>NC_069659.1:168140454-168463181 GCF_027244095.1 Hemicordylus capensis | reverse complement strand
AAAAGTCTCCCTGCATTCTGGGAGAGAGGAAACTTTCCAGCTTTTTGGTGACATGCTTCCTCTCTTCTATTCTCAGAGCATGGACAAAGCAGGGATGTTTCACCCACTTGCACAATGACGCATGTCTAGAGAGACTGGGTGAGTTGTGTCCAAACCCCAGTTGCATCCCCACTGTCCCTCAGTAGACATGTGCTTTATTGGTCAGGATGTTAGTTGCTGATGCTAAAACCACATTTTGCCACAGCAAAATATCTTTGGGAAGCTGCCAGAGATCTGACCTATTAAGGCTCACCTTCCTATGCATGGTAACTAGCAAATCTATGATAGGCAGCCCTGAACTGGAATCCTTACAGTGTGATTAGAAAATAGTGAACATAGAAAATTCTATTTCTATTCTTGGAGATATTCACCAAACGGTAGGAACATGTGTTGAAATGTGGGCCAGGGTGGATGGCTTTTTACATCCCACAGGCCCAGAGAATGGGACTTGTCCTCCCTGAAGGAAACATTAGCCCTCTTCAGACATTTGGTGCTGCTCTCTGCACATATAACAAATGCAAGTATGCAGAGTTCTAAGTTACATAGAGCCTTGCCTACACATTAGGATATGTGTTTGAACACATGCATAGTGGGAGGTGGAGTCTTCTTCAGCTGACCCTTGCCATACGTATATTCCTTGTACATGTGGAAGATGGCACCGGTCACTCAGTTTTCTGTCCAGGCAATAACTACGCTGGTTGGGTAACATTTTGAAGTCTATCCCTGTCCCAACTTGGCATTGCAAGGTCAGAATTTTCACAAAATGAGATGATGGGAGAGGACAGAGAAAGTGATTAGTCTACTAGTTCTTGGTGCCACAATATTCTTAACTCTGCTTTGAAAGAGCCTTTTCCTTACTGCTGTTCTTGGGAACAATGGTACATTTGAGGGACTCGATCCCAGGCAAAAGATTACAGGTTTCTCAAGCACAGATGCTTACCTTCGGATGGTCTCTCTGCTTCCTATATAAATGAAGTTGTCAGAAAAGCTGAGCCATGAGCAGCAGTACCAGAGAGCATGAATCCAAAAGTCAGGACTGGGAGAGTAAAGAATACTGAGGCCAGCCAAGTAGACAAACCAGGGCTAGAAGGTTGGAGTCAGAAATCAGGAGTGAAGGACACACCAGGAGTCAAACTGTGTAAATCCTCACTTACCAGAAAGACAAGACAGGGCATACAGGAGGTCAAAGCCAAGTATCCATCAGGCCAGAGTGTTGAAACAGAAGTCAGGAGTCAAAACCACACAACAGTCAAGCCAGAGTAATGGTCAGAAGCCAAAAGGGTCAAATAATAAGCTAGAGACCACATCATACAGTCAGGAGAACCAGCCAGCAGATGAACACCAGATCAAAGATGTCCTTGATTCTGAGACAAGGTCTGCTTCTGCCAGAAAGTCTCTTATGCTTCCGGCTACAATGAGAAGGCCAATAAGTGATTCCCTAAGGTGGGGCTTGCTCAGAGCTTCAAAAGCCTAGGAATCTGCTTGCAATATAGCAGGCTGCCACAAAGGGCAGCAAGGTGCAGGACTGCCAAGCAGGCAGGGCACGACAGGAAGTGGTTTCAGAGATGGAACCACACAGGCACACTTGTAGTCTCACAAATCTCTGGGGCATTATTAAGAAGATAAGTGTGGAAAATGCTTACAAACTGATAGGAACCAGCATCTGATTGCTAGTACCAGTGTTACAGAAGGCAGGGGGGGGGAGTTAAATTCCTAGCTACCCAGGCAGGGCATGCTGTGGTTATAAAGGTGAGGTATACCCCCAGCCCAGTTTACACACACTACTCTCTGTTAGAACTGAGCAGAGCTTCCACTATAACTGAAAGGCTAAGGGGGTTAATAATAATAGACATTGCCATCACAAATCAAGTAAATTGATGCTTTTCATAAAAATTATTAGTAGGCTCCACTTTGGTCAAAGAAGGTTGCAAAATAATGACAATGAATGACTAACACATATAGAATATCATGTGTAGTATAATTTTGTTTGATGTTTACTTAGAAAATTGTTGGCTTTACACAGGGAGTACTTTGACTACAACATACCATAATTTCAGTAACAGTGATACTCCATTTCATGCCTGGCAGCTTTCCAGATGTAAAGGTAACATGCTTCTGCCTTCGCCCATAGGTTATTATCCAGCAATCACAGAGAGATCCCTATAGGGATATCCTCAGTTAGAAGGCTAATTTGCTTTTAGTGACAGTCTGGTTCATTTAGGGTGAAGATGGATGGAATACAGGGTGGGGGAGAGAGAATTCAAAGCATGTCCTTCAGCTCCAGGTTGAGTCCAGCTTTACAAATGAAATAACAGGTATACATATCACTGACTCAGCTGTCCATGCCCTATGCATTAAGTGGGCCACCGCTTTTTTTATTCTAAAAAGTGCCACATCAACATTAATTTGTTTACCTATACATTTTTGTCACCTTATTAATTTAAGAAAACAGAAAGGAAATTCTTTTCTAAGTGCAAAACTGCTCCCGGGATTGAGGTAGGGTGTGTGTGTGTGTTTTAGTGACATCACATTGAGCACAGTGAACTTCTGCTACAGCCTGAAGAACTGGCTATTTCAGAGCTCAATACTGATGGGGATTAGGCACATTTGAACTGAATACGGAGAGCTTCCTTCATTTGACATGTATGGTTGATATAATCTTACTATGGGAGTCATTCACATAATTGGCCAGCCCGCATAGCTGTACCCGATGAGAGAGAGAGAATGAATGGCACAACCAGAGCTGCCAGGAACCAGAAGCAGATGTGCCTCATTTGGTACTCCCCTGGCTCATTAGGATGAGTCACTACTGATTGGATGCTTTTGTTGGAGACACCCATACCCCAACATTAGACCCAGAGGTACCAACACAGAAGTATATTGAATTCAAGCCTGTGTCTGATTCCATTTTATTAAGAGTTCAATTAAATGCCTGAACTCAAAGTGAACTGACACTCAGGTCTCATGACTGCCTCTGCTAACTGCTCTGTGAAAGAGGAGGCAATCCAGCATTGTATTGTGAAATGGGCAATCACAGAAACACAAGGGCTAGGCCTGAGCTATCAATATGCTAAAATGTAACTCACTATCAGATAATGTCTGTGGGAGAGGCCAGAGGCTGAGCTCCCCTTTCCTGTTGCAAGAAGTCTATGTTAATCCTTGTCAATGATGGCTCTGCTTTGCCCAAAAGGGATACTCAACTGCTGTCCATAGAAATTTCACTCTAGGAAAACACCTGTAGATTTAGTCCTTTTACTAACACCTTTTAACACCTTCTGAGACCAGGCCCCAAATCTGGGGACAAGAGAAGATGCCCATTTGCAGCTCAGAGATGCAGATCTGCTTCGAGCAAAATAGAACGCCCCCTCTCCAAGATAACAGTTAACAGAAGATGGGATTGAGATTACCCTGGACTGACCAAATATCCTGAGCTAAATTTTGATAATTAAAAGACAATATCCAGAGGATAACAGGAATGGACACCTTTTGTGATCCAGGAGACTCAAATGGACATCAAAGGATGGAACCACTATAAGAAGGCATCTCTGGACATGGCAGATTAGCAATCTTGCCTAACAAGCATACTTGCTCAAGAGCCATCCCAGAGTTTGCCGCTGAGCTGTGGGGCAACAAGCAGGAACTCTGTCCATGGACAGGAACTGTCTGTGACTTCTGCTGTGCAGTGAGAAGTCCAGACTACCCAGCCATGGTGCTTCAATTTGCTCTGAGCAGCTGACCCCAGCCTGCTTGACTACTTGAAGCTTGCACCCCAGGCTCCTGTTCTCCAGCACCCATGTTTCTCCTCCATCTGAAGCCTGCATTGCTCTCAAGTTCCAGCAATGAACAATTCCTTTGAAGCCTTCTTCATAAACCTGGTGAGATGCCTATTCAATGCACAGCCTAGCCTGCTCCCCACTTTCCTCCTCCTTACTAATCACTGCCACTCCCTTCCTAAACCCGCCTTTCCTCCTCCTTCTCTCTCTGTTTCTCTCTAAATGTTTTATTAGGATTAGATTATTAGATAGCTGTAATTACTGATTGCACACACATATGTAAGTTAGGCACATTACACTACACGTTGAATTGGAAACATGTTTTTATTTTATCCTGATGAGCAACTTTTTATAATGAAGCCCATTGACTTTCTGATTGTGTCTCTCTCTAACTCTGTCTGTGCGCCCAGATCCTACATGGTCACCATCTCCAAGAACCAATTCAGTTTGTGTATGATGTGACTTTGCCTCTTTCCCTCTGAGCATGTACAGAGTGTCAAACCAGGTGTAGTTCACAACACTTTCCTTAAGGAAACAGTTCTCAAACTGTCACTGGTATCTGGCAAGCCTATCTTAAGAGTGTGCAGGAGAATATCATAAGAGGGAGTTATTAAGTTACAAGGAGAGTAAGATCCCGAGGCAGGGGGAGAATTTCTTTCCTTACCAGCCATGCCATACAAATTATGACCATAAGTTCGAGTATTTGTTACAGCAGTCGCGATGACAATTTACAACATGCAATCAACAACAGCAGCACAGCATTTAAACAATGCCAAATCATAAACTGCTAATTTGAGAACACTTTTTTATACTTACTGGTTAACAGGAAGTCAGATGGGAGAGAGGGGCACGTTTGAATAGTTTGGGAAATGGAGAGAAATTGGTCTTGAATTGGTCAGGAATTTTTAATTGAAAAGCTGACATCCCCACTAACAGTGCAGTCACACACCAGGAGCTTTTTCAAATGGCAACTTTACAGCGACTTTACTTTGGGAGGGTGGGTGTGCGTTAACATATTGGCCAGATTTACCCCAAATTCCATATGATATTTCAGAGAGCATTTCACACACGATTCGGGTTTTCCCCTCCATATTGGAAACTAGCCTGATTTATGTCTGGAGTAAAAAAAAAAAATCCTCTTTTTGCATTGGAGTATCTATCTGTTATACCCCAAACTCGTGGTAAAGCCTCATGGTAAACCCATGGTAAAGCCTAATGTCTGAAAAGAGCCCCTGGTGGTGCAGTGGTAAAACTGCCGCCCTGTAACCAGAAGGTTACAAGTTCGATCCTGACCAGGGGCTCAAGGTTGACTCAGCCTTCCATCCTTCCGAGGTCGGTAAAATGAGTACCCAGAATGTTGGGGGCAATATGCTAAATCATTGTAAACCACTTAGAGAGCTTCGGCTATAGAGCGGTATATAAATGTAAGTGCTATTGCTATTGCTATTGAAAAGACTCTGAGAAGAAATGTCCCTGCAGCAAACCACTTCCGTAGCTCTGTAGTTCACACAAGGAACAGGGTGGTTTTTAAATTATCTCTCTTTCTCCCACAAATGCCTTGCATCACCCCAAAATCTATTCCTGAGGTCTGTGCAACCCTCAGGGACGTGTTTCTTAGTGGCACCGGGTACTTCTTATGGAAGGACAGAGTTGCGAAATTCAACTCTCTTTGCACAAAACGTTCTGTGGAAGCACTGTGAAAGTGTCTGCTGAAAGGACACTTCTTCCCAGCAAGCAGCCACATAGTTGGTGGGGATGTCAGCTCCAGCATACAGCATTATCAGTTTCTTCTGTACCACATAAACATAAATGGCCATTGTAAGGGACACAAGCAAATCATTGTAAGGGACACAAGCAAATATTCGGGATTAACATCCAGTTAATCCCGAATAAGTAGCAAGTCTTCTAATAGGAAAATAAATTTAGATAAGAATCTTCTCAACAGTGTTGTGCTGATGATACTTAAGCTTTACAAACCAAGGTGCAAAGTTTGTTGCCGCTCACAGAGGTCACATCAGGTGTCACATGCCCAAATCCTGATCTGGTCAAATCTGCCTTAAAAAGTAGAATATCCTTGTGGGGGAAACCATAAGATTTTCACCATTTGGGTTAAATTCTGACACCAAGTTAGCCAGCAGGATGGACAATGTGCATTTAAAGAAATGTAATTTCAGCAGGCTACAGTGCTGTAAATCAAGTAGCACACTCCGTGTGACTGGCAGTGTCCCTCGTCCCAGCTACCCAAAAAAGGACTTTCTGGCTTGGAAGTGATTTTAACAGAGCATATCTTGGCAAAGAAAATATATTTCAGTGACATGATAAATGACTTTCCATCTCAAAGTTTTTCCATTTAAACAAATGCAGACCTTAAAACAGGTGGGAGCCACTTGATGTGGGGCGGAGGGAACCATTCCGAAATTGTTGCTTTTGGCTTCATTTCCTGCAGCATATTGCATTATAGACAGTTTATTATTTGGCTCCAACTTCTCTTGACTGATTATAGGGGCACAGTCGTGCCAGTATAGTTGCAATGAGGAGTGTTTTCAACATTCTGCCATTATAAGCCCTGAACATTTTATTGCATATAAAGTCAAAGATATCCATACAATCCCTCTGAAATGGTGCACACATCAACTAGGGGTCAAGAGACACCATTCCTCTGAATTTGCTGCAAATCTATTGCAAAATGGCTAAGAAACAGCAGTTTAAGTTTCCAACTCCTAAAAAGAGGGCTCATGTGTTGCCCATGTCTTTTCACCACAGATAATGTAGATTTTTCAATGTTTGCTGTCTTTTTAGCACCTCCCAAAAAAGCAGGTCCAACTGGACTAGTGTCTTTTGCTGGTTTGACAGACATCAATCTAGTGATTTTTCAGTAATTACTGTTCAAAATCCCCCAAACAACAGGGAGATAACTAAGCTAAGAGCGGGTCTGCCCACTGAGAATTCTGAAGTTTGGAAGAGGCAAGTCCTGGCAATTTCTAGTGATTGACTTCCTGGTTCTGAACATAGGTGCCTGATAAGGACAGTCTACAAGCACCCTGTCACTTGTATAGTGAAACAACAATTCCACCCCCTCCCTCTCCTTTCATGGGAATTTGTTTTCTCCCTCTGCCCCCTTTCTGTCACCCCCACCAAAGGGTGGGGAAGCAGAGGCCCTCAGCAAAGCTTTGAATAAATTACTAGAACATAAGTCCATTGATTCCACTGAGTTACTTCTGAGTAAGCACTCATAGGGATCAGGAACAGCAGAGATTAGGGATCTGTATGAACCAGTTCAGTGGTTCTTTTACGCACTGCCAAACCGGTTCAGAGGTCTGGCGTTCAGAAGGTTCGACAGTAGGGGGAGGTTACCTTTAAGGAACAGGGAGGGGGATGGGCCCATCCCCCCACCACATTTTCCCCACCAGTGCTGTCGTCAAAACCACTGGTGTACCTCCTTGCAACCCTGATCAGTATCGGACTGGAAGCGGCCAGTGCGCGTTAGGGAAGTGCACAAAACAGCCTGGCCTGGTTCAATTCAAGTTTGAACCAGACCAGGCTGATTTGGTTTTGCCACCCATCAACCCCCACCCCCCTCCGGTTTGTTTCAGTTCATGGGGGTTGTTGAACTTTTTTCCAAAAATACCCCCCCCCTTTTTTTTAACTTATCCCCTCCAGGAGGCTTCTTCGAGGTGGCAGGGTGGTGGTGGTCCGTGGAGGTTTCCTCTCCCCCTACTGGCTGTCCTTTATGCAAAAATCACCAGTTTAGGAGGTCTTTGGCCCTTTCCTGGACTATTCCCGAGCATGGTGGCCATTTTGGAGGCTACTGCGCATGTGCAATGGGACCCTACATGGCCTGGGTCTTGAAAGGGCTGAACTGGGTGATTTGGCTCGATGAACCCCCGAACTGGGGGGGGGGGGGAGGTGTTTGGGCCGGGGTCAAGCCGAACTGGGAGTGGTTGACTCAACCCCAAACCTTTGAACTGAACCAGTTTGATATCAAACTGGTTCAGATTCGAACCTGTTTGTACACTCCTAGTGCATGTGCACATGTTAGGGATGTGCACAGAACCGGCGACTGGTATTTCAAAGGGGGGGTTAGCTGTAAGGACCGGGGAGGGTTCTCTTACCCCCCCCCATGTTTCTCCTGCCGGCGCTGTGTTTTAAAATGATCCCACAGGGCAGCAGCGTACCTCTTTGCTGGCCCAGTGCGTGTCGGGCTGGAAGTGCCCGATGTGCAGGTACATGTCACACTCATGCACATGCATGTCAGAACATGCCCATGTGCACCAGACACTTCCAGTCTGATGCACACCAGGGTGGCAAGGAGGTATGCTGCAAGGAGGTATGGTTGGGGAAATGCAGTGGGGTGGTAAGAGCACCCGCTCCAGTCCTTAAAGCTATCCCCCCACCTACGAACCAACCTAACTGCTGGACTTCCGACTTGGGTCGGAGGTCCATAAAAGGGCCCCTGAAGCAGTTCATGCACATCCCTAGTGCATGTCACGCATGTGCACCAGTCACTTCTGGTACGATGCTGACCAGGGCTGCAAGGAGGTATGCAGCAGCTCCACGTCAGTGGTTTTGGCAACAGCGCTGGTGGGGAAACATGGTGGGTGGGGATGCACACCCTCACTGCTCCTTAAAAGGTAACCCAGCCCCACAAACCATCTGAACGCTGGTTCGTGCACATCCCTAGCAGAGATCCTAGGCAAACAGTGTGTGTGGGGGGGGGAGGGCTGCTGATCAAGGCCTGTGTGTCCTGAAAGAGAAAAGGAAGATAAAAGGGCACCCATAGGGTTCCATCCCTTAAAAGAGTTGGGCTTTCAAAAATTGGGGGGCTTTTGTTCTCTAAAGTAAAGTGTGCCATCAAGTCAATTTTGACTCCTGGCACCCACAGAGTCCCGTGGTTTTCTTTGGTAGAATACAGGAAGGGTTTCCCATTGCCTCCTCCCACTTAGTATGAGATGATGCCTTTCAGCATCTTCCTATATCGCTGCTGCCCGATATAGTACTAGAGGGGATTCGAACTGGCAATCTTCTGCTTGTTAGTCAAACATTTCCCCGCTGTGCCACTTAAGCAGAGTAGTCAATATATGGGGGAAGGTGCAGATCAGAAGGTTAAGACCTACTATTAGGCTTAAGGTGCAATTCAGAAGGTTAAGGCCTACCACTAAATGCTGACAACACCATCCTGAAGGAAATTAAATCAAGCAGGAGAACTGTGAGGTTTATGGCAAATTTCTGGGGAAAGAATCTGTAGCTTTGGACACAGTTGTTAAAAGATTTGTTATATTTTAATGAGCACTGTTTGCATATGTGGAGGGGGGGTTAAAAATTTAAAAGGAAGTACAGATAAAGTGGACACAAATTACCTGCTTCTTGTTGTGCCTTATTCTCTACTGAATAATCATGAGGTGCGATCACACTGTCACTATTACTGAATCAATAATTTCATTTAATTATGTTTTTTCAGGCAGGGAGAGTGACTTTAGTTGATAATTTTATAAAGTTTTTGGTGTTCAACATCAAGGCGTTATTTGGACTATGAGATTTGTGCCAGTTAAAGTGTTGCAAAGTGCAACGGTATGAGGCAGCAGCTTGAATCCGCAAGTACAGAGTTTCTCAATGCATCATGACAGGGTTTTGGCCATTCATATTGCCCACCACTGCAGTGGGTTTTCTAGGCAGGGGGTGTCCATATTCCACCTGAATCACATTCATTCTCCCCCCCCCCCCATTTCATGCCAATAGAGTCACAGAGGGGGCAGGGATTCACTGATGCGATGAACTCTTTTTTTAAAAAAAATCTTGGTTCCTTTGCACAAAGCCACCAGCAGGGGGAAGCTCAGATCAATCTGCTCTGCTTTGTGCTAGCAAAGCTAAGGCTGAAAGCGGAAATATATTTTTTTAAAATGCATATCAGATTGCAGAGACAAATGTGACCAAAAGCTAGGGCCGAAAGCTGAAATGAGAGCATGAGGATATTGCACCCTTGAGCGATAACATAAAGAATATATCTGTGGCCTTACATATCAACAGGACCTCGATCTGCCAAATGAGCCAGCCAATCCACAGAGCACAAAAAAGGAGGAAACATGAACATGTCCAAGAAATACTGTAAGTCTGATGAAAAACAAAAACAAATGCAATTGAAATCAAAAGCCAAAAGCAGATGAAATCGAGTTGCACCTTTGCGCAAGACCCCGGGTGGAAAAATTAAATATATAATTGATTTCACAGAAAGATTATTTCATGAACAGGATGGAAAGGGGCTGTAAAAATCAATAAATTGTTCCACAGCAATTTGAACTGTCCAAACCACACTGCAATGCATAAACGATTGGGCAAGCCTCCTACAATGGAAAAATACAGCTACTTTCCTGCAACGCATATACACCGTTATATATACTACGCATCAATAAAATCCAAAACAAGGCATCGGAAATATGAGAGGCATCCTGCTGACTGCGCAGAGACCACAAAGTCAAAACACAGGCAATACGGAGGGGTGAAACATTGTGAAACTGTTGCAGTGTGTAATCTAGAAAACACCCGGGAAGTTCTACCTTGTGGTTCGAGTAAGCTCTTCCCCATATTGTCTAATCAGATATTCCTTTTTTAAATGCCTGGAAATTCAGTAATCCAAAAACCTTTGATTTAAGATGATGGTTAAGATGCTTTACATTTTCACTCATACTCTAAAAAGAATGGAAATTGCAAGTTAAGGTGCCCATCTTAACTTCCGTGCCATTCAAGCTGTAAAGACTTTGTACAGTATGGTATATGATGATGGCTTTAGAAATGAGGCTCCATGCACCCACACTTTGCCTTGGTCTTTAAGTTGGACACTGGATTGGGGAGAGATGCATTCAGGCAGACATTCAACAGGTGCTGCTTCCCCACTTACCCAGCTGTATTACTCAGATAACCTGCAATGGATTCAATAGGCAGTTTCAGTCCCTGTAAGTTTTCTAGGCTGACACCAGTTCCTCACACCTGAGCCAAAACTGGTGACAGCAGCTGGAAGAACTGAAGACAGCTGGATCAAGTAATTGATTCCTTCAAGCATTTAAGAGGAACTTTATTCAAGCCCAAGAAGTGATACATTAATAGTATATCTGCAACCTGAAGAGACTGCATAGCCATTGCCATTTATTTTGCACTGATCTGTGAGCCCCTATGACACTTGATATACAGTAATTAAATACATTTTTTTATTTGGTTCAAGAGAAAAGAAAATCCAGGTGGTATCTCTGGCTAAAAATTGAAGGATAGGAGAAGACAAGGGCAACCGCTAGTCCATTCAGAGTTAAGGACAAAGCATAATTCATACACATTCATCCCCACCCCTAAAATAGGGTTTTCTCTGTCTCTCTCTCAGTCTTTTAGGGAAAGAGGTTGTCAGCATCTTCTAAGGCAACCAGGCAGTGCTCCCCATCTCCTTGTTCTAAACTGAAATGTAGTTAAACACAAGGTATGAAGTCAGGAAGAGTTTCATCCTAGCAGTTCTTTCCTTCCTCCTCCATCCAGATAGATAGCCAAGCAAACCCTTGCGTTGCCAACAACGCAACAACTGGACTCTGGACTAGGGATGTGGCGCAGTTCGGCGCCGGGGAGGTGGTTCTTTCAGGGTGGGGGTGCCCTTACCCCACCCGCCACTTTGCACCTGCTGGCGCTCTTTTTTTAAAAGCAGTTTTGGGGACAGCAGCATATTTACCTGCCACCCCTGCCCCTGTTTTCGGCCAGAATTAGCTGGAACTACTGTGCACACATGTGCATGTTGCACACAGAGGCACACACCGGGCAGGCACACATCACATGCAGGCGGGTGCACGTTGGGTGGGCACGCACGCCATGCACACCATGCGCACACATGCACAGTACTTCTGAGTACCTCTGAGCACCAGCTGCAGGGGAGTAATGGCAGGAGAGAGGGCACGCCCTCAACTCCTGCCTATGGCTTCCGGCAGCATCTGGTGGGCCACTGTGCGAAACAGGATGCTGGACTAGATGGACCTTGGGCCTGATCCAGCAGGGCTGTTCCTATGTTCCTATGTACTTCCAGCCACTTCCAGCCGAAAACAGGGGCAGGGGCAGCAGGGAGGTACACTGCTGCCCCAAAACCTGTTTTTTTAAAAAAGTAGTGCCGGCGGGGGGGGGAGCGGCAGGAGAGGTAAGTGCACCCCCCCCCGCCCTTAAACAACCACACACACCCCGCACCAAACCACAGAGGTGCAGTTCCGTGCACACCACTACTTTGGAGGTAAGAGAAAGAAAAGCTTCCTTAAGGACTTGCATGTGAAACGGCTAGAAGGCTTGAATTTCTGCCTGAACATTTACTATAGTACATATTAGGGGTGTGCACGAACTGTGGTTCAAACCACAGATCAAGCATTGTTTGGGTGCAGGGAGCAGGAGCTTTAAGAAAGTGGAGAGCAGGTTCTTACTTGCTTTCTGCCACCCCATGCAGCTTCCTTCTAGGAAGCTGCCACGCATCCCAAGTATTCCCATGTGGTGCCAGCATGCCATTTGCATGGTCAGCAACACCATGCTGACTATGCAAATAGTGCCCGCACAGGCATGGAAGCCATGAGCATGCTGGCACCATGAGGGGGTACTTGAGTTGCGCACCACCCCAGCAGGAAGTGCATGGGGTGGAGGAGAGTAGATAACGACCTGCTCTCCTCTTTCTGACAGGTCCCGGTCCCCACTTCTGAACAGTGCTCAAACCGTGATTCATACACACCCCTAGTACATATCATTTGGGAGAAAACGTAATCTTCTAGAGATACAACAGACAGAAATCCTTCTGGCATATCTGTAAGAAGAGATTTTGGCTGGAATAGTACTTGTTGAATTTCTGGCTGGACATTTACTATAATATGTGACATTTTGTGGAAGCACTGGGCCTTGTAGAGATGTATCAGGCAGAAATTCACCAGGAATATCTCTAGGAAGTGATTAGGGAAGCTGACCTGTTGAATGTCTGCCTGGCTGCATCCCTCCCCAGCCCAATATCCCGCTAAAAGACCAAGGCAAAGTGTGGATGTATGAGCCTTACTTCTAAAGCCAGCATCATATACCAGACTGTACAAAGTCTTTATATGGTGCAGAAGTTAAGATTGGCACTTTAACTTGCAATTTCCATAATTTTTAGAGTATGAATGAAAATGTAAACATCTTAATTCTCATCTTAAACATGGGTTTTAGAACTCATAGACCAAGTGGCTGCATATAAAATTAATTAATCAATCAATTAAATAATATGCTGTGTGTAGAAATAGGTGGTGCTTTCTGTGAAGAAAGGGTTCATTGGAGAGATGGCAGGAAACTACAAAAAGACAAATGTGTTTGTTAGTGTGCAATTGCCAGCAGTTTCTTCAGAATACAGAATGCAACAGATGCTGCCAGGGTGCTTTCCAGATTACGCGCTGCAACAGTTTTGCAACGTGTCCACTAAGTGTGCTTCTGTACCGCCTGCATTCCGACATCACGGTCAGTAAGGTGCCATACATTTTTCTGATGCTCTATTTCATGTTTTATTGCTGCACTGCAATGGTACAACATTGTATCTGCATTGCAGGAAAGTAGCAGTGTTTTTCTGTTTTAGGAGGGTTACAACAATATTTCTGTGATGTAAGTGGCATGGTGTGGACGGTTCATTCAGCAAGCGGGGAGGCAATCTGTCAAGACTGCCCCTTCCTGCCTCAACTATATTTTTATCTTTTTATTTATATTTGATTTCTTATTTTTTCTTATTTTTCATTGTGCAAAGGGGGAGCAGCAGGTGGGCAGGTGGCCACCCCTCCTCACTGCCCTCTGGAGATCTCCCCCCTCCTGCTTCTCCAGAGCTCAGGGAGAGGGGCAGGCAGCAGCTGTTCTGAGCTTGCTGAAAGCAAAGGGGAGGTGCAAGGGGCTCCTTTGCAAGAATGGAGAGACTTAACAGCCAATCTGAGAGGCTCTGCCTGGACTTGCTTTGCTTCCCACTTGGGGAGGGGCAAAGCAAGGGGTAGCACTGCCTAAACCTCCCCTCCACCTCTTGTTCCAAATCTACCCGATCCCCACCTCTGGTGTTTATCTAGGGGCCCTCTCCACTTTATTTATTTATTTATTTATTTATTTATTTATTTATTGCTGGAGTGCTTGTGCAACGGTGCAATGCTGCAATTAAATTTTTGTTTTGGAATGGTACGTTCCCCTCCTGACAGCTTTGCACAAGATAGCCCAGAATTTTTTCTTAAGGTTGTCATGTCACCCCTCCACAACTCCATTGGCCCTAAATAGAGGAGGTGGGCAGATAATGTGGTTCAAGGATAATATGGACACCTCCAGCCTGGAAACCACATTGCAGTGGACAGCAATATGAATGGCCATCCACCTACCATGAAGCATTGAACAACTCTCTACTCACCGTTTCAAACTGTTGCACCATTCTGTTGCACCTTGCAACACTTCTATTGGCACAAAGCTAAAAGAACCCAGGAGTGGATACAGATCCACACAGTGGTTGTGAAGCCTGGAAGAGTAAGCAAGATCAAGATGGAGCAGCTTAGGGTGCCAGCCAGCCATGTTAGGTCTCTCCACCCATGTTGCTGACAACTGAGGAAGGTTCAAGCAGCAGTTTAACCTTGCAAATCTCCCTGGGCTGGAAAGAAGGGAAGGGTCCAATGTTATGCTTCCAGCTGGTTCCCAGGAAGGAGACAGTGGGGAGGTTTCACACATATCTGCCCTCCAAATCATGAGTTCCTCTTTTTAGCATCACTTCCTTGACTACACTGCCTTAGCCTTGGAAGAAGGAGAGCCTCAGCTTTCATACTCTGCCCTCTTATGGGCTGAGGCGATATATGATATGATATGAGCTTGCCCCTCATATGCCTCCTGACCATTGTGGCAGGGCTCACAAGGAGAGGACCCCCTTCTTCTGATGGGGATTTCCCAGCCATTAGAACTGATGGTGAGCCCTTCCCCTGCTCTGACAGGGATGATGCCGTCTGTCCCACCTCTGCTCCTGATCTCTGACAACTGAACAGCGGACACACCTCCAGTGGGTTGCACAGACTGACATGCTAGGAAGCTCCCGTATGCTTTGCCAGTGGGGCCATACACAGCTGCCCCAGCAGAGTCTACTGCCTCCCAACAGACCTGTTCATGGAAGCCAATGGAGTTGTGGGGGAAACAGGTAAGAGGAAGGCAGCCCTTTTGGTGAATCAAGTCTCAAGCTGCTGATTTGTATGATGCTCTTTCACTGTCTGCTGAAGAACAATATGAATTGAGATACATATTCTATTGTGGTTAACAAGTTTGAGAAAAGTTGTTCACCAAGAACAAAGTGAGACTTGAGAGATTTTTTTTTTTCATATGAGAAAACAAAATGAGCAAAATTCTTCAAAGTTTTGTTGCTGAACTGCACATGTCATTTAGGGAGCTTACTAACTCACTGATAAGGGATCAAATTGCTTGAAGGTGTTGTATTCTGTCCAGTTATCTTTTGGATTTTGTTGTTTGAACATTTGTCTCAGTGGGGATCCTGTGCAGAGAGTGTGGGGGAGGAATCCGAAAGGAAAAGGGAGGGAAAGGAGGAGGAGGAAATGGAGGTTTTTTGCTGAATAAACCTTTAGTAAAATCTACATAAGAGTTTTGTGTGTGTATGAGGGAAGCAGCTATAAAACAAAAGGCTAAATGATGGCAAATCAAGAAACTACTGTAGAAATTAAAGATACTGCTTTTGGCAAAGACTGCTGAAGCATGCCAAAATCATACACATACAAAAGAGTAGATTTGCTGGAAGCCATGTCTGTGGATAGGATTGTGTTTTCTGCTAGCCAAAGTAGACTAGAGAAAGAATCCCTTACAAAGCTTAAGTTTGATTATGTGGAACAGCTAGCTCAAGTCTGTTGGCAGTGTGCATGCACTCCAGCAGTGGAGGGCCTATGGGAAAATATAGAAGAAATTCCAAGAGATGGGGCACTTTGCTAGCTCTTATAGCAGGCAAAAAGAGAGTGGGGGGGGGAATGTGGTGTATGCATACATTGCTGCAGGTGGAAGCCACCTATTCTTCCAGGGAAGAGGAGTTTGTCATTAACATTCCACAGATATCAGTGTCATCAAAGGACTGAAATATTACTTTAGAGACAAATGGCACTGCAGTGAATTTTAAGCAGAACACTGGAGCACAAATTATTGTGGTTCCTGAGGGAATGCAGCTGGATTCCCAGCAGTTTCTTCCGAATGCAGAGAACACCACTACCCTCAGGGATTTTGCTAAGCATTTCCCCCACATGATCAAACATATCTTTGCAGATTAGAGGGCTAGCAACTTGCTGTGAAAGAAAGAAAGATGAGGATTATCTGAATGCCAAATTCTGTAACCACTACTACTGTCTTCTCTTGGGCAGTCCAATCTTGGGAACATAAACCAGGTCTGCAAAAATTGTGGCCCTCAAAAAGCCAGACAAGGACCATCAGCCAAGTGTTGTGGCCTGGCAGGTACATGACAATTGCTACGTTTTTACAAAAAGTCCCAAACAGGCAGCAAAAGCAGTGGGGTGTGGGAGAGAGATATAAAGCCCCTATACTAGCATTGCCAACTCCTGATAGTACTGGGCACTGCACAAGAGCTTGGTGGATTCAGGAGGCAGAGCTCAGAACAGTCAGGGGCAGAAAAGGCTACATTCACCCAAAGTATACAGCTATTCCATATAACAAGTCACCAATCGATCCATCCATACATACATGATACCTGGCAAAAACAGATCAGAGTAGCATACTCTAACTTGTATCACAAGCACAAAGAAAGAAGAACTAAATGTGCATTGCTCAGGCCGGTGATTACAACTGCAAATTATACATCATGTTACATGTATTATGCATAAAAATGTGCAGGATATTGTTAACAACAATACATATTTATATACGGCTTTTCAATAGAAGTTTCCAAAGCGGTTTACATAGAGAAATAATAAATAAATTAAGGAATTAAGACATTTTAGAAAGCAATCAACCCATTTTACAGACTGGGAACACTGAGGCTGAGAGTTTTAGTCCAAAGGAGAATCGGTGAATGCATGTAAGATAATCTGTGCAAAGCAGATCACTTTTTAAAAAGTGAGCCATGTTAGCTACAGAACTGCAGGTCAATACTATATGCATCTATAATCAACAGATTAAGCATCTGTGAAAAAACATTTACCCATTGAACTCTCTTCCCTCCTTCATACATGCAGAGAAACACACATTGAGGCTATTATCATGACCACTTGAAAGCATGCTAAGGGACAGACCACTTTCGAGCAGGCTTGGTGTTTCTGCTGCAGCTAGCCCGCCTAAATACCCCTCCCCTAAAATGAGGTTAGTGGAGTGAGTGCTCTGCTACCCCCATTTCTGTGATCATGAGTCACCATGGCACAGCTAAAACAAGCCTCCTGGTGTCAGGGGTCTCCCTAGATTGCCCCAAGGACTTGTGCAGGGCATTCTAGGACCTCCAGGGGTCAGGCAGCCCCCAATCCCCACCGGCCCAAATGGCTCCGTGACAGAGCCGGTAATCATATGCCTGCTCTCCCCACAGAAGCCCTGAAGGCTCTCCACACTACTCATGTGGAGAGCCTTACTCTCTTGCTCACCTGTGTGTGTTGTAAATATGCTGGCACAGCTGACCCAACAGGATTTATGGTTCCCTCCAGCTCCACTTCTGTGAATCAAGATAGAAATTCTGTAGATAAGAAAGCATGGATGAAAGCAAAGGATGACTCCCAAAGATAAAGTAGTAAAAACCAAAATAAGGTCCCCTTGAAACTAAACTAGGTACCCCACTCTATGATAGCTGAGCATTAACTGAAATAAAGGAGCAAGGAAGGAACAGAACAAGGACAGGCTGAAACAAGAAAGGTTGGACAATTATAAGCACAAGGAACACTGTCTGCAGTAGGCAACATTGCTGACAGTACTGTCTCAGGAACAGCGTTTGCTTGATATAAGGCTTGAGATAGCCAATCAGGCTTTCCTGACTCAGCATTTCTATTCCCTCTCCTGCGAGATCTTACGCCTACATGTTTCCCACCGAGCCTTTCTCTTGAGATGTCTTCTTAACACAGGTGAAATTCCAGCTTCCTCCTGATCAGTCTCCTCAGCCCTCATCTCTGCTAGCTGTTCAGATTCCCTGCCGTTCCACCTCAGCTTCAGAGTTTGTTCTCACAGCCAAATCTTCCTGCTGTGCTTCTGAGCCTGCTCTCCCAACCAAATTCTCCCGCTCCTCCTCTGACTCTTCGGACTCAGAGGTCTGGGCCATGACAGTGTGTAAAAAGAGATATGGCTTATTCACACAACCATTTGGGAATGGACTTTGTTAGAGACCTTGGAGGGAAGATTTCTTTGTCTACTTCAGCTGCAGCAGAAATGCACAAGTAAGGAGAGCACTGCTAATTAATATTGTCTGGAGACATGGAGTTAACGTTCTAAATAAAGTAGTTTATTTAGGAAATCCACCAGGGACTGGGAGATAGATAAGATCTACATTTCCTTGCTGATGGCTACAAACAGGAAGAGGGGAGGGGAGAAGAAGGAAGTCTCTCTCAGGTGAGAGAATGAAACCTGAGACTATCAGTAACAAAGGAGAAGTAGAGTAGAGAAAGCGTATTAGAGAGGAAATTCCCTTGCTCACTGTCTCTACCCCTAGTGTCCTTAGTGGTCAATAGGATTGTTGGTGCTAAGAGTTGATGCCATCAGAAGCTGCATATCCAATGAACTGAAGGATCAGGGAGTTCCTACCCTCGTTCCAGAAGATGATCAGAACCTGTTTTGGGGTCTCCAAACCCAGGGAACATACTAGCAAGCCAGGCAAGGCCTCCATTGATGGAATCAGGAGCTGGAAGCACAGAAGGTCCTCTGAAGGGCTTGCAAGCCTTCTCATCATGCTTTGCACTGCTATTAGATTTGAAAGCCTCATGAAAGCAGTAGCCACTCTCTGACTGGCCATGAGGAGTAGGAGGCTGACCCAGCCCTGCTGAAGTGACAACATGGACTGGATCATAGACTATGCTTTCAGAGTGGCACATCCATGATTAGCAGCCCCCACAACCACAGCTCTGTTTTGTATGCAGGGTAGAAAAGGTGAGTGAATTCGCACACCCCGAAGAGCAAGGTAGGAGGGCTCTCTTTCCCTCCTACCTTGGTTAAGCGTAAGGCAGAGAATCTACATTACCCTGGTTTGAGAAACCTGGAGTAGGGATGTGCATGAACCGCAGTTCGAAGCATGGTTCAAGCACATCTCAAGAGCGGTGCAGTGGAACCTTAAGAATGAGGAGATCAGGTCCTTACCTGCTCTCTGCTGCCCCATCCAGCATCCTGCTGGGGCGATGTGCATTCCAAGAAGCCCTGCGTGGCATCAGCATACACATGGCATGCGTATGTAACCATGGACTTACATGGTTAGCATGGTGTTGCTGACCATGCTAATATTGCCTATGCATGCACAGATGCCATGTGCATTCTGATGCCACATCTGATGGCTTTATTTATGGGATGTGTGCCACTCCAGCAGGAAGCTGCATGGGGTGGTGGGGAGCAGGTAAGGACTTGCTCTCCTCTTTTAACCTGCTATTGGTGATTGTGTGAATCAGTCTAGTGTCTACTTGTGTGTGGAGCAAGACAACTGGAGCCAAGTCAGCACAGTGCAGCCTCATGGACCCACCACTCATTCTATGTCATCCTCTTCCTCCACCATCACTGGATATCGAACTGAACATGGAGGAAGGGGATGAGCAAAGCAGCCAGCCAGGCTCCTCCTTGCCCCATTCACAATGGGGAAGGAAGCTCAAGGCAGGAGCAAGACACAATTGTACTGCCACAGCAGTTGCATTTCCCCCACTAGTGTGCTGCATGCACATACACTCCAATTCCTGATCTACTCTGCTTCAGTATGTATATGTACATATGCAAAAACTCAAACATTAATTTTTTTGTAAGGATGGAAAAATCAGGCTCTCAATCAGCCTGGGCTGATTATTTTACATCTGACTGGCAACCCTATGCCATATGTGGCTGATGGACCGTGTTTTACTTAGTGAGTCATACATTGAATAAGACGTGAAATAAACAGTTTGTATACATTGGTGTGAATATGCTTATGAGTTGTGGTACCCCTGGAACTTCTCACCACTCCAAGAAGCAGGCAATATGTGTGACATTTACACTATACAAGTTTGTGTTACACTATACAAGTTTTATTTCTCTATGTAAACCACTTTGGAAACTTTTGTTGAAAAGTAATAAATAAATATTTGTTGTTGTATAGAGTTTCACTCAAAATTCTCCAGGTAGATGCAAAAGAATGAACACAGTCTGATCCTAGGCATATTTCTTTCATAATTTTATTGTTGTGTGTCACATTAACTACTCCTTCAATTAGAAGTGTGACTCACAAATTTATAAATATATAAAATGAATATTTATTGAGAAGTATCCCTGAGTTTGGTGAGTTTCACGAGGAAGCATTTGTAGGACTGCAATTCTTGTATTATATTCAATATTCAGTATTGTATCTGTTTCCCCAGCTCCAAGTCCACAGGGCTCCTCGGCAGCTTGCCCTCTTGTGGCCCCTTCCCTATATCTTGGGGATAAGTGTGGTGGTAGACATGGGCTTCTTTTCTCAGCTACCAGTTCCCAATCATCCTTCAAGCCAGGGCAGACATCAGTGGTAGGTCTCCACAAGCACTTAGGCCCTGATATTTGTGTAAGGGTACCCTGTGCTGAAACCAGCCCTGGGTTTTCTCTTCACTATAGACCAGTGATTCTCAAACTTGGGTCCTCAGGTGTTATTGGACTTCAACTCCCATAATCCCCAACCAAAGGCCACTGAGGCTGGGGATTATGGGAGTTGAAGTCCAATAACACCTGAGGACCCAAGTTTGAGAATCCCTGCTATAGACTCTTCTGCCATAGTACTGCCCTACCCAAATTATCACCCATCGAGCCAAATATAACCCATGAGCCTTGTGTGGCAACCCACTGGGGGGGTTTTAAACCTCCGGGTCTTTGCCAGGATTTTCAGAAATGATAGGAGTGGGGGCTGCCAAGTTCCTGCCAGTGTACAATATGCATCCATTGTTTTATGCTTGGACTGGTGTCCCGTGCATTTTGCAGGCACACCAGACAGCATTTAATAAATAAAGCCACAAGCAGAGAGAGGCAGCATTTGCATATACCTCTTTGAACATTCCAGGCTAGTTCCTTTGCCTGAGCATATGTATACCTCTGGTTATCTGCAGGAACACAGAGTTCAGATAAGAGAAATCCTTAGTGCGGTGTAATAGATAACTGAAATCTTGCCACTGAAATATTACAGGACTTTAGGGGAAAGAAAAAGTCAATTGCGTTTCATCGAAAAGTTATTATTGTAATAGATTTTCTGCTGAAGTAAACTAATCCCGAGCATTAGTATCATAATATCTCTATTTTCTTGGAGCTTTGTTACTTTGGAATCCTAAAATGAAAGGCTGCCATGTCATTTTCTCCCCGCCACCCCAGATAATGGTTAAAACGATGAAAAGATGTTCACAGGGGACTCCAGCATAAGACAGTCATGGCAAATGTGTCATCCCCTGTTGGTTGTTGCAGAGAGAGAGACATACCTGGGGGATACTGTTGGTATCATCTTGCCTGAACTGAGCCCGAATCCAGATTTAGTCAGAAAATGAAATAATTTGGTGTGGTGTCAACTGCATTTCTGGCAGGCAATGTCTATTCCATTATCACTGGGGAACTTCTGGCCGCGCAATAAGCTTCCATAATCCTTGCCTACACTGAAGTTGAGCTGGAAATAAAGAGAAAGCTTTTCAATGTTTACTGCAGCGTTTATAGACCTATCATTTTTAATACAACTGTGAAATAGACAGGTTCATCCATTCAAGCTTGAGTGGTGGTTACAGGTGAAACAGGCTAGCACAAATCCAGAATCCAGCATATACATTTAGACAATTAAAACTAACAGCCTAATGCTTTAAGATGGAGACTGCTGGAAATCAGCTCTGTGCCTAAAACAAAGCTTTACTCATACTGAATGAATATTGAATTATATTGCTCATAGAAACATGAGATGGAAAATCTTTAGGACTGGAGGGCAAATTTGCAGAGCTAGAATTGAAAAGGGGTTCATATTCATAGTGTGATTCCCCCCCCTCCCCGGAAACAAAATATTTTCTTCTAAAAAAATCACTGGTTGGCATCATGATTAACGAAGTACCAGTGCAATGGGAGAAGCACCAGTGCTTCTCAAAAGTTCACCTGACTCAGGCCAACTGCTGGTTCCGTGTTGGGGGAAAATTTCAGTGACCTCCCCTTCCTAAAGAAGTATACTGTGCCACCTGAAAGTATGTTCCTGAGGGTCACACAGCCCTTGGGGACATATTTTCATGCAGCACAGAGGGCTTCTGGAGGAAGGGGATGTTGCTGAAATACTCCCACCCCAACCCCAGTGATACACTGGTACTTCTCTTGTAACACTTTGTTAGTCAGCCACTGAGTAGACTCCTGTTCTATTTTCATTCACAGTAACTTCAGAAGAAAATTTGTGTTGCTATGAAAAAAAATAGTTTTGTTTTCAACACTATAAAAAAAATCTTAATTAGATATTTATAAGTTAAAAAAAAGTTAACCATCCCACTCCAACACAAACAATAACTGTGCAAGAAACTGGGTAAAAAAATCACTGAGAAAAGAGAAAAAGATCAATGAAATAGTACAGTGACATTTTTACTTAAGAATTGCCTACTCACAGAAGTGCTTCCAATTTAACAATATTAATTCTTCAAATGAGACACAGTCAACTCTTAAATCAGATTAAGCATAGCTCGTGTCAATTTAACCAAATTATTTTAGGCCTAAGTGCGCCAACATTGGTGGTTTATACCAAATTGAACTAAATCAATTAAGGAGCTGATTTAGTGAGATCAGGCCAATTTCTCTGTGGAGAACTAGCCACACAGCAACTTACAGCCTAGTCCAATGCTTTTTTTAAATTCAGAAGTGGGTCCTATTACAATTCAGTGAAACTGTTTCCTCCAAATAAGGTTGCACAGGATTTCAGCCTTCATAATTTATTAAAAATGGGATGAGTTATGCTAAGTTACACACTTTATATGGCAACAACCCTGGATTGGCTACCTAGCATACACTCCACAGGAGTGTATCTGTGCAAAACCCCTTTTCAAACAGCTACTTGTCATATTTCCACTTTACATATTTGCACTTACAGTAGATGTGCACCTAAAAACAAAAAGGAAAGTGCCAGATAAGCTAACAGTTCTAGCTAGTGATGACAGTAATTGTAAGATATTGTTTCCAGCAAACTCAGTTCCTACTGATGTTTAAATTTCTGCAATTACTATTTTAAAGAGTATCCAAGGGACAAATTACATGTAACCTTGAACACATAACTTGCCCTGGATCTTTCTGTTTTTTTACTTTTAAAAATATGACTTTTTTTGTATGGTGGTGGTGGGAATCTGGCTCATGATGACAGCATAAGATATTTAACTCTTTGATTCCCTTCTGCAACTCCTACACACAGACACACACAGAGAATTCCAGATGATCTCACTTTCCTTAAGGAAAGCAGGCTAAAAGCAGGGAAATGAAAGGTCAAATGCATTTTATGTAATGTAGCATAATCTAACCCTCTATGGCAAACTGAAAAATACTTGCCTTTGAACCAAAAATATCAAAGTGCATATATGAAATCCACCAATTCTGCCTTATAAAAAGTTTCTCTGCTATCAAAAAAACCACTAAGTCTTTGTGTGACTTTAGCTGAAAAAATGTGTAAAGCGATGTCTGCTACCTGTTTATCCTCAGGGGGCTATCTCTTCATTTTAATGGCACAGTGTTTCTGTCATGTTACCTTTTATTAATGCAGAAAATGGAACCACTGGACAGTTACATAGGTTTTGCCTGAGGGCCCACTAAGGTTCAGTATTAGGGATGTGCAAAACATTTTGAGCTCGAAACAGGCAGTTCTGAGTGTTCCAAAACAACACATCTATAAAACAAAGGGCCTGTTTTGAGTTGAAACCTTTTGAGTGTTTCGAATGCCATTTTGAAAAGCTGTTTTTCCTGGGAGATCTGGTCTACCATTTGGCAAGTAGACCAGGCCTCCACTCCAGATGTAGTTCATTGGCTAGGGGTGTGTGAATAGGTTCAAAATTGAACCAGTTCGACTTTGAGCTGGTTCGTTTCAACAGTTCAGGGTCAAGCTGAAGCACCCCCGGTTCGGCTTGACCCCAGACTGAACCTCCCTCGACTGTTCAGGGGGGTTCGCAGACCAAAAAGTTTTTTTAAAAAAATTGTGTTTTTTCCCAACATCCCCTTCTGGGATAAATTATCTTATAACCTTCTCTTATTCCTTCCAGGAATAATTTTCTCTTATAATCTTCTCTGAGGCGGCATCCATGGAGGTTCCCCCTTCCCCTGCCATTCTCCATTATGTACGCATCACCCAGTTCGGGTGGTCTTTGGCCCTTTCTGGGCCTTTCCCCCAGCCCAGTGGCCATTTTGGAGGCCGCCACACATGTGCAAATGTATTGATTTATTTATTTCACTTATATTCTGCTCTTCCTCCAAGGAGCTCAGAGCTGTGTACATGGTTATTTTTATCCTCACAACAACCCTGTGAGGTAGGTTAGGCTGAGATATACATGACTGGCCCAGAGTCACCCAGTGAGTTTCATGGCTGAATGGGGATTCAAACTCAGGTCTTCCTGGTCCTAGTCTAACACTCTACCCACTATGTTATGCTGACTCTTATAAATGGCCCTTGCGTGGCCTAGGTCATGACCAAAAGGGCAGAAGACCACCCAAACTGGGTGATGGGTCCATAATGGAGGATGGTGAGGGGAGAGAGAACTTCCATGGACCACCCACCCCCACGTCCTTGGAGAAGCCCCCCAGAGGGGATAAGTTGGGGGGATTCCTTTTTGGTCTGCGAACCCCCCCCCCCCATTTCAGCCTTGAACCAAACTGGACCAGTTCCATGCACAACCCACCTCGAAGGACTGGTCTACCCAGCATGTGAGGCAGGTTAGACCAGGCCTCCACCCCAGACTTAGCATGTTGGCCCACCACAGAGGACTGGTCTACCTTATGCCAGTTCTCCGCGGCAGGCCAACGTGCTATGGCTGGAGCAGAAGCCTGGCCTACCTGCCAACCCCAATCAATAGACAAGTTCTCCCTTGAAAAACAGTCCTCCTAAATGGCACTCGAAACATTTTGAGTTTCTTTTGTCAGTTTTGCCACTGTTTTTGACAAAATGTTTCAAGAATTTTGTATTTGGTTTTGAATTGGAAACCAAATGCAAAATCTGTTTTGTGCACATTCCTGTTCAATATCTTCCATGCAGTAGTGAGTGACACATTTTAAAGGTTCTTACTCCATGCAGGGGCTAATATGCATGCAGAATTTGCACACCAGCATTGTTTGACCGAGAAGGCATCCACACTGGCATGCAGGCACTATCGTCCATAGGATAAAAACCTGCTAAATTGATGTATGGAGGGCTCCCATTGATCTTAACTGTTTAATCGCACCATCATATCTGGCGATGCCAACAAAGTCCAAAGTGGTTGTGAAAAGCTTGAATAATGTGTAAGATTCAATTAGGATATGGCTTCAGACCTGCCAGTCATCATTAGTTTACATGACGGTCTACACACACACACACACACACAATGGGCTAAGAAAGTTGTGAAATGAGCCTTCACTATGACTGTTGTAGGGAGAACAGAGGCAGCAAATGAGCAAGTGAAGGAAATTTGCCTTTCCTAGGGATAAGAGGATCAAGCTGGGATGTGCAGAAAAAAACCATCTGAGAAAAAACTGCAATTTCTTCTTGAGAGGAACCCTGCAATCCAGAGAGAATTTCAGTTTCTTGTTGGGTGAACACTGAAAACCTTGAAATCTAGGGATGTGCAAGTCGGCTTGATTCAAACCGAGCTCAACGTTGAACCAGCCTAGTTCAGCTGGTCTGAGTTCAAACCAGCCCGGCCCCATAGAAATGAGGCTGGTCCATGTTTGAACCAAGCCAGCCCCGCTTCGATTTGAACTGATTTGAAAGACTTGGAGGCCTTTTTGAGCCGGTTAGGGTTAGCACCAGAGACTATTTCACAGCAGTGGTGGTGGCCATTTTAAGTCAGTTTGTTGACATCTCTTCATAATGCCCGATTGGTTTTCCTGCCACTGACTTCTGATTGGCTAGCTATGTCGTCTCCCCCAGTTGGCTTGCCATCCTGCTAATCAGTGTGTTGTCAGGGCAACTCTACCACCATTGGCAGAGGGAGGCGAGAGGAGTGGGTGATTAAAAAGTATTTATGACTAGCCTTTGGCCTAGCAAAACTACTGGTGAGGAGAGCTGGCTGGCCAGCTGAGTGTAGTCTCTGCTCTGCTCTGACTGCTTGCCTTGCTGCTGCTGCTGGATTTTTTTATTTTTAAAGCAGAGGAGTGCTGTTCTGTGCCTGCTCCTGCTGCCTGCCCAGCCAGCCAGCCAACCTTTTGGCGCACATATGTGCGCCAAAAGGTTGGCTGGCTGGCTGGGCAGGCAGCAGGAGCAGGCACAGAACAGCACTCCTCTGCTTTAAAAATAAAAAAATCCAGCAGCAGCAGCAAGGCAAGCAGTCAGAGCAGAGCAGAGACTACACTCAGCTGGCCAGCCAGCTCTCCTCACCAGTAGTTTTGCTAGGCCAAAGGCTAGTCATAAATACTATCTATCTATCTATCTATCTATCTATATATAGCTAAGGTGATGCGTGGCACGTGCATGTGTAGCATGCTGGAGGTGCCTGGAGCGCAGAGCAGCACAAGTGTCGAGCCCAGTCAGAGGCAACAGTGGCGACAGCAATGCCACTGCTGCTGCTGCTCTGGGTAGGGGCGGGACTGGATCTGTAGTTGAGAGCCACTCCAGACTTGTGAGGAGGAGGAGGAGGAGTGGAGGAATCTGGGGCTCAGGTGAAGGTGGGGAGGTCTCTGGGGTGAGGTGGCTGTGGTGGGGGGCGAGGAGAATAATACAGTACTAGCACACAGGTGCTCTGCGCTGGTCAACCTAGTTTCATTTATTTTCATTCAATGTTCTATGTCTATGGTTTGTTTGGGTGGCTGGGTGGGTGGCCCTGCTGGCCCCTATCTGCACTCCCTCCATCTGTGACTGAGTGCCAGTGTGTGCCAGTGTGTGCTGCTGTGCTGGGCCTTCAGGCCCTAACCAGGGACTCCAGCTGAAGACATCAAAAGAAGAAGATACTTCAGGGTAATTGCAATTTTTGTAACCCCTTGTCCTGCTAGATTTGGGTTGTTAATAGGGCCAGCCTGGTTTGCAGGGAGTTGTTGTGTTGTTTAGGACTTAGGTTGCCAGTAGGTGCTAGGTTTTTTTTTTTTTTAAGAATTATTAACTAAAAGTCCCCAGGGTGATGGCCGAGTCCACTCAGATCCCAAACAAAGCTCGAACCAGAGTGGCGGACTGAGGGAGGGGTGTCACAACTGGTTAGGGTAGGGACTGGGGGTGAGGCAGGTGGGTGGGGCAGCAATCCACCCCCCAATTCTTCGCCCCTGGTGAAGTGGCACACAGACTCTCCTATCCAGAGGAGCCTAGCCCAGCACTGCAGCAGCCACTTGTGGCGGGGTGGTGGTGGAGTGCTCCCCTGCCAGGAAAGCTGTTCCCGTGGCAGTAGTAGAGAAAGAGGAGGTCTTGATGGCTGTTAGCCCAGCCAGACAACCCCTCTCTCCATCCTCCTCACCACTGATTCTGCCTCTCATTGATACCCCTGCCCACTCTGGGACTGAGGAGAAGCCAGAGGAAGTGATTCCTGGCCTTTCTCAGCCCCAGACAGAGGGCAGTGGGGGGGGGGGGCAGTGGCAGTGATCAGCAAGCAGGCCCAGTAGAATCACCATCAACCATCATAATCAGTAGAATCATACGGCCCACACTCTGCACCTAGTGGCTCAAGGGGGCCAAGGCGTCCAGGGAGCAGGATAACTTGCATACAGGTCCTGCTGCTTCCATGTGGAAGAGGTGCCACAAGATTGCAGCCTATTTCCACCGGAGCGAGAAGGGTAGGTGCATGCTCCATGACCTTGGGGGAACTCCACCCTTGTCTTGCTCCACTGCCTTCAGGAGCAAGAAACAGCAATCCATGACCTGGCCAGGAGCTGTTACTTGGCAGGTGTGTGACCTCTCCAACTTGGAGTGGAAGCTCATCTCTGAATCTGTCTCAGCACTCAACCCCTTCCTGTTTGCCACGAAGAACTTGTGTGCTGAGGCAATGCCTCTGAGCCAGGTCTTGCCTGACACTCTTCTCCTTGAGAAGGTGATGGGCACTCTCCAGACCTCACTGACCGCTATGTGACCCAGCTATGAAAGGCAATGCTGTCACCCCTGAACAGCTGCCCTGGTGGAAGGGCCTCCTGGTTCAACAGGTTAGAGAGGTGGAGCAGAGGAAGTTTGATAGGAACCATGGGGGTGCTGGTGTGACTACCTCTAATGTGCAGGCCATGCCCAGCAGCAGCGGTTGGTCCCCCCCCCCCACAGTCCAGAAGCGTAGCATCACCAGCAGTGCCAATGCAGCCAGTGGTTCTGCCCATTAGTTCCTACTGTGGTACAAACGTGGGTGCCTTAGTGCCGTGACAGGTGTTCAGGAGGCACTGACTAGGCCCTGTAGTGGTGCTGAACAGAGTGTTCTTCAGTACCTACAGAAGCCAGTGGAGGAGGACCCAGAGATTGATTGTGTCCAGTTTGGGGCAGCATGTCACCAAAACTGGCCAAACTTGGCAATGGTTGCTGGATGCCTTCTCTCATGCCCACTGACCAGTATACAATGTGAGAGGTTGTTCTCCATGACTGGGAATGTGGTAACACCCCATCGCCCATGGTTGGATGTTGGCTTGGCAGAGCAACTGGTTTTTTTCAAGGCCAACCTCCCCCTTCTGGGCTACACCAAGCTGCAAGTGGAGGGTGAGTGAGTGACTCACGGTCACCCTTACCCACCCTCCCCCACCTGCAACAGCACTGCCAGCTCAGAGCTCACCCCACCCTGGCTAAACCTGATGTTTCACACTCTGCTGTTAGTGCTTCTGACACACGCAGACATGCATGCACAGAGGCGTAGCCACCACTGTGCAACATGCAAGGCAATCAGGCAATTGGGTGAGTTTTTAGGAATTTTTAAATTGTGTGGATTCTCAGTTTGTAGTGACTTCATAGAGAACAGTGTGGATTGCAGATGGAATGCTATTAGTCAATGGTCTGGTGCTGGACCACTATTGGCTGCAGGTAGCATCTAGGGACTCAGAAGCAGGTTGGGTGGCAAGGCACCATGGGTGCTGCCTACTGCCCAACCCACAAGGCAGTCGGGCAATCAGGTTGTTTTTTGGGGGAAATTTTTGAATTTCCCCTGTGTTTAGAATGATTATTGGTTTTGTTTTTGTTTTTTGGCTTTCTGCCACAGGGAATAATGGGGATTTGAAGTAGCCAATAATTCCCCATGGGTATCACCTAGGGACACCAAAATAGATTGTGTTGTAGGGTCCTATGGGTGCCAACTACCACCCAACCCACAAAAAATTGGACAAAGGGGTAGTTTTAAAGGAATTTTTCTGTTGTGTGGATTATTGGTTTGTATGGACTTTATCCCCATTATTCCCTATGGCAGGACCTTTTAGAACTGGTTCAAGTTCGAATCAGACCAGAGGTCAGTTCAATCAAACCAGTACTCGAACTGGGGGACCCGGTTCGAGCCCATTTCTAACTCAAACCAAACCACAATATCTGTTTTTGTGCACACCCCTATTGGAATCCAGAGAGGATTTCAACTTTGGAGAAATTTCTCCCCTCATCCAAGTGTCAGACCTGTCCCTCTGAGTGATGCACTTGATTCTTTGGCTTGACCTTATGGGCAATGCCATCAAAGTAAAAAGTCTCACTGACAGTGAGAAGCATACACCTGCCACAAGCATTTACCAAAGAATGAGAGCCTACTAGAAGTTTCAGACTGGCCAGTTCCTCACTCCTGCTTCCAAATGGTTGTTTTATGAGGTGCTGAAGGACAACAAGTTGCCTAGCAACTGGAGTGTGCTTTCCTGCTTTCCAGAGCCAAGGACATGGCTGGTTGAGACAGGGCTAATGTGCTGCCAAAGACATGTGGCTGCCAGACCTTGTCCATGACTGGGCAAATGCCCCACCCATCTAAGGAAGCCAGGAGGCTCCATATCCATATACAAACATCTGTGTATATCTATTAGCCTCACTTCAGTTTTCCATTTCTGTGGCATACATATTTAAACAGACAATTTTCCTGCTGAATTGAGCATCTTGTGCCTTTGTTTTCAAGCTCAGAAATTACCAAAACCAAATTTGTATGCAATTCTGCCAGGACACTGTTACACTATTCAAAGAACAGTGTCAGGTCTGTCTTCCTTCTGTCATATAGAGAGCTATGATGCAGCTCATTCGGTATTCTCTTTTTTATAACTATGCTGAATCTTGTTCAACAAATTAGTAGGCTATGTCGTATTGTACTGCTGCTTAATTATGCATGTAAGCATTCATTTTATCAGAGCTATACCTTTCTTGTGCAGGTGGCAGCAAACTGAATTTAACTGAAGTCTTGTTTAGAAACACTGCCTGTTTTGTTTTTGTTTTCCAGTGTGATGGTGTATACTGGCTGCTGGTCTGCAGGTTGCTTAAGACACATCTGCTCACCGGAATGAATATTCAGAATGAATAGATCAAAGGTGATGCCGCATTTTTGCCTGAAGTGAAATTTGAAAATCCTCCTCAGGGAAAATATTTTGAGGGAAGTCAAGAGAATTCTGATAAAACTTCTGGAACTCCTTGGGAGGATACTACTCATCCCTACATTGTAACTGGATTTCTCTTAATTTCAAAGCAGAATTAGTTGTTCCTTCGGTGAGAAATTTTCTAAGGAATTTGCAAGGAACTCAGAAGTCAAGAAGAACTATGAAATTTATTAGAGCATGTAGATGATTTGTGAACTCAAACCTCATGAAAACCTAATCCAGTGGTTTCATATATAAATGTTAAAGAAAATGGGGTGATAACTCTATGGCACTCCATAAGCCAATGGTCATGGGGCATAGCTGCAGCACTGCCTTCTGCGGCCCTCCAGGAAGGACCAGGACCAACTCAGTGTAGTGGCACTCCAGTCCCATCTCTGCAAGGCAGTTCAGGAAAAGACTGTTGTTGGTGGCTTCACAGCCAGTGATGAGATCCAGAAGAATCCTCATTTCTCTCTCAGTATTTATACATTTGTTTGTTTGATGTGTATTGCTATATATTCCATAGATATAGTCTATTCCGTAGGCTCAGAACAGCTTGCACCATTTTTCTAACAGTTAGCAGCCTGTCCCCAAGGAGTTCACAATCTAAGCCTTGCCCAAAATGACATGTTTGAGATTTGCTGGTCGTTCTTGACCCTGGAAGAGTCCAAATACAAAGGACATCGCATTGTAATGGTAGAGAAGAAAAATTTCTCTGTCACCATCACCGCCATGCAATAGGACTTAAAATGTGCTGTAGCTCAGGTTCAGTCAAATCCATCACAAATCTTCATCCTTTGCTTCTCTAACCATTCTCTCCCATTGTGTAGTAAACCATGGGGCAACATGGAACTTGACTCATAAGCAAACAGCAGCTATGGGGAGAGCGTGATCCAGATTGGGATTGTAGAAGAAGAGGGTTAAACTCCTCCCCCACCATACTGCCATGCTGATGCATGACCCATGACCTGCCTATTTACTACAAAACAAGCATGCTGTCCCCAATCAGATGCTTAAAGTCATGTCTAATTTGGTGCCCTCAGGCTCATGGTTGTCATGGTGGCCATGAAATCCTGAGCTATACAAGACAAGGGGGCCTTGGCTTGGATGATTAGGTCCCCCAGAACCAGCAACAAGGAGGTTTCCAACACTGCACTCAAGCCCTGCTCCACCAGTGAGACTGGTAGGCAGCAGGGAATGTGGTACAGAAACAAAATTCTGTCTTGGGCACCCTACATCAGATACATATACTTCAGACTGGTCATCTGCTGACAGGGGCATTGCAAAAGGAGCTGGAACTCACAGCAAGTGCATCCTCCCCCTTGTCTGGGCTGCTGCACCACCAAGAACACATGCAGACAACTGGGAGAAGAACGGGCAGAATTGGAGCCTATTATCTGTCACCACACTTCGCATTTTTAGGTGCTATGTAAAAATGTAGCTTTTTAGCCTACTTTCCTTATGTTTGTGTGTCCATGGGTGTGTGCCCCCCCCAATCAACTTTGCAATGCTGGACCAATAGGAATCAAATTGGGTACAGTTGTAGGGACACCTCAGTGGCACAATTTGTAATGATATCATCCTCTCTGATTCAAGATGGTAGACATGTGAATGTCTGAGGTGCAAGTGAGCTAACTTGTGGACCGCCTAAAGAATTTGAACCAAATTTGGTACAGTTGTAGTGAGTGACGCATAGGGACACATCAATGGCATAGTTTGTGATGGTGTCATCCACCTCAATTCATCAACACATGAATGTTCATGTGTTCATGGTGGACGTATGAACATTTGAGGTGCAAACGGGCTAACTTGTGAACTGCCAAACCGATTTGAACCAAATTTGCTACAGCTGTAGGGAGTCATAGGGACACCTCAATGGCGTGGTTTGTGATGATGTCATCCACTCTGATTCAAGATAGTGGATGCATGAATGTTTGAGGTGCAAGTGGACTAACTTGTGAGGATGGTAATTATCAATTCAGATTATAGTGAAAGGGAAGTAGGCAGATTAGTTCTTACCAGAACAACTTGTTATTTATTGCATTTATAAACTGTTGTATGCCTGCTGGCCCCAAATCAATGCACAGTATAAGAGACATATCAAGATATATAACACAGTTTAGAAACAATGAATGCACTAATAAAATCAGCAGCCAGACAAATGAATGCAGTGATGGATTAGATACAAGCAGATTGAACTGAATTTTCCCTCTTACCTAAAGGTATATTTGAAGTGGAGAGGTTTCAGGTATATATGAAAGACTGGAAAAGAGGGAAGGGAATGCAGTCATCTAGGAGGGTGTTTCATGGTTTAGGGGCAATGACTGAGGAGGCCCTTTCCTGGGAGCATGACAGCTGCACTTTTCCAGGTGTTAACCTGGAAAGCAGGGCCACCTCAGATGATTTTGTAAGGTGGCCACATATACTTGGGAGCAGGCAGTTCTTCAAATAATTCAGGCCCAGACTATTTAGGGCTTTAAATGTGATCAGAAGTGCTTTGAATTGGATCAGGAAACAAAGAGGGAGTCAGTGCAGTTCTTTCATTATAGGTGTGATATGCTCTACCTAGGCACCTCCTGACAACAATGTGGCTGCCATGTTCTGCATGAGGGCAGCCCAACTTGGGGCATGTTACAGTAACTGAGGAATGGCATGGGTCACAGTGTCGAATCTGCCTTCTCTAGGAAAAAGAGGCCTTTGGCATGGGCTACATGCTGTTTTAGCATTTTTACTCCCCTGCTGCTGCATCTGAGGACTATGTTCCCTTTTGTTTGGTCTGCCTGTTGTTTTAAAGTTACTAATGTTGGTTGTTCTATTCTGGATACAATTCTAGAGTGCCATAGAACATTGGGAACTGGCATAGAGATTAAAGGGCATGCAATTTCATGGGGAGGCTGAGGAGGCCTTTGCCCTCTAATTTCCTTTCTCCTGACTCTCACTCCCTCCCATTCAACACTCCAACTTCTGCCACAAGCCCAGTCACCACCGCAGCTTCCATAAGACGGAATAATCTTTTTCTCAGGCATGAAAAACATGTGGCCCAACTGCTGCAGCACGGATCTGACCCTCATCCAACATTCCAGCCTTCACCCACAAGAGTTAGTTGCTTCACTAAACCTAAGGGCTGTTTCTCAATAAGATTTTTGCAAAATCAAGACCACATGATTAACACAACCAAATTTCTTCATGGCAGACAAATGCTACAGTGAGCGGTTTCTGTTTATGAAGTTACATCTATTCCAACGTCTTTGTTCAAAACAAAGGACTTATAGTGTACTTCTATACATACTATTTGGGAGTAAGCCCTATTAAGTTCAACTGGACTTCTGAGTCAGTATGCATAAGACAAGTATAAGCTTCTAGGCTGCCTGCCAGAACATACTGTACAATGCAGACCTCAATATTGTATATATTATTTATTGCAATAAATATTTTAGAGAGTTAATGATATTGTCGGAGTATAAGAATCCAGTTTTCCTACTCACTGAGTTGGTTTGTTATGGTACAATAAACTTAGCTAAATCTCTATGTGAATCTCAAGTCACATTATATCAGATATATGCTAGGCACAGAACCAGATCCGGAAGGAATCCAGAGGACATCTATTCCAACCACCTGCTTCACACAAACAGGCACAACAAGGTATATTCATCTAGCTCCTAGTCCTACCACAAACCAACATAAACCATCCAGACTTCAGAGGCGTAGCAAGAAAAGATGAGGGGCACTGCAGAAAGTTGCTTTCCGAGAGCCAAAGTGGTATAGTGGTTAGAAAGGCAAACTAGAAGGAGACAAAGGTTCAAATCCTCACTCAGATCACTAAGAGACCTTGGCCAATTGCACCCAGTCTCAGACTAATCTACCTTACACACACACATTCTCAGACTAATCTACCTTCCAAGCTTGTTGTGAGAATAAAATGAAGGGGATATTGAACTATGTATACTGCCCAGAGCTCTGAGGCAGAGCAAGGTAAAAATGTTAACCAACTTATTGAGCAAATAGCTTAAGACTATTATGCATGGAATCTTGCATTGCAGTGAAATACAAAAGCACTCAGCTGGAACACCTTCCTATCCCCAGAAATGGTCATCAGTCAGATTCTGAGTACACACAAAACCCATTCATGTGAAGCACTGTTGCACACATTGCATGTGGCAAACTTGAGTGAGGAAGTTCCTTGTAAATGGTAAAGAGTTATAACATCTAGACTTTGGTATGAATGGTTACATTTGTTCTTGGTAGGCAGTTACCAGCTCTCCATCAAACACGGCCAGACAGTCTGTTGAAGGGGCTAGAGTCCAATGAACAAATATGAATGCAATCAGAACTAGAAGATATTATTCCAAGCCTTCACCCAATAATACAGACTCAGTTTATAAACATAGCAAAAAGGAGAATGAGGAAAGAAATAAGAAATCTGGCAGAATGTGAATGAAGTTGTCATTGCATGCTCTGCTTCAGGCAAGTGTTTCTAGGCCAATCGCAATGGCTTCAGGTCAGCACTGTCTTGAGAATGGGCACAGCTAACTTGGGCTGATTTATTGCTTTCTGAAAACAGCCATTGAAGGTGCAAGAGCTTTATGTGCAATTATGGCTATAGTGTGCTTTATGGCAAGCCTGAAAGTGCACTAATGCTTATTGGACTGGCACACTGGGGATGTTACAGAGAGGAAGAAAACTCATACTGCTATAAGCGGAACTTGAACATCTTATAGGATTAAATATGATAGGGCTGCCTGGAATCCTGTCCAGTTTCAATTTCAGGTTAGGAAGAAGCAATTTTGATGTGGTCGAAATATTTCCCCCAAACAGTTTGTGCAAATATTTACTTTTTAAAGGTATTGTTCAGTGACATAGCTTCCTGCTGCTTTTTTCTGCTTCTTGAATTTGTCACATGAGGGATCTGACCCAAACAGGGATTATGCAGTAAACAAGATTACTTCACAATGCTGTGTAACTAATCAGATTTGGCTACAAGATCATATCCCAGAAGACAACTAAGAGTGAGAAGAAAATGCAAACTAGCAGGCAAATATTTTTGCAAGGAGTGCCAAAAATTACTGTTAAAGAGAGGCATTTCCCAATACTGCTGAAAGTCTTTGCAAAAAGCTGGATAAAGTATAGTACAATTGTATAGTACAATTAAACATGCTCATAAGATCATATTATTTCTGTCTGGATTAATGATGCTGGAGTGATTATATCTAACTTCCTCATTACTAACATGGATGTGGATTGCTATTCCATGTTTAATTATGCACTGAAACAGTAGAACATATTTATTATTATTATTATTATTATTACATTTTATATCCCGCTCTTCCTCCAAGGAGCCCAGAGCAGTGTACTACATATTTAGGTTTCTCCTCTCAACAACCCTGTGAAGTAGGTCAGGCTGAGAGAGAAGTGACTGGCCCAGAGTCACCCAGCTAGTTCCATGGCTGAATGGGGATTTGAACTCGGGTCTCCCCGGTCCTAGTCCAGCACTCTAACCACTATACCACGCTGGCTTTCTATTATTATTGTCCCCAAATGTTGTCAAAAGCAAAAGAAGTAGATTTGAAGTGTTCTGTTCCAGCAGAAATCCATTAGGGGAAATTAAAAGAATTTCAATGGAGACATCCTGAAATTCAAAATAATATGTATCTTGTTATCAATATACCAGCAGCTTTCAGCTAGCCAGAAGTCTGGTACAAGCCAAGGGTCAAGCCTTGCTGATGAATCAGAAGCCAGGGGTTGAGCAGCAAGCTAGAAGTGAGGAACAAACCCGAGAATCAGGAAGTCAAATAGATCAGGAGAAGCAGACACAATGCATCAAACAAATGGGACCTTGAAACTGAAGCAAGGCCTGCCTCAGACAAGAAGCTTTTTATACCCTTCTTGTTTTGCAGAATCAGCAGGCTCTTACACACAGAGTGCCCTGTCAGAGAAGGAGAAGAAACACAAGCCTGGGACAGTGCAGATGATAAAGCCACCTGAATAACTTTTCTTATCAGTGAGTGATTCTATATTGGTGCATTTAAGAAATAAACCGCACGCAAAGGACATGTGGGAGACTTTAAAGAAGTTGTATTAAAGGAAGTCAGCTGCCTCCAAGGAACATCCAGTTACAAAGATGTGTAATAAGAAACTAATGGAGGGAGAGAATTTATCTAAGCATGCAAATGAGAGGTTGGAGACATCACAACAGCTGCAAGCACACTGAGTAATTTTGCCTGATACTGTTCAGATTGGATTGTTATTGAACAGTCTTCCTGAGCATTTTGAACCTATTGTACATGTATTAGAAGCCAAAAATGATTTGAGTCTGGAGTTTGTAATAATCAGCTTGGAAGACTTTGATTTGCACAGAGGCAATGGGCAGCAACTCAAGTCAAGTGAAGAAAATGCTTTTGGATTGTATAAATGAAGAGGCCAAAATTGCAAAGCAATGTTCACATTAAAATAATGTTTGAATTTATGGCATAGAAGAATGGGACCTCAATGCAACACTTGCATTCAGCTGGAGAAAGAGGATCTAGCCAAAAGCCTATATATAAGTCACTGTAATGAAGACTCCAAGTGTCCATACTATGTAAGGGCAAAGGGAACTAAACCCATCTTCCTTCAATGCAGAGAAAGAAAGGAACAGCAACCTCCGATACACAGTGATATTTGTGGGCCTATGCAGATCAATTCATCAGGGGAAATCAAGTATTTATTAATTTTCATAGATGATCATTCAATATATACATTTACTTATTTCATTAGTGAAAAGAACCAAGTACTTGAAAAATTGAAGGAGTATGTTGCAAGAACTTGCAATAAGTTTGGAAACAAGCCTCAAATTCTGACATCAGACAATGGAGGAGAATATACAGGAAATGAGATAAGTGAATATGTGAAAAAGGAGGGCATTGAACATCAAATGACAATGCCATATACTCCAGAACAATTTGGTGTTGCAGAAAGAAAGAAAGAATCGGTCTTTAATAGAAATGGTGAGATGCAAGCTGTTGGATACAGGACTACACAGTAGATTTTGCAGAGAGGCAATTATGACTACTACTTATTTACAAAATAGACTGCCTACTAGAATTATAAGTACACCATTTGAATTGTGGCATGGGAAGAAGGCTAATATGGAGCATTTTAGCATTTTCCGTCAAACGCAGGCAGTCGCTCCATGTAAATGTCTTCTTTAATATCAGTATGTAAAAATGCAGTTTTGACATCCATCAGCAAGTCCAAACACAAACTGGATTATTGGTTGCTGTATGAGTTTTCTCAATGAATCCCTATGAAGAAGTGTGTGTGTGTGTGTGTGTGTGTGTGTGTGTGAGAGAGAGAGAGAGAGAGAGAGAGAGAGAGAGAGAGAGAGAGAGAGAGAACACAAGAGTCCATTCTCATAGTGAAATGAGGCCAGAAAATAACCTCACCAGCTTGGGGTTCCGGGGGGGGGTGGAGCTGTGGCACAACCTGCCGTGCCCCCAAACCCACTTTGGGGTGCCCAGGCACCCTCCAAGAGTGGAAAAGGGCTGGCTGGGCTGCCTCAACTCCCCATTGTCCCCTATGGGAGAAATAGAAAAATCTCTATTTAAAACATCATTAAAAAACACAGGAGTGCCTGATTGCTTTAGGGTTCGGGTGGTAGTTGGCACCCCTGGGTGCCTACCACCCACCCCAGTTTTGTGCCCCTAGCAGGTCACTATCCAACAGGCAGTGATGCAAGTAAAAAGACACCAAGCAAGTAAAAAGCACCAAGACTCCAAACCAAAAAAACCCCAAAAAAACACAGAAACAGACCTGCTGCTGTGCCCGCACAACTGCAAAACCAAGAAAACCAAAGCAAGAGACTACAGCAGCCACAAACAAAAAAGACATAGCAAGACGATGCAAGGCTGTAAAAACCAACTGGGCACACAAACTGCAAAGAAAGAGGCTGAGGCAAAAACACACTACATTAAACAGGATCTTAAAGTAACACACCTTGTTTTTCTGCTCTTCTCTTCATGCATGCGTTTTACCTGTGGGGGGAAAGCACCTCAGAGTGGCAGGTCCACCACATGCTGGAGACCACACATGCCCCAGATGCATGGTGGCACCATACCACATAGTCATCATTGACGTGCATGCATGTTTGGTGTGCGTGTGTGTGTGTGTGTGCGCGCTAGAACTAAACTGGAGAGGGGCAAGAAAGGGGAGCCTAAATAAATTAAAAGATGAAGAAAGTCAGGCTCAGAGGCAGGTCCAATGGAAGCCACACACAACATGGTGTGGCAGCAGACCGCTTGCCAGTGCATGCATGTTTGGTATGTGTGTACATGCATGCCAGAACTAAACTGGAGAGGGAAAAGAAGGGGGGGACTAAATTAACACATTTCACAAATATATAGATATAGATACAGATATACACAAGTATATACAAATCCATCTGTACAGCTGCAGTATTGAACAAATACATTATTTATAAGTATATACACACAACAGCTGTAGTATTTGCACACCAACTATCTATACCAACCAAAGCTTCAAAAAACACTATCTACATAAAATAAAGAAACCTCCAGTCTCCACACCCACACAACAAAAACTTCCATACATGGTACACATACACACAGACACACAGACACACACAACTTCTATTAGTGTTGTCATTTTTGGAAGGGCAGTATATAAATCAAATAAATAAATAAATAACTATTACAGCACATATTCACATATCTACACTTTCACATACCTACATGCTTACAAATTTACATTCTTACAAATCAACACATTTACAAATATACACTGTGCAGTACTGGAACAGCCACTTAGTGGTTTTGTGTGTGCCCACAGCCCCCTGAGTGCTGTGGTCAGGTGGAACCAGAGGCTTGCTCAGCATCGGGTTACGCCAGTGGGATGTTTGTGTCCAGTTGTCATGTCATAGCACTAGCGGGCACACTGCGACACACCATGGCTGAAGAAGGAAGCAGGGAGCATAGGCATGAGCGGAAGCTATTGCCAGGCAGCTGACAAGCACCATGGGTCAATCACTTGCTCAGCTCAATGTCCAGCTCGGGGAAGCCCAGCATGGGGAGGTTGACCTTGAGGAAGACAGGGCAGCAAGAGCACCTACTATGGGACAGACTGTTCCCTGGACACCTTCTCATCCTTGAGGCCAAGGGCATCCATCACAGCAGGTTGAGTGTGTGCGCCATGCAGCAGATGTTCACACATCCAACAGTGACTACCACTGCCGTGTTGTTGGAGCCATTATCTGTCACAATGAAGCCCCGGATGAGGTGTGGCAATTCACCTATCCACTCCTCAATTTGGCGGCCATGTATGACTGCTACCTTCTGCTTGGTGTGCTTGACATCCAAGGTCTCCACGTGCAAGACAGCCCACTTGTGCCAAAATGTAGTGTGGGACATGCTGGAGCCAGAGGCAGCACCAGAGGTCTCTTATCTCTCCGGGGACCACCAGTGAGCAGTTAGGGCCAGGAAAGCAGTGTGCATTACATTCACACTGTTCCAGAGATCAGTGCTGAAATGTACGCTGGTGCCAGTCTGTGCTGCACGCATCATGGCTAATATGAGCTCCAGGCACCACCTGTACAGGGAAGGTACCACATTCTGGCTGAACATGGTCCTTGAGAGGATGGTGTAGTCGGGTGCTAGCATCTAGAGTATCTGGCGAAAGCTGGTGTTGTCGACCAACTGAAAAGGTTGGTCGTCACTGGCCATCATCTCCCCTATGAGGCGAGTGAGGAGATGTGGGTCCACGTGACCTGGACGCTTCTTGCCTGACAACTGCATCTACCACTTGACTGGCAGTGTGTCCCTCTTCATGGAAGCCTTAGCACAGTCCTTGTCAGCACAAGTCGCAGGCACACTAGACACACTAGTGCTGCTAGTGGAGTCAAGGAGATCCGGGTGACACCGTCAAATGTGTCACCACATGGCGGTCATTCTCAGATGCTTAGCATCCTTGCCCAGATTGACCTATGCCCTACAGTGGACACAGTGAGCAGCAGTTGGGGCATCTTGGGGGATCTCAAAATGCCAACAAACATTGCTGCTCTGGGTGGCCTCTGACATCCTGGATGCCATCTTGGACCTTTTGGGTGACAGTGAACCTAGGGGGGCTGATGGTGCTCACCCGCTGCTGTCACCCACCGGCTACCACCCTGTGCGGAAGAAGGGCCCAGCTTCGGTGGAGGGGGCACCTCCACCTCTGCAGCATTCCTTTCCTCCTTGGAGCCAGACTGGAAGGACCCAGAACTGAACTCCACTATGACCTGGATATCATCAGGGGGGCCCCGACTGAGTGGCAAGAGGAGCATTGGAGAGGCCACAAGAGGGAAGGAAAATCTGGCTGCACTGCTAGCTGTCAAGCCCCTGCTTTCCACCCTTGCCACGGAAGCAGCTTCCCTGGCAGGAGGGCACCCTGCACCTCCAGGCTCTGCACCCCAGGGCACCAGCCACACTGGCAGTGCATCCAATGGACCCGCAGGCTCAGTGGCAGCAGGCTTCTCTGGGTAGGAGAGCCTTCATGCCACCACCTCGCCTGGGATAAAGAATTCAGCTATGGGAGCCTGTGGGATCCCATGTCAGCTTCTTTGCCTCCTACCCTTGCCTCCTTGGTGTGCACCAGCTTGAGGACCCCTCCCGCTTCTGCCTGCCACCCTGCTGTGAGCTCTGCTTGCCACACAGCAATCAGACTTTCCCAAACCCTATAGGCTTAAAAATTTAAAAATAAAATAAAACTGAGGGGTGGGATCTCTCCAGCTACCCACCCAAACAAACAAAAAAAGTGAGAATTAAAATAACCACTGAATAAAATAAAATAAAAAGCTGGTGGAAAAAAATGATCTGTGGGCAATAGGTGAGAAAAGAAGAAGAAGAAGAAGAAGGGAGGGAAAGGGGTAGACACAGAACAAAGGGGAGGCACTGCTGGAGTACTCTCTAGTCTGGAGCAGCCAGTGTGCTGAGCACAGCAAGAAAAGGGTTAAAAAAAGAAAAGCACCTGCTCCAGAGAAATCAGGAACTCCCCCTCCCCCCCCAACCCAGCTCATTTAAAGCTGAAATTGCCAGCAAGTACATAAAGAACATAAGAACATAAGAACAGCCCTGCTGGATCAGGCCCAAGGCCCAACTAGTCCAGCATCCTGTTTCACACATTGGCCCACCAGATGCCACTGGAAGCCACAGGCCAGAGTTTAGGGCATGCCCTTTCTCCTGCTCTTACTCCCCTGCAACTGGTACTCAGAGGCATCCTGCCTTTGAGGCTGGAGGTGGCCTATAGCCCTCTGACTAGCAGCCTCTCCTCCATGATAGACCTCTCCTCCATGAAGTTATCCAAACCTCTCTTAAAGCCATCCAGGTTGTTGGCTGTCACCACATCTTGTGGCAGAGAATTTCACAAGTTGATTATGCTTTGTGTAACCCTAGACTAGTGGGTTATGTGGATGCAGACTGGGCAGAAGACAGAATGGATCGTAAATCCATAAATGGACACCTGTTCTTTTATGGAGGTGAAAAAATTAGTTGGTGTAGCTGAAAACAAAACACTGTTGCTCTTTCCTCGGAAGTAGAATGTGTCTGCCACTCAGGCTGCATGGATACACACATTGTTGCAAGACTTTGGAGTTGATGTACCAAAACCAACTGAATTGTTTGATGACAGATTTGTATTTCTCTTTCACAAATGGAGAAGACAACATCCAGAACAAAGCATATTGAGACAAAATACCATTATGTCCTTGATGTACAAGAAAAGAGTCTGGTGGAGTTAATGTCCAACGGAAAAGATGATAGCCAATGTGCTCACAAAGCCATTGCAAAGAGATCATTTTCTTGCATTGCGAGAGATGATCAGTGCTTGAGCAATGAGAAGGAGTGTTAGAAATCATTATAAAACCATCGCTCTTAGCAGCACAGTAACCAATCCTGGCCACTAGAGGCATGGTGAGATGTTAGTAGGTCTGTCAGTCTGTTAGAGTCCGTTATATCCAGTTGTTGAAGGCAAGTGCCTGTCTGCATATGTCGTTCAATGGCTCTCTCTTAATATGTGATCTATAGCTTCTTAATAAGTCTTTGCTTTTTGAACTCAACCTAATGTCTCCAGATAATCTTTTGGGCTGAACTTCTTTATCACCAGAGCGTACTCTTACTGTGTAAGGGTTTTAATGTTTCTCTTCACAGCCTTCAACACAGTGTACTGAGGAAACATTATTCCAAGTCCTGCCATGTCTCATGGGCAGGGTCTTTCCAGGGCTTGGAGGCTACAGGGAGCAACGGTATGCAGAGTCTCAATCCAGGCATATGTGGATCCTGCAATGCTATCCATTATGAAAAGTCTTTAAACTAGCAATTAGCATACTGTCTCAAACTGGAGGCCTAAACATACTGGCTTACAAGATGCGCTGCGTTACGAAGAAGTAACTCTGTGCCTTGGGGCTGCCCTGATGCAGCCTCAACACTGTTCCGAAGTAGCAGTTGTGCAAGTGGTACTACCACTGCACTTTCACCCATTCACAACAATGGGGAAAACTGCAACAGTGCTGAACAGTTTCGGAACAGTGTTGGGGCTACACATCATATAAACCACTTGCTAGTAGGCCCCACTTTGCTCATTGGGCATCATCTAGACTAATGTTCTGCTAGGGTAATGCAAGAGTATATGCAACTTTAACATTTTGTAGTGCTCTGCAAAGTTGTGCAATCACTAATGAATAATCTTCTCTGAGACTTAGATGAGATTGTCAAGAGGTAGTGTAATGTGTCATGCAGCATGTTAGGTACCATCCCACGTTGTGACAGAGGCAGCACAACATCTTCTGCTAGTGCAAGAACTACCCTGGAACAATGGTTACTTTCTTGGTGCAGTTTCCTTGCACTCCATCCTTATGCTTGTGCAACAGCATTGCACGAGCACTGTACAAGTTTGGATGCTGCTCAGCAAGACTGACTTCTGAGTAAACATGCATATGAGTATGCTGTAGGTATGTGCACGAACCAAGTTCTGTGCACTGGTTCAGCGCCATGTATGTGCCAGCACCATGCGCGGATGCTATGTGAGTGCTGGCACCGTGCATGGGTTCTTGGAGACAGTGCCATTTCAGCAGGAAGCTGCATGTGCTGGTAGAGAGCAGGTAAGGACCTGCTCTCCTCTTTTCTAAAGATCCCGCTCACCGCTCCCCTCCCCGCAGTGCTGAAAAGGTTCGGCACCGAACCAGTGCACAAACCTCGGTTTGTGCACATCCGTACTGAGCTGCATGGCTGCAATTTATGCATACTTACTTGGAAGTAAGTCCTATTGAATTCCAAGGGAATTAGTCCTGAGTAAACATGTGTAGGATGAATGCATATGTATCAATTTGTGAGACAAGTTAAGCTGTATCCAAGGCCATTTTTCATGAAGAATGATTGTGCCAATATCAATTTTCCATTTCAGCCTGTAATTTAAGCTCCTTGTATCAAATCTCAATAAAAGTCATTTCAACATTTCCATATATGTGATATATATGTGGGGGGGGGGATTTCATGGAGGGAGGTGTACTTACAAAATAAAGAGCATACTTTATCTATCCCATACTTGAAAATTCTGGAAGTGAAATAGAGGGGACAGAACTGTGTGCATCTTATGAATTACCTCTGAAATGATATTATTTTATTATTTTCAGTTCTAAAAAATCTAAATACATCATGCTCAGACCAAACAGATACATCCCCTAACAGATTTGAAGTAGAGAAGTGTTCATTGTAAAAAGGAACGGTTTGAAGGTGAATGGTTGGGATTTAACTTGTGCTTAAATTTATATCGACAAGATGCTCCATTTTCAATCCTTTACCCCTTTGTCTGATGCCACAACAAGTTATAAAGGGGGATACCAAGTTCATCATGTTCACCAAATATTATCTCTAAAAATGGCTACTCAGGGACGGCCCTTCTCCATTGCTGCCCCCTGAGGCTTTGGAACGCACTCCCTGATGAAATAAGAGACTCCCCATCTCTTACAACTTTTAAAAAGGCAGTCAAGACATATCTGTTCACCCAGGCTTTTAATTAGATACTGTTTTAATAGTTTGATGATTTTTTATAGTTTTAATGTTTAAACTCTGAAATTGTGGTAACGTTTTAACCTTTTTACTGGTTGTTTTTATTGTTTTGTTGTAAACCGCTCAGAGACTTGCATTTCAGGTGGCATACAAATATGTGAAATAAATTAAAATAATTTTTAAAAAACCAAACTAGTCTGCAACATTCACTATTTAGGGTGCAAAATTATAGAATCTAGTTCTTGGGAGGCCAACTACCCATCAAACTTTTTTTAAGCAAGGAGGTTGCAGCGATTCTTGGTGGTTTGTCTTGCCATATACATTGTGAAATTAATTATCTAATACAGCAGAACTAAACTTCATAGGTACCAATAAATAAAAATATGTTAGTAAATTAAGATAGTGATATCCTAGGGAACAGGTTTATCTTAACTGCTAGTATCTTTCTAACTCAATATAGTGTAAAGTTAGACCAAAACTTCAGATTATTTATTTCTCACTATAATTTATTTTGATTATCAGCTATTATAGAGTCATATAAACAGATTCTTGGGTATTTTATCTGGGTTGATTTCAGCTACTACCTTTTAAAAACTGCCTCTATAGTAGGATTGTTACTTTGAATGTCAGAACATGGAAACTGTTGTCATTGGTTTCTGGTCAATGTTGACAATCATCAACGTTTCTCAGCAAATGTTAAATGTTAACTGTTTCTCATTTCTAATATCTGCAGTAATGTGCACTTAAACCACTATTTTGTGCATTAAAATAGAGCTAATCTGCAAATTATTATCTTGAGAATGTGCCTAACAATACATCAACTAGCATTTATTAGACGGGACCCTAAATGTTTTATAAGCTAACTCATTCAATGCAAACTCATTGGGGTCCAATTTAATTCCACAGGGTCACAGTACACAAATTAGCTGTATTCATGTAACATTGGCAAGAAGAGAGGAAACATCTCATCTGAAGTGTCAGTGCCATAAACAATAACTTTTGTAATGATTACAGTTATTTGATCTTGCATTTTAACTGCCTATTTTTAAAAATCCTATTCATTATCCAAGCTGTCTAGTTTACAAGATCAGCCCTCTGATAGACTTGGTGTATTCAAGGGGACCTTGCAACATCTTTGTCACTAATTTTGAAGTGTGCTCTCTAAATACTGAGCAAATGCAAGAAAAACTTAAAGCAGGGAACTCTCTATATGCAAGCACACCAAGGAAGGGTTCACCCGCTGGTACTGAAAGAGTTGCAGAGGCTGAAAAGAAAGGAACAAAGAAGGAGAGAAATGTACATCATAATCTAATGGAGCTAAGGAAACAACTAGACTGTCAATTTACTGAACTGGAGACGCAGGAGCAGACTGGGGCTTTTCAATTCCGCTGCCTCCTCCCTGGGGTTAGAATCAAGACTGGTTGCCATGGATATCTTGGATTCCTGCAGCTAATGGGAGGGATCTAAAGCGGTGGTATCCTGGGGACTGTCTAGGACGAAGGATGAAATGGAGGCCTGTGGGTGTGGTGGTGCAGTACCGGAAAACAAGAGGTCAAAGGGTCAGCTTCCAACTGCGTTAAAGCTGAAATTTCATTTCAAGTCACATTCATCAGGCAATCTCGATGTCAGACTTCGTTTGTCCTTCTCTCCTATCTGTCCTTTTCCAAGTCTGCCAGCATCGTTGCCTTAAAATTGTTATTATCAAAGCTCTAAATATTGTACATAATTGGATGTGCCCCAATGGTTCAGGGGATTCCTCCCCACACATACACACACACCACCACACACCTTCAACATTTGTATAATTTGATCTGGGCAAGGATTTAAAACCTGCACTTCCAATTTCTAAACATGAGGTAGCAGGACCACTACCTGAATTTACATCTGCTGAAGACACAGTAGAATTAAACACAAACACACAATCTGGAGGCTTTGAATGTTTTCACTTTATATGACTACTTCCGTTTTTTAGGGTCTCCTTTGTGAAAATGTTTTGTTGAATGCCAGTGTCATTGACGATTGTAAGAACAATCTGTGGGCATAAAATCATATTTTGCCAGTGTCCTTTTAAAATGTTGATTTCTAACAAAATTAACAAAACAAAATCAATCTTTCGTTGAATACTCCTCAGAAAAAGGCACTTCTTCCATGGTAAGGGAATATGTCTTTAATCCAGCTAGGAGTTATAAACCTGTCAAAGTATTCCATGTGTATATCCTAGCTGGATGTGGAACTGCACAGGTATATGAGTGTAGTGCAACTGCATGTCAGTTTCCCACTCTGGTCCAGCAGCTGGGGCTATGTGCATATAACTTTTTCTTACATCTGGAATTCCACACATCAACAGGAGAACAAATGGGATTGCATGCCCTCCTCCCTCTGCAGCCTTTCCCCAAGCAACAGATTGGCAGAAGGTCACACATGCAGCCCTATCTGCTTGTGTGCACTCTGTTGGATCACAACCATAATCATAAGGTGTGTGTGTGTGTTTTTAAAAAAACTTCCATTGTTACCTGGCACTGCTGGTAGTCTAGTCCAGCATCCTGTTTCACACAGTGACATACCAGATGCCTCTGGGGAGCCCACAGGCAACAGGTATGTGCATGCCCTCTCTCCTGCTGTTGCTCCCCTGCAACTGGTATGAAGAGGCATTGTGCCTCTGAGGCTGGGGGTGGCCCACAGTCACCAGACTACTAGCCATTGATACACCTGTCCTCCGTGAATTTGTCTAAGCCCCTTTTAAAGCCATCCAAACTAGTGGCCATCACCACATCCCATGGTAAAAATTCCATAGATTAATTATTCGCTGTGTGAAAAAGTACTTCCTCTTGTCAGCCCTAAATTTCCTGACCTTCAGTGTCATGGGATGACCCCTGGTTCTAGTTTTGTGTGAGAGAGAAAGAAATTTCTCACTGTCCACCCTCTCTACTCTTTGCACAATTTTATACACCTCAATCATGCCTTCCCTTAGTCACCTCTTTTCCATGGTAAAGAGCCCCAGATGCTGTAGCTTTCCCTCCTAAGGAAGGTGTTCCAGGCCCCTGATCATCTTGGTTGCCCTCTTCTGCACCTTTTCTAGTTCTACAATATCCTTCCTAAGATACAGTGACCAAAGCCGTATGCAGTACTTGTGGCTGCTTGTAGAAAGACTGCTACAATCATGTAAACACAAAAGCAATCTATATAGGTCTTGCACTGAGACAACAGTTCATACCGCTGGGGCTTCCACCTGATCTTTGGGAGATGGGTAAACAGGTCACAAACTCTGTGGTAGCCCCACATGCTCCTACAATTGCTGGCCAGCATCTGAACCAGACCATACAGAAACATTGTAGGGTGCTGCTAAAGCTATCCTCAAACTTTTCCAAAGCATAGTAGAGTTATTGTTTTCAATTTGAATTACATAGGAAGCTGCCTTATACTGAGTATAAGTATAACCTGAGTATAAGTATATGAGCCCTTGGTGGCGCAGTGGTAAAACTGCCGCACTGTAACCAGAAGGTTACAAGTTCGATCCTGACCAGGGGCTCAAGGTTGACTCAGCCTTCCATCCTTCCGAGGTCGGTAAAATGAGTACCCAGAATGTTGGGGGCAATATGCTAAATCATTGTAAACCGCTTAGAGAGCTCTGGCTATAGAGCGGTATATAAATGTAAGTGCTATTGCTATTGCTATAACCTCAGACCATTGGTCCATCTAGCTCAATACTGACTACACAGACTGGCAGCAGCTTCTCCAAGGTTACAGGCAGGTTCTCTCTCAGAGCTATCTTGGAGATCCCAGGGAGGGAACTTAGAACCTTCTGCATGAAAGCATGCAGATGCTCTTCCCAGAGTGGCCCATTCCCCTAAGGGGAATATCTCACAGCACTCACACATGTAGTCTCCCAATCAAATGCAAATCACAGCAGCTCCTGCTTAGCAAAGGGGACAATTCATGCTTGCTACCACAAGACCAGTTCTCCTCCCATAATTGAAACAACTGTAGCCAAAGCATCACACAACAACACCTATGGGAGATTAGCAACAGAATTCTCAAACAACAAACCGTACAATAATGACAATGAATATGTCCCAAGAAGTACATTTTAATATGGGGAGGGGAGAAAATAAAATTCTTGAGAATGTTGTGCAAGGTTTTCAGGAATGCTCTTGTAATTACCATGAGCAAACTTTGGCAAGTAATTTAGAAGACGGTTTTTTTTTAAAGTTAATTAACCAATCAATTAATTGAGTAAAAAAAAAACCTCAATATCACAGAGTCTCAATGGAATCCCAGGAGCTTTCTTCCATAATGAACACAGAAGCCGAGGGAATTCTCTCCCCCATGCTTCTCCAGACTCAGGCACATTCCAGTCTCCACATGAACTCTGTTCATATTCAGTCTGTGGACTGAATTGTGGCATCCTGGCAAGAACCTGGGATCAAAAGCCACAGGCTAGATACCGCTGGCTTTAGTGATGGATTTCTTAAGAAGATGCTAGCAAAGAACACACCTGAGACCCTGGTTAACAAGGACTAATGAACTGAAATCTTCAATAAAGTATTTAAAGTCAACTTATAAACTGTTCGACAAAATGGAAAATCATGGGGCAATGAATATTTGCACACAGGACACCATTAGGCATGGACCTCAGGGCCCAGGTCCAGGTGCCCATTCTCCTATAGGGCCCCATGGTGTTTCCCAGGGCCTCCTGGGAATATAAAAATTCTGGGGAATATAAAAATTTCTGGAATGGATTGGCCTAGACTTCTGAAATTTGCACAGATTTAGGACAAGTTTTCAGGACTTTATGTATTCATTTTGAAGAGGATTGGTCATTTTGTTAATTTTTTTTTAAAAAAATAAAAACTTCCCCCAAAAGTCCTATATGTGGCTTGTTTCATGGTAGAAAATTGAGGAAATGTCTGGAACTGAAGTGCCGCCTTGGTCTATCATTCAACCCCCATGTGAAAGTTTCTGCCCTTTGCCTACATTTAAAAAGTGCAACATGTCCCCACTTCATAGCCCAACCCTTTACATTTGTTTGTTTGTTTGTTTGTTTGTTTGTTTGTTTAAAATGTTTCTATATTGCCCAAAACTTGCATCTCTGGACAGTTTACAATTAAATTCATTTAAAACATTAAATCAATTAATTAAAATCATTTAAAAGCTTAAAAACATTTAAAACCCAATATTAAAATTATTTAAAACTATTAATCTAATTAAAAGCCTGGTGAATAAATATTTCTTCAGTGCCTTTTTAAATGTTGCCAGAGATGGGGAGGCTCTTATTTCAACAGGGAGCGCATTCCAAAGTCCAGGGGCTGCAACAGAGAAGGCTGTTCCTGAGTAACCGCCAGACGAGTTGGCCGCAGCTACAGGCAAACCTCTCCAGATGATCTTAGCAGGCATTGGGGCTCATGGAGAAGAAGACGTTCTCTTAAATACCCAGAGCCTAAGCTGTTTAGGCCTTTATAACTAATAACCAGCACTTTGTATTTTGCCCAGAAACATATCGGTAGCCAGTACAATTCCTTCAAGATAGGGGTAACATGGTCTCTCCTAGGTGACCCAGAGGCCAACCTGGCTGCCACGTTCTGAACCAACTGCAGTTTCCAGACTACGTACAAAGGCAGCCCCACATAGAGTGTATTGCAGTAATCCAGCCTAGAGGTTACCAGCAGATGTACCACTGTTTTGTTTCATTTCCAGAATGGCTGGGCTTAGAGTTCTGAATTTGGGTGCACATGTAGCCCAAGATGGCAGGGCTCTGCAAGTTTTTATTTCAAAGAAATGGAAAAATCCAGTAATTTTTAATGGATTTTTCCTACTGCAGTAAATCTGCCAGAAAAAGTTGTCTCTATCCATAGAGTACTTCACAACTAGTGAAAGTGAAACTGTTCCATCTAAATAAACAAACCATTTTTTTAAACAAATCAAGTTGGTTTGTCATTCAAATGGCAAAAGGTCTGCATGTTAACTGTGAAGCAAGGGGCATGTCTTGGGTTTTAATTTATTTTCCTTATGAATGCACTGTAAGTCCAAAGTTGGTTTTATGTCTGAACTGTAGAGCAAGGGACACATGTTGTGTCCCAGTTAGTTTGTGAATGGTCAAGAAGCTGTGTGAATCCATTGGGGCTTGCATAGTTTTGTTTGTTAGTTGCGGTGTGGTGGGGGCGAGGCAAATGCACTCTTGCCCAGATCTGTGGGTTTGTGGTCAATGATCAAGAAGATGAATGGATCCTTTGGGGGTTATGTAGTCTCCCCCCCCCCCCCCACTTCTTTCAAAATGCACTCTGATCCAGACCTGCGGGTTTGTGGTGAAATGTATATATATGGAGTGGATGCTTGGGTGGGGGGCTGTATGCTCCAGGGTCCAAAATTACCTAGCTGCACCTCTGTTTGCACAAATAGCAATTTGACTTTGACACAGGGTTGCCAGTGTGGAAATAGTACACTGTCCCTCGAAGAATTGTTTGTTTTCATTATTGATAAGAAATGGCTGAGTCTGGCCTAACAGAATCATGTTGGAGTGTATGTTGGAAGCAAGCAGGCAGAGCTTGCAGAGGTGCAAATGAGTGATGGACCGGCCTTGCTTCCAGCGGAACCAGAGACAGTTCTGTGCAGATCCAGTAGACTATGTAGAGCTCTAGAAAGACTCTTTGAGTACTGTGGAGGCAAACTCACCTGCTTATCAGTGTGTGTGTGTGTGTGTGTGTGTGTGTGTGTGTGTGTATTAGGGTTGCCATTTGGCAACATTTGATCCAGATTTTGTACTATGAGAGTCCTTATTTGTTTGGCCTGGCCTTCCAAGGTTTTTAAATTGTTTTTAAGTATTTTAATTAGCTTTAAATGGTTCTGAATTGTTTTTAAATTGTTTTTATATTGTTTTAAGTTTTTACTGTGTTTTATATGGTGTGGTTTTTATGTTTTTTTTAAACGTGTTGTGCACCACCCACAGCCTTTGGATAGGGTGGTCTAGAAATGTAATAAATAAATACATTAAAAAATAAAATAGCATTGTGTATAAACTTAGAAGGCCCTCTCTTTACAAAAAGACCATTACAGCCAACTTTTCAACTGGTTCCTGCAGCTCTGCCTTTAGCAACAGCTTGATCTGCAGCCAAGAGAGGGTGATAATGATTATCTCCCATGTCATGGAAAGCTTCACCTGCTGGTTTCAGAAAAGTGCTGCTAATGGCACAAAAGCAGTCCTTGGACTCTCTCCCCTCATCATTTATATGTATGTTCATGCTGGACAGGAGGAGTGTAGTTTTCCCTACCAGAATCTACTTTCTCCTTTGAGCCTGCAGAGAGGTCACTGCAATCCCTTTTCCTTTATGAGCCTAGAGTCTGTTTGCCATGTTAATACTTGCTGGGTCATATATTCAGTGTTAAAACTATACTAAAAGCCCAACCACATGGGTCAAAATGTTTATACAATGCCAGGTGCAACTGCATAAGCACCAGTGCCCACATTACCCCAGCTGCATTGTACACAGAGCAGAAGACCCAACCATGACATTATTTAATGCCAAACCACACTCCCATATCCACAGGAAGGGTTTATCATATAAACGTTTGCTCCAAGATTGCAGCCATCTTATGGTAAAGGCCAAAGTATTGTGATTTGCTTATTTCATATTTCATTTGTTCAGCCAAAGCATAGGATATGAAGTCCAAATTGAACATTTCTTATCAGGTAAAGCACAGTGAGCTCAAACATGGCATGAAGACATTCTGAAATATCTAAAGGGGTGATTGCTGCTTCATTGTTAAAGCTAAGCAAATCTTCTCATGGGCACTTTCCCACCTTATTTCAACATGGAGGAAACATGAGAAATAGCCACATGCAGGGAAATGAACTAAACACTAACGAGAGATAGCTTGAACAGACAATTTTTTCTGACTGGTTACTTTGCTTTTTTGAAGTGATGCAAGACACTTATCTAGTTTTTAAAAAACAGGGAATATGACAGGGACCAGAGACAGGGCCTTTTTGGTTGTGACCCCTCGGCTTTGGAATACTCTCCCTGAAGAGATCCACCAATGCTCTCTTCCTCAGTGTTTTTTAAAAAACAATTAAAACACATCTTTTTAAAGAGGCTTTTAAATAACTGCTTCTTATATCTGGTAGGTTATTTAATTTTTATAGTTCTCAGTTTTTAGCTTTTAAAATAACTTTTAATTTGAAATTTAAAAATAAATAAATGTGTTTTTAGCCTTTTATTGTAACTTAACTTGTTTATTAGTCTTATTTTACATTGTATCTGTTTTATTAATGTTGTGCGCCAACCCAAGCAGTAGTGTACTGGAGGGGTGGGGTATCAATATTTTAAATACATAATAAATAAAAATAATGAACATTCACACATTCTTGGTAAACTCACAGAGAGATTGCTACAGCCTTATAGGGCCTTTCTGTTTCTAGCTCCTATGATCTGATTCCACAAGTACTTTGTAATTTAACCTCTTTTTCATCAGGCTTCAAAAAATCAACATGGTGTGTTTTTCTAAGACCACACTGCAGAAAGCAACAACAATTTTCCCTTAGGAAAATCAACACCAAAAGAGAACATTGCAGACTAAAACAGCCAAGGATTTCCACTCAATGCTACACATTATAAGAGCCTCCTTCTGTTCAGAAGTGTAGCCAAGAGCTGCTACAGCTATGAAGGTGACCAAGATAAAGAGAGTAGGTGTCCTCCCCTTGCCCCTAGTTCTTTTGTACAATAGAATTAAAAAGGAGATTTGTTCCATGGAAGATATCATTTCATATTATCAGGAACAAAAACAGCAGACAACCACACCTCTGCAGAGCACATGATTTCTCTCTCTCTTTGCGTAATGTTTACATTTTTATGGAACGATACTCTTAAAAATCAGCTTGGGAAACAAGCTTGCCTTGGGAATCCTCTGTACCAGGCTAAATTTAATTATCTGAAAATTCCAAGACATATGATGCCATCTAGTGGCGTTCCCATGATATAGCCTGCTAGGGTAACCTTTACAGAAATCTGAGTTTACTGAATTTGTAATGTCTCTGTTGTATCTATGAATAATAATCAGAAATGAAACATATCAGCACTGGAACATATCAAAGTAGTTCTTTTTAACCATTCAAGATACTTACACTGTCTCAGGAAAATACCTATATTTTTGTAGATGTTGATAAAATGCTTTCATAAATATTTTCATTTTGTCGATGTTCTTCACTTCCCCCAACTAAGTATGTACAATGAAATGACAGTGGATACCTAGCAAAATTAACAGAGGATTCTCCAGCACTGAAAGAAATTTAGCTAGCAAAATGCTTGTTGTTTATGTGACACAGATTATGTATAAAGAAAAGTTAAAGGCCCTCTTTGGGCTCTGCATTCAGGCATACTGCAAGCCATCTTTGGAACTCTACTCAAGGAAAGGGAGACAGATTTTGCACGCACCAGAAGTACCTGTGTAGTATTTTGCTTTTCTCAACAGAAGTGAACATTGATCATTTACTGATATTCCATTAAAGACAAAGAACAAATAACAAAAAAAAAAAAAAAAAACTAACACCCCCCCCCCAAAAAAAAAAACCTTGGCTTAGGCTTACAGGATAGTTATGGGTGTGGCAGTTCTAACTGGGCTCCAAAAACCAAGGAAATTCAATGGCCCATGATGTTCACCCCATCATCATCATCATCATCATCATTTCGATTTCTATACCGCCCTTCCAAAAATGGCTCAGGGCGGTTTACACAGAGAAATAACAAACAAATAAGATGGATCCCTGTCCCCAAAGGGCTCACATTCTAAAGAGAAACGTAAGATAGACACCAGCAACAGTCACTGGAAGTACTGTGCTGGGGGTGGATAGAGCCAGTTACTCTCTCCCTGCTATATAAAGAGAATCACCACGTTAAAAAGTGCCTCTTTGCCCAGTTAGCAGGGGTTTTGTCCAGTTAGCAAGGATAGCAGATCTCATGCCCATGAGGGCATGCGATCTGATGTCCAGTCTAATATTGTAATGGCCTACAAAATCATGCCATGGAAACACAATGTGGCTAGGTACTCCATGATCCAATGCACTATCTGCGCAGGCTGGTGGCAATAGCAAAAGCTGGGATTAACATTATTTATTTATTTTAACATATTTCGATTAGGGATGTGCACAAAACCGGTTTGCCCAGTTCGGTTCAAATTCGAACCAGGACCGAAACAGGAAGGGGTGGTTCGGTTTTGCTCGAACCTCCCCCTGGTTCGGTTCAAATTTGACCCATTTCGAAGGTTCAAATTCGAACCGAACCAGCCATCAGGTTCGAGCTGCAGGTTTGAATTCGAACTGAACCAGGGGGTGGTTTGATTCAAACAGGTTCAAACAGGTTCAAACTGGTTTGGACATCCAAAAATTGGTAGGATGGTAGCTGGCACCCAGGGGTACCTACCACCCAAACCCCAAAGCAATCAGACACTTGTACAATTTTTTATGAATTTTTGAAAAATATTTTAATTTTTTCCCCATAGGGTATAATGGGACTCGAACCAGCCCATTATTCCTTATTGAGGAGCACCCATGGCACCCTCGCTCTGGGCCACCCCAGCACCCCCCAAGTGCAGTTATGGGGCTGCTGAAACCTCCATTCTTCCCTATGGAGAAAAACCTTAAAGCCACTTGTGGGGTGTTGGGGTGGCCCAGAGTGAGTGGTGGTCTAGTGCAAAGAGGGTGCCAACCACCCCCATGGGTTGCTAACCCATGGGGTACTGGGTTTTGTTGTTTCGGAAGTGTTCTGAGTGTAGATTCTTTGGTGGTATATAAGATTTTCAATGACAAACCATGAATCCACTCTCATCTGCTAACCTTAAAGACACATACATTTCAAAAATCACTTAAAAATCAGCCCTTTGCCCAATTCCTTTCAAATAATTCTGATAGCTTCCTGGCCCCCCTTGGAAACTACCACCCACCACACTCTGCTCAAGGCGACCCCTTTGCCCCCGACGTGAAGCTATACATTTGCTGAAACCTCCATGCTTCTTTATGGAGAAAAACCTTAAAGATGCATAAACTTCAAAAATCACTTAAAAACCAGCCCTTTGCCCAATTCCTTTCATATAATTCTGATAGCTTCCTTGCCCACCCTAGGAACTACCACCCATCACACTCTGCACTAGGGCACCCCTTTCCCCCTGACGTGAAGCTATACATTTGCTGCAATCCTAATTATTCCCTATGAGGAATTCAAAAATACTTTAAAAATTCACCAATAATCAGAGGAGTGTCCAATTGCCTTGGGGTTTTGAGGTTGGTAGGAAACCCTGTCTGTCTACCACCCACCCCACTTTTGTGCCCCTAGGTGCTCCACAATAGGGGATATGGGCTGGTTCTGGTCCCATTATACTCTATGAGAAAAATAATTGAAAATATTTCAAATATTCATTAAAAAATCGTAGGACTGTCTGATTGCTTCAGGGTTTGGGTGGTTGTTGGCACCCATGGGTGCTCCACAATAAGGAATCATAGGCTGGTTTGAGTCCCATTATACCTTATGAGAAAAAAATAAAAATAATTTTCAAAAATTCATAAAAAAAATCTTACGAGTGTCCGATTGCTTTGGGGTTTGGGTGGTAGGTACCCCTGGGTGCCAGCTACCATCCTACCAATTTTTGGATGTCCAAACTGGTTTAAACCAGTTCGAACCTGTTAGAATCGAACCACCCCCTGGTTCGGTTCGAATTCGAACCTGCAGCTCAAACCTGATGGCTGATTCGGTTCGAATTAGAACCTTCACTGGTTCAAATTCAAACTGGTTCAAATTCAAACTGGTTCAAATTCAAACCGGTTTGCACATCCCTAAAACTTGTGTCTTTGGGTGGTTTACAATTAAAATCATTTAAAACATCAAATCAGTTAAACAATTACAATCATTTAACATTAAAATCATTAGCATTAAAATCATTTAAAACCCAACATTAAAAATATTAAAATGATAAATCTAATTAAAAGCCTGAGTGAATAAATATTTCTTCAGTGCCTTTTTAAAAGTTGCCAGAGATGGGGAGACTCTTATTTCAACAGGAAGTGCATTCCAAAGTCCAGGGGCAGCAACAGAGAAGGCTCATTCCCGAGTAGCCGCCCGACAAACTGGCAGCAACTGCAGATGAAACTCTCCAGATAATCTTTACAAGTGTTTGGGCTCATGGTGAAAACATTCTCTTAAATACCCAGGGCCTAATCTATTTAGGGATTCATAGGTAATAACCAGCACCTTGTAATTTGCCCTGAAACACATCAGCAGCCAGTGTAGTTATTTCAACACAGGATTAATATGGTCTCTTCTAGATCAAGGTTTCTTAACCTTGGGCCCCCAGATGTTGTAGGACTACAACTCCTAGAATCCCCAGACATGGCCTTTGTAGCTGGGGATTCTGGGAGCTGTAGTCCAACAACATCTGGGGGCCAAAGGTTAAGAAACCCTGTTCTAGATGACCCAGAGACCTACCTGGCTGCCACATTCTGGACCAACTGCAGTTTCTGAACTACGTACAAAGGCAGCTCCACATAGAGCACATTGCAGTAATCAAGCCTAGAGGTTACCAGCATATGTACCACCATTCTGAAGTCGTTCATCTCAAGAAACGGACACAGCTGGCATATCATTCGAAGCTGATAAAAATCACCTCTGGCCACCACCTCAAACTGGGACACCAGGAACAGATTCAGATCCAGAAGCACCCCCAGACTGCCTACCTGTTCCTTCCGGGAGAGCGTGACTCCATCCAGAACTGGCAGATCAAAATTGTCTCTTGAGTTCCGACCACGCACAATAAGTACCTGCATCTTACCTGGATTCAGCTCAGTTTGTTATCCCTCATCCAGCCCATTACTGCCTCCAGGCAGGCATTGAGAGAAGTGATGCCTTCTCCTGATGATGTTGACATGGAGAAATAGATTTGGGTGTCATCAGCATATTGATAACATCCTGCACCAAATCTCCTGATGATCTCTCCCAGCGGTTTCATGTAGATGTTAAACAACATTAACTTTTAAGGGAGCGTCTCATGCTTTTTCTTCCTTCCTTCCTGAAGATGACTTGATGGGAGCTGAGAGAAATGAAGGAACTGGGGGAAAATATTCTACAGAGAGACTGCAAAAGCTGCAGTGTAAATAAACAAAGCAGCAAATACATTGAATAACTGAATGGAGACAAAACAAGCCAGGAGGAGGAGAGAGAAAAGAGTTTTTGCTGGTTGGTAAACGTGCAAGCAGCTGCTGGGATAAGGTCGTTCTTGCAAAAATAAACTAATTTGAAGCATTTGAAACAAATCCCAGTGAATGAACTCAGTCTGAGGAGAAACAGGGTGGGGGCAGAGATGGGGTGGTGGAAAGCAAGGGAGAGAAATGACTGTAAACATCCCCCACCTCCCTCCCTCATTTCAGCCTTCTATCACTCAAACATGAGCAGGCAGAAAGTTTTAAGCAGAACCACCACCCATGTCTTCAGACCACTTGCCTCCTCTTCGCCTCCTCCCTTCTCTCCACCATTGGATTTTTTTTTAATAAAAAAATTTTCTTTGCTTGTCTTGCACTAGCCTGTATTGACAAAAGGATTCCCCACCCCCCGAAAGGTGCTTTCCTGTCAGATTTGCACAAGTGCATTGAGATTTGATTTTTTTTTAAGTGAGAAGAGTCCTGTAGTGTCAGCAACCCCCTCTCCCCATTGGCCCATTGGAGGAGGAGGAGGGGCCAGTGGATGCCTTCTAGAGGTGGGAGTAGAGAAGCACCCTGTCCCTGCCTGGAAAAACCGCTGCAGTAATCAGACAGGTTACTGCCGGAGAATCGCTGGGCTCCCAGTTTCAAACCACTGCCTCACTCCATTACACTTTGCAACACTTTAAGCATTGCAAATCTTGTAGTGTGGAAAACGTCCAGAGCACTATCGGTTCTGAGGTCAAATGCAGCAAAACGGAAGCAGCCAGAGGTAAGAAGAGATGAGGTCTGTGTAAGTGAGCTGTTCTCCTGTGTATCTCAGAGACATGACTGTAATGGTTAGTGGTGAAAGAGTTCCCCAGCCAGCCCCTTCATAGGCCCCTTTCACAGCTGTTTCCAGGGCAATAAGGGCAGAAGCTGTTTATATTGGGGTTTGTGAATATTTTGCAAAGCACCAACAAGAGAAGCTACCCACTCCCGTTACAGGGTAGAGCGCAGAATTTAGTTGTTCCAGCTACTTAAAGAACACGCATGGAGACTGTTGTACCATCTAAATACTAAGTTGATTTATTGGTGAAGTACATTTGATGAGATAGGAAAGACCTATCCTATCGATCAGCTATGTAATGAATAGGTAGGTAGAGAGAGAGAGATTTCCATATTCTCCAGGAAGAAAGAGGACTGACTCACTACAGGAAGTACCTAGGGAGTCAAAGCCAGGGTCATAGAGTAGAGACAAGCAGGGACAGGTAAGGAGACCCTCACTCACTACCTCCATTCCCAATGCTGGTCTTGTGGTAGCAAGCATGACCTGTCCCCTTAGCTAAGCAGGGTCTACCCTGGTTGCATATGAATGGGAGACTTGATGTGTGAGCACTATAAGATATTCCCCTTAGGCGATGGAGCCGCTCTGGGAAGAGCAGAAGGCTTCAAGTTTCCTCCCTGGCTTCTCCAAGTCCAAGACAGGGCTGAGAGAGGCTCCTGCCTGCAACCTTGGAGAAGCCACTGCCAGTCTGTGTAGACAGTACTGAGCTAGATGGACCTATGGTCTGACTCAGTATATGGCAGCTTCCTATGTTCCTATGCCCCTAATGGTCATTAGGATAGTCGGTACAAAAGGTCAATGCACTGGAACTCCACATCTCCAACAGTTTACACCCCTGCTTCTCTCTCTGCCCACTCACTTCCGGAGGTGCTCTTACCCCTGGACATCCGGGCCGAAGTCCAGGGTTTCCACAGCCCCTGGGCCCCCCCCAATCTTCTTTATTCTGTCCTGGGTGGTTTGGTCACCTGGCCAAGCATGATGAGGCTAAATTTGCAGGGGAGGGGGCCTCCAAAGGCCTTTAGGTCCAGGCTTCAAAATTACTTAGGTGCACCTCTGCTCACTCCCCCTCCCCTTTTCTCCTTTCTGAAACAATGTGTTGTATTAGAAGCAGAAACAGGGAGGTGGAATTTAAAGGAGGAACAGGAAGTGCAGGGGTGGAGTCAGTGAATAGTTCAGAAGATTTAGAGAAAGAGCATGCAGTGGCTGTATTAGCTGCAGAAGCACTCTATAAATGTAGAGAAAGAGTTGACTTAATCTTCAGTTGCTTCTTTGAATCTGAAGTGTGGTGCAAGAGGACAGTGCTGCATGAAACACAAGCATTCTGGCTCTACTAAGCATGTGCTTACTTGACATTATGAGGCCTTCTTTGTTCTCAGTTTGTAGAAATTCAAAACATTTCTTTCAGCTAACCCATGAAAGTGTCATGTGAAACCGGTATCATATGAAAAACAGACCATGCATCCTTTTCTGAAGCAATTGAGTCAGTGTGCCTCTCTATTTGGATTTTTAAAAACCCATTATATAGGTGGGGGCGGAAGTGGGGAGACCAACTATGGTCTTCAGGTTTCATGTCTGCTTTCAACTTTTATTCCACATAATAGCCATTTCCCCATGGATTCGGCTGTTCTGAGTTTAACAATGCCCCTTCTAGCACAAATATTACAAACAAAGCTTTGAGGAGCCATAGAAGGTTGGGCGGGGGAGGGGGGGTGGGCAAAATAACATAATGGAATGCTGTTTTACCTTTCCACTCATAATGAGATAAAGAGGTGCACTTGGATAGCACTGAGGAGAATGCCAACGTTACCCTGTCTTTTGCTGGGCTCAGCAAAGGCAAATAAGACAGCACCACAGGGGCATTAGCCTGTTTCTGCCAGCATAGCTCCATCGTGGCTTCTGCTCCTAGGTCACAAAGGCATATGATGAAATATGGGGAATATACTTCCCAGAGCAGTGGGAAATTCCCTGAGCAGGGGTATCATTTCCTTTGGATGAGAGAGGCTTAGAGATTTGTGAAATCTTGATAATATTACTTTATTTACAAATATACAAGCAGAGCACATAGTCCCATATGCAGGAAGCATAACCCATTAACCATGTATTAGATTCCCAAAGAGCCAACTATGCAACCCCTTCCTTGAAGGCCACACTCCAGCAGGGCTTTTAAAATAATGTACAACCAAGCATATAATGTGCAGTTCCAAAAGAATGTTTGTGCAGTTCAAAAATTCAAGTCATACACAAGTTGTATTATGGTGGATGATGTAAAAAGTGGCTGCTATGAACGAGAAACTACAAAATCATGATCAAATGTACCCATTTCTTTTTCCCCTGCCAAAGACACTTCCTGCAGACTCCGTTGCTACTCCCCACAGAGTCTTCACCTATCAATATAACACTCTTGTTGCAAGAATGCTGTCAAATTCCTGGTGCGGAAGTTTTTCTCCTATGCTAGGTAGGCCTCTAAATGTCATGGAATGTGACTCTAGGCAACAATATACAGCCCAGGAAAATGCACAGGTGTATGTTGTAGTGGTATACGTTATGCATGTTAATTTCACTCATATACCATTGTGCAGTTCTGAATTTTTATTTTTAAAAAGACTTGCAGTCCAGTTTCAGCTGATTTCAGCTGAAATGTTCCAGCCCTCTCTCACTACTCTCTCACAAGCCCTCTGTTCCAAACCTACTTCCCACATAGGTTCTAGATCCCACCACCATTGCCAACAAATTTACAAGAAATTATCCATTCAGGCAAAAAAAAAAATTGCTAAGTTATTTTGTCAAATAACTCTTCTCCCTCTCACATAATACTAGAACCAGGGGTCATCCCATGAAATTGATTGCCAGGAAATCTAGGACCAACAAACAGAAGTACTTTTTCACACAACACATAATCAACTTGTGGAATTCTCTGCCACAAGATGTGGTGACAGCCAACAACCTGGATGGCTTTAAGAGGGATTTGGATAATTTCATGGAGGAGAGGTCTATCAACAGCTACTAGTCGGAGGGCTATAGGCCACCTCCAGCCTCAAAGGCAGGATGCCTCTGAGTACCAGTTGCAGGGAAGTAACAGCAGGCGAGAGGGCATGCCCTCAACTCCTGCATGTAGGCTTCCAGCGGCATCTGGTGGGCCACTGTTTGAAACAGGATGCTGGACTAGATGGGCCTTGGGCCTGATCCAGCAGGGCTGTTCTTATGATCTGAATTGACTCTCATCTGGCAACACCTTAGGCATAGTCTTTGCAATCAATCAATCCAAAGTAATCAAAGAAGCTGTAAGTCCTATCTATCCTATCTATCTAGAGAATGAACAAACAAGAATATATAATGCACATATGAAAAGTTGCTGCCTAGAATAACTCCAAAGGACTGCCTTGAATTTCTGCAGGACTCAGAAGCTGCTCCCTTTTCTGGGCAGAGTGAAGCTTCTGCAGGGACCCAAGGAATAGTGAGCTTTTGATATAGCTGCCTGGGAACAGCCTATTTTCAGTTTGCTTGCAAACCCTTCCCAGCTCTATGACTGCATTTTTACAGAAGAATGATTTAATCTCCATTGACATCATCAATTTTTGACTGAGGGCATTGTTTGACATCCTGCTTATAGCCCAGTAAATCTCCATTATGAAGCTCACCCTTACAGAAAGAGGGATCCTATAAAGAGCAATCATATTTTTAGAATAAATACTTTTACGATCTCATTACAACTCTGAAATGCAAAGGAGGAGGATTAAAAATGGCTAGGCTGAAGGGTTGGGGAGAGAATGGTGGTCTTCTTGTGTTATACAGCTAAATGTTCTCTAGATGATGTACACAAATCCAGCAAGGTCAGCTAAGTAGCAGGCATGCTATTGATCATTTCCACCACATAAAATGTACTGCTACATATCCAGCTGGATAGGAAAAGCTCAGTGAGAATCTACATTTTCAGCATAGAAAGTATCCACAATTTGAAAATGTGTCTCTTGTATAAAGATCAAGGTATTAACGCAGGATGGGTTTTCTCTGATATGTCATACAGCATAGTTAAAGTTAATGAGCACAGCCTAGCAAAACTTAGTTGTAAGCAAAGATCAATTTAAAGCAATAAATAGGATGTAGCTGTGATTAACATTTTTCCTACTGGTAGTAGTTCCAGTGCAGTAAGCCAGCCTGCAAGCATGGGATAAGTTAGAGGGGAAATTTGTGCAAACAGGTTCGAATTCGAACTGGTTTGGTTCAAAGGCTCAAACTCAGACAAAACAGGGCATTGCACTGGCAATGCCAGTCTGAGTTTGAACTGATCGGGCCAGGTTTGGTTCGAACTGGCTTGAAGGTTCGAGACTCCATTTTAGGTCCTATTCTCCATTTTGTGTGACTTATGTTGCTTGATTTCATTGGCTGAGCTCATGCTTCCCTGATTGGCCAGATGAGTCGGCTCTGCAGTGGTGCCAGTCCTTGAGAACTGTCACCCTATTGGCCAGGGGGAGGGCAAAAGTGGGGCTCCCAAAGGAGGGAGTTTCAAATCCTATTTAAAGCCAAACCTCTGGCCTAGCAAAATCACTCTGGCTGCAGGTGCTGCTTGGCTTCCTTCTGGCTTGCTCTTTCTGGTGCTGCTGGTGTGGTGAGAGTCTGCCTGGCAGACCTGGCTGTATTTTTGTTCCCAAGCCCTATTTCCTTCTGCCTGTTTTTCTGCTCCCCCACCCTGCTTTAAATCCTTTATCCCTTTTGTGATGGACTGTGTGTGTATGTGGTTTTTGTTCTCTGCTGCTGGGTCCCCCCCCCCCGAGTGAGTGAGTGTCTGTCTCTGTACCCTGGGCCAGGGGGCCCAGGCCCTGACGTGAGGCCTGTCTCTGGCCCATTTCTCTAACCACTAGTGCCCCCCCCCACCTTTTTGGCTTCTATAGCTGGCTGTTGCTTTTAAATCTGGTTGAGTTGATAATTAGAGAGCCCTCAGCTCAGCAGCCACTGCCAAATGTTTTCATTTTATTCAGAGTTGTTGTTGTTGTTGGGAGAGTGTTTCCCTTGTTTTCTGGAGCAGGTGCTTTTCTTTGTTAACCCTATTCTTTCTGTGCTTAGCACACCACCTGCTTCATCACAACAGGAAAAAATGTAAAAAAACAAATTAAGGGGGTGGGGGTGCCAGTGGAGGGGTGGCGAGAGGAACCTTTCAGAGTAAAAGAATTGGTGCTTACCTCTGCTCTCGCCACACCTGAATGCTGCTTGGAGAAGCAGCATGCTGCCCAGCAACCCCAGTGGCATGTGATCACCTCCGCCACTCACCTGGCTTCCACGGAGCTGATCCCTTGCCCACGGCCAGGTGAGTGGCGGAGGTGATCCCCTGCTGCAGGGGTTGCTGGGCAGCATGCTGCTTCTCCGAGCAGCATTCAGGTGTGGCGAGAGCAGAGGTAAGCACCAATTGTTTTACTCGTAAAGGTGCCTCTCACCGCCCATCCACTGGCACCTTCACCAGCCACTACTGCCCACAGCTATTTTTTCCAAATCAGCCTTTTTATTTATTTAATCAGTGTTTATTTTGGTTTTTTGGGGGGGGGGTCAGTGAAATAGCTGGAAAGCTTTTCATTTTGCCCTCCCCCACCCTAGCTGTCTGTGCCTGCCCACACTGTGCCAGCCTGCCACTGGTCTGCAATTCCTTCCCTTATTTTTTTTCACCTGACCAGTGTGTGGGGCAGAAGATCACCAGGATGAGGGGGTAAGTGCTTTCTTTTGTTGCCCCCTTTGTCCCCTTTAGTTCTCATTAAATAGGGCCTCCTTTGGTTTGGGTGTGGGGAGGTATATTTTCTTTGTTTTTTCTTTACAGGTTGTTTCTTGTTTTTGCAGGTTGTTTCTTGTTTTCACAAGTTCCCCCTCAGTTGCGCCCATTGTGTTTTTTACTGTATTGTATTTTATTGTGATGTGGGTGGGTAGCTTTTCTTTAAACAGGGTTTTCTTTAAAGGGTCCCCACCCCAAATAGGGGTTTCTTTAAAATCCCCCCTCAATTATAATTTTTTACATTTTTCCTGTTGTGATGACTCCCATGGGGGCTGTGCAGGAGGATTCCTCAGATAAAGACCCAGAGCAGGGGGAGCAGGCTGAAACTCCAGTTGGCTCAACAGAGCCAGAGATGACAGGCTTGCAGGCCGCTCTGCCTCCTTCCCTCGCTCCCTCCTGATGAAACTTCCAAGGCCTCTGAAGGAGAGGTGCCCGCCCCAGATCCCCAACAGCAAAGTTTGGCAAAAGTACAGGCTCAGAGGAAGGAATGCCATAGGTCACAGAGGCTGGCCAGATCAGACCCAGCTGCAGTGATGGGCAGGGCTCTCAGCACTCTGCCTATTTAGAGCAGCCTTAGTTGAGTCTGTGCTAGAAACAACATCCATAGTGACCAGCCCTATCATGAGCAACCTTGACCCATGTGTTATTGTCTGACTCTGTTTCATGTGTACCCCAGATCCTGTGGACTTCCCAGTTTAGACCTCAGGCAATGTTTGTGACTCCCTTCTTCCGCGCAGGGTAGAAGGGGGGTGGGTGAGCACCAGCAGCCCCCCTAGGCCTTCTGTCACTCGAGGCCCAGGATGGCACAAGGGTGTCAGAGGCCACACAGAGCAGTAATGTCTGGCAGCATTTTGAGGTCCCTCAAGATGCCCCAACCACTGCTCACTGCATCCACTGCAGGGCACAGGTCAGTCGGGGCAAGGATGCTAAGCATCTGGGGATGATCTCCATGTGGTGACACATGCAATGGCGTCACCCGGATCTCCTCAACTCCGCTGGCAGTGCTAGTGTGCCTCGTGTGCCTGCAACTAGCGCTGACAAGGGCAGTGTGCCAGCTTTCATGAAGCAGGACACACTGCTAGTCAAGTGGTGGACGTAGTCATCGGTCAAGAAGCGCCCTAGTCACGTGGACCCACGTATCCTCACCTACCTCCTAGGGGAGATGATGGCCACTGGTGACCAGCCTTTTTAGCTGGTCAAGAACTCCAGCTTCCGCCAGATAATCCAGGTGCTAGCGCCGAACTACACCGGAACGTGGTCCCCTCCATGTACAGGTGGTGCAGGGAGCTCATGTCAGCCATGCTGTGTGCAACACCAGTGTGCATTTCACCACTGATCCTTGGAACAGTGTGAGTGGAATGCACACTGCTTTCTTGGCCCTGACTGCTCTCTGATGGGGTTCAGAGATAGAGGGGACCTCTGATGCTCCAGCACATCCCACACTGCATTTTGGCACAGTTGGGCCATCTTGCATGCGAAGACCTTGGATGCCAATCACACCAAGAAGGAGATGGCAGCCATACTCGGTCGCCAAATTGAGGAGTGGATAGGTGGGTTGCCACACCTCTCCTGGGGTTTCATTGTGACAGACAATGGATCCAATGTAACTGTAGCGGTAGAGTCAGAGTTGGGGTGTGTGGACATCCACTGCATAGCACATACGCTCCATCTGGCTGTCAGGAACACTCTTGGCCTCAAGGAGGTGAAGACATCCAGGGAACAGGGCCACCTCATGGTAAGTGCTCTTGCTGCCATGGCTGTGCTTGTGGACAAGGCCTTCAAGATTGCAGTCCATTTCCACTGGAGTGAGAAGTCCAGGCGCCTGCTTTGTGAGCGGCAGCGTGTCCATGGCCTTCCACAACTTCTCATCCCTATGGATGCAGATAGCAGGTGGAACACCACCTTCCTCTTGCTCCAGCAAGGTGGCCCTTGACGACCTGGTGAGGAATGAGGCCTTGGGCATGTGTGACCTATCCAATACAGAGTGGAAGCTCACGTCCGGATGGTGTTAGCACTCAAGTCGTTCCTATTTGCCATGAAGAGCTAGTGTGGCAACACAAATCCTCTAAGTTGGGTCCACTCGCAGCTCTCCTCCTGGAGAAACTGATGGGTGAACTGCGGACCTCGCTGACTATGCCAGAGGGGTTTGCTGTGGCTGAAAGGCTGAGAACTGGGGTTGTCGACAGGCTGGTCGATGAGTTGGGTAAAAGGGAGGAGTATATACTGGCTTGTCTCTGTAACCGACCATCAAGGGCAATGCTGTTTGCGCCAATGATTTGCCCAGGTGGATGGACCTCCTGGTCAATAGACTCATTGACCAGCCTGTCAACAGTGCTGGCTTGTGCAGCTGTTCCTTTTCCCTCAATGTAGGTGGCTGTTTGGGCGGGGGGTGAACTAGGAAGCCATGCGCTTCCCTCTTCACACAGGGGACATTCCGGCAATTTGAAGGGATCCGTGGGAGTAGGCAGATCTAACAGAGCGTTCTCCCTGCTTTACTCAATTGGGGAGTTGCTCTCCCGGCCCAGGTACTGGAGACGGTGTTTTCATGGGCTTTGGCTGCTTCTTGAGAAGTCCCGGGGGCTGCATGAGGATGTTGGGGCCCACCAGCAGGATGGGAATGTCCTCCTTGAGGACAACCATGTTAGGGCTTTTGGGCCTTCGGAGGGGGGAGACGGAACAGTTGTGCTTCTGAGCACATTGGATGGCGGGGTGGATGGTGGGCTCCTGAATGACCCAGTAGGGGGTTCTGGCCCTTCCACCTCCCTGGCACGGGCGATGAAAACCCAGTGATCTGTGGTGGGGCACTTTTGGCAGCATGGTGATGCGGCTTATTGGGCTGAAAGGAAGCTGCAGCCTTCTTCCCCTTCAGCATGAAACATGCAAAATGCCTGGCCTCTGAGGCTCCATTGGCAGGGGAAGGAGAGAAACAAAAGGAAAGCAAAGGGGGAGCAGAAATGTGGGGTCCCCCCCCAATGAAGTAGGGAAGGAGTGCAAAATAAAGCTGTGATTGAAAAAAAGCTGAAAATAAGATGTCAGTGGCACCACATCTACCATTACTAATGTGGAGTCTAAATTGTGGATGAAACTTACTTTATCTGCAAGAGGGACCTCATCTCCACTTCCTCCCCCCCCCCCAGCCCATTTCAGATGAGGGACCTCATCTCCACTTCCTCCCCCCCACCAGAGCCCATTTCAGCCTGCCATGCCCCCAATATACACAGAGGCTATTCTCATGACCAGCTAAAATCAGGCTAGGAGAGCCTAGTCTGATTTTGGCTGGTCGTGTAAACCACCGGGCTCACGGCTAACCCACTTGTGAAGTTCTCCCCTTAGCCCAGGTTAGCGGATCAAGTGCCCCGCTAACTGGGGTTCCAAGATCATGTGTTGCCGCGGCAACTCACGAGGAGACCCCCGACCGGGAGGCTAAAAAGCAGCCTCCCAGCTCGGGTGTCTCTCCAGCATGCTCTGTGCGCTTGCACAGAGCATGCTGGAACTCCCGGGGATCATGCAACCCTCAAACTCCCAAGTCCCTGTCTGCTCTGTGACAGAGCCAGCAGTCATGTGGGCGGCTGATCCAGCCACCCCGGGGAGGGCTTAATAATCACCTGCAAGGAGAGTGGGCTTAACCCACTCTCCGCGCAAACTCTCTGGAGGCGGGTCTCATCAATCATGAGACCTGCCTCAGAATGTCAATGTTGTACTCTTCAAAACCTATGTATGGTAATTGTGTTTTATACACACTTTATCTTCAGTTCCAGTCACCACACTATTCAGGACTCTCTGTTTTAACGGACTGAGCACCCTTACAACCTTCTGTATCCTGGCCTTTGTCCTGTCTCCTTCTGCATACCAGGATGTTTCCCTCCTAAATGTAACATAATTTCTTAAAACGCTACTTTAAAATCATCAATAATAAATCACATACACTCAATGCTATTTTTTTCCTTTCTGCTTTTTTTCCAGCCAATTATGTAAAACTTGAAATTTAGTCAGTTTCTGTATTCGGAGGACCCTCATAATGTGAGGCCCTAAGCAGTAGCTTCCTTAGCTTGTCCCTAAATCCGGCACTGTGCAGAGTCCATTTAGCTAATAAAAGGAAATTGATCTATCTTTCATGAATTTGACCAATCTCTTAAGTCATCTAAGCCAATAGCTATCACCACAGTTGTTGGCTGAGAATTCTGTCAGTCAATTATACATTGTGTGGGAATGTTTCTCTTTCTTAGTCCTTACTTACTAATTTAATTTAACTGGATGATCTTGAATTCTAGCGAAAGAAAAGAGGAAGAAACATCTCTGTTCATTCTTTCCACATACAAGATCTGTATTTTAAAAGGAAACCAGCCAGAGGAAATGCAGCAGTGAAATGACATTTATTGGAAATTCTCCAGGTGATAATGAACAAGTCGATATTAAGTCCAATGTAGGGTGAAACATTCTGTGCAAAAAATAAAATATTCAAACATGTGCCTAAACAACTCAATCACTGTAGTACAACCGCTTGACAGTTCCTTGGAATCAGTTCTGTATGCACAAGATTGCCTCAAATTGCTTCAAATGATGTTGCAAAAAACAGAATGCCATGACTTACATTTTTTCTCACCTGATCAACTGCAGTATTGTTGGAATTTCACCAGAATCCATGTGAGTTTATTAATTTGGTGAGAGGCAGCAATGGCAAGAAAAGGACACCAGGCACAATCTATTAGAAACCTCTTGCACAAATGAGATTACTGCAAGTTACAATGGTCTCCTATTCATTTACATGGTATTGTGCCCATGATAACTCCAATAATAATATCACCCAACAACAAAGTGGGGGAGGGGGGACAATGCAGCAATAAAACAGCAGAACAATGCTTGTTGTCCCTACATTTTGCTTGTTGCTTGCATAACACATGCTACAAAGGAAGCCTCGGCATCCTTCCCTCAACCTTCCCCCACCACACACGCATACAACGTGCATGAGTAAGACACTTGGCTGAATTTGGCACTTTGCTTATTATTAACAACCAATACTTGGAGAAATATGACAAATAATAATTGCCAATGAATGTTAATAGTTCAAGCATGTTCCAAAATGCACATTTCCTGTATATGACTGACTGGCTATTTTCATAGCGTAGTCAGGTCAAATTTTGATTTCAATGTCCAGTCTACCTGACAGAAGTTACCTCAAAAAACAATGTATCTTCGAAACTGAGCAGAGCAAGAGCTTATAAAAGGCAGAAGCTGCCTAAAGAGGAAACCAGTTTTATTGGTTAAAACTGCTATAGTTTTGAATCTGTTTTTCTTTTTTTCCAATAGGGTACTGCAGAACAGATATTTGAAGCAGAAATGTACCAATAGCTAGATCTGGATAACCACCTCTCTGCAGAGTTAACACAGGTAAAGCCTATATATATTCCATTGAGGCAAGTGCATCTTTGATGCATTAAAACATTCTACATATTTAAGAAACCCTAATGCTTAAAAATGTATCCAGTGCCCATGACCCATAAAAGAAAACAGCTGCATGGGGTTTGGCCCAGTGCAAAGGGGTGGCCCTTTAAACAAAGAGGGAAACCCTCACAAGTTTTCTTTGGCTCTTTGAAACCCCATAACCACCATATATTAAACTTCAGGACATGCCATTCCCATCTCTTATGTTCCTTTAGTGCTAAAAATACAGAATAGCAGAAGCATGCAATGCATCTGTTAATGGACCATATCATGTTAGACTGCAGGTATGCAATGAAGTGACCAAATGCTCCCCTGCATAAAATAATGCCTACACATACATAAATTATCATGTCAGAGGAAAGGCTATTCTAGAACCTTCTCTTCAACATGTGCAGGAAGTATTTTGTGTGGAAGAACATTTGATACACCACCTGTGGTCTGAAATGATATAGCCAAGCTAGATAAACCACATGGGGTTTCTGGTAGTCTGTTTCAACACAACATTGCACAGGTAAGAGGAGAGAGAAGAACTGCTTCTAGTTTTCACTTTCCAACTTCTTGAGGCATAGTTGGGGAAATAAGGCCTGGGCCACTTTTTGACATGCACATGAAATCAACTTGGCCCTTTTAACTCTCCTCAATAGTTGAGTCGGAGAATGACAGCAGGTCAAAAATGCTGTTGCACATACGCAGTTGTCAGTAGATTTCATTACAGGCACGTGAGAGCGTATGGAGATTTCCCCACAAAAAAGTTACTGGGGTGGGGTGGGGGGGGACCTTACACAAAACACAAAGAAATCCCCCACTGAATGGGAAACATGCTGTTCTTTGGAGGGGGAAAAGTTACATTCTGTTTTTCTTTTCAAGTATTAATCAATGTATAGAAATAGACAACATTTTCCTTTCAATACAGATCAATAGAACATTTTGAGGTTGACTTTAAGTCATCACTGGTCTCAACAAATGAAATTTCCTTTTTCAATCCTAAATATACAACTAATTGTCTTCATTAGATTCAGCTTTTTTTGCATTGCAATTTATGTACAGACATTACTAAAAATATTTAACCTGGGATTTGCATATCAAGATTTAAAAGGCCTCTCTGCTGCTATAAGAATCCCAGTACCCGTGTGAGGTGATGCAGATACATTTTACAGCAGCCTGTTCATCTTCCTTTTTCTTTATTGTCAGAACCATGTTGCCTGCAACTCTTTACTTATGGCTTTTTAGAATTTACTTGGGTTACAGTTTGCTTCCTTTAGCAGCTGCTCGCAGTCGGACAATGCTTCTGTTGGCAAGTATTTGCACATTTTCTCAATAGTCTTTTGATAGAGTGCCTTCTCTTGTTCCAGTGACTGGATTACGCTCTTCATTTTGTTCTCTCTTGCCAAGGCATCTTCCAAGTTGGATTCCACACTCTGGATTTTAGCATGCGCTGCCTATCCAAAAGTAGCAAGTGGGTAACTTTAAAACAAATCCCACTAAAGCGTAGAAAGACATAGCAACATCTAGCCTTGCACACATTTGAAATTATCTTATAATAAACTGATCATCTTTCCTCACAGGCCCATAGGAGCTATAAATGTTATTTCATCACAACTGTCCTCACCACAGCCTTGTGAAATAGGTTAATCTTATTTCCATTTTACTGACTAGAAACCAGGCTACAATGCACTGTCAGCTTATTTGATAGTTCACTGAGGTTGAGATTTAAACCAAAGTTGCTCACATTATAGTCCAGCACTCTCTACACTAATAATTCCCAAACTGCATGGTGGAAGAATACACGGAGAGTGGTGGAAGGTACACTAGTATGCCATGAGAAATAAGTTGATAGGCTCCCAAGTCCAAAGCAGTGTATCTGAACCTTTTAAGTAACAAAAATCCCCTAACTTCTGAAAAATTAAAGCACCACCTCAATGTTCCAGTGGACTCCATATGGAAGAAGGGCTGTGTTTAAGGGGCCAAGGGAATAGGGACAATGGAGCAGGGAGGGGCGAGTGTCCCTTGGCCGCCAAGGCACCCGCATACTCAGAGCAAGCCCCTGCTCCTGACCCTCCTGCACCCAGCTGGCAAAGCTGGCTGGGCGCATAAGGCACACCCCTATCCTTCCCAGCCAGAATTTCACTGAAACACTGGCTGGCTCGGGACTGTTTTTCTTTCCTTGCCCTTAGTGAGGCAGAAAAGGGAATAACTGAGCATTTCAATGAAATGCTGGCTGGGAAGGATCCCTAGTGGTCACTCCCCCAGCGTCCACACCAGATGCAGGTGGTGTGGTCTGTGCCAGGATGGGGCTATTCAGCCCCACTGCAAAGTTTCCCCACCCCAGTCAGCAGTTTGTTGAATAGCTCACTTAGGAACATAGGAAGCTTATTCCCATATACCGAGTCAGACTATTGGTCTATCTAGCTCAGTATTGTCTTCACAGACTGGCAGTGGCTTCTCAAGGCAAAGGATCTCCCAGTCAGTGATTCAATGAACTGCTGGCTGGGGAGGGGAAACTTTGCAGTGGGGATGAATAGCCCCATCCTGGCAGAGCACACCACCTGCATCTGACATAGATGCAGGGGGCATGGGTAACATGCACGCAGTAATCAATGAAGGGAGCCACTGGCAGGACCTTGTCTCCCAGCTGCTGGTGGGCTCACCATGTGCCTGGACACCTATCTAATCTAGTGTAAGTAGGATTACCATCTTTTATACCAGGGGGCCACAACTCGAGTATGTGCAAGAGCCAGAGACGATGCTGGCCAAAGCTAGGGCAAATGAATCCAGTCGCACGCAAAGCATAGTATGTCAAATGGTTGCTGGCAAATAAAATGTTGTAGTGATAATAAGGATCTGAGGAAAGACAAGGTCTCACTTAGAGGAACCGTTGGGATGGTGGGCCTTTCCTAATAAGGGGGAAAGCACTGGAAAATCAAAACAAGAGGGCCAATCCAGAGGACTGGGTGGGGTCTACACTCACAGCCACTTGCAGAAGAAGATAAAGTGGTGGTGTTTTTAATTGTTCTGTGCAAAGAGTGCCCCAAGGAAGCAGCTGGCTGAGAAACTGCTGATGAAACTTGGCATACTAACTTGGCAAAGAGGCACCTTTTCACGTGGTGATTCTCTTTATTTAGCAGGGGGAGAGTAACTGGCCTTATCCACCCCCAGCACAGTACCTCCAGTGACTGTTGCTGGTGTCTATCTTATGTTTCTTTTTAGATTGTGAGCCCTTTAGGGACAGGGAGCCATCTTATTTGTTTATATTTCTCTGTGCAAACCGCCCTGAGCCATTTTTGGAAGGGCGGTATAGAAATCGAATTAATGAACGAATAAAAAGGTAGGCCACAGCCTGGAGGCAGGAGACAGCAGGAAAACCCCTGCCTGTGAGTAGTAGGATAGCAAACCGTTTAGTTAGATACATGAGAGAAGATAGTTTCCTGTATTGTGTTGCTTGAATCTGAGTTGCCTGGTTAATGGAAAAAACTGCGCTCTCTCAATTTCTCACAATCTGCTCTATGAAAAAGTCAACTGATTTTATTGTCTACCTTTTTCTTCTAATATGCTAATAAACCCTTGTTGATGTATACTACTCTTCATTTTGGGTCTGCCTTAGCCATGTGTCTCTGGAGGTCTAGGGATGCTCAGACCCTTCCAGGGTGGGTCTTGACACTTTAACCACCCCCCGAAATGGTAAAGAGAGAGTGGTTTTCCCTACATCAAAATAAAGTGGATGGCAGCAGCCTATTTGTAACTCCCTTACAGTCAAGGATTCACCCCAGTTAACCTGGAGGAGTGCAGGAAAGGGAAGGGGATAAGGAGGGCCTGAACTACTCCTCTGGCTCTGGTAGGAGCTTTGACAAAAGTGCTGTGCATTACATGGCATGCCAAATTTTTTGCTATCATTTTGAGAGGAAGGGGCAAAATAGAAAAGCAGATAAAGGTGAGAGAATGTAAAACTAAATTCTAGGTAGTAACCAGCAGCAAATACCAAGCAGCAAAGGGAAGCAGGCACTTTTCCACGCATCTTCCTCACTAGGTTTCTCCCCCTCATCCCACACTGCTGCCTGTGCCTCATGTATCCCTCTAGGAGGTACACATACCCAGTGCTGAGAAAATATGGTCCAAAGCATACCCAGCCAACTGCTTGCTTTGTGCAACTCTCCACACAGATTTGGAAATGTTCTAGCACTTGAGTCTCTTGATTTTACAGAGTAGCAGGCTGTCTGACAGCCAGCAAGGGCATGGGTCTCTATGCATTTTGCTACCTAATCTTCAGTGCCAAACTAAATATTCAGCAGAAAATCTGTGTGCTTGCCAAACGTTTAAGGAATTGGCAGGGGGTGGGGATGGGATTTGGAGGACCCAAATGCTGGGTGGAGGAGTTTGGCCCTTTCTGTGCAATCCCCTCCCCCTGTCACAGCAAACATGCGAACCCGCATCTGAGAAGAGAGGCTAGGTCAGGGAAGAGTACAAGGAAATAAGTGGGGGAAGCTTTCTGTCCCCCATCCCATGCTACTCTTCTCCCAACTGTACCCTCCATTTATCACTTTTTAAATATGCTGAAGAGATCTAGATATCTTGATCCACACATTCTGCAACATCTAGCTTGGTAGTAATGGTTTACCTGCAGTTTCTCCAGGAGGTCCATATTCTGTCGCTTCAGCTGACTATTTGCCTTTTCAAGTTTCTCAGGAGCCTCACCATTATCACAGAGATTTGAATTTTCTTGTAGCTCATCCTGTAGAACATGATACTCCACCTCATATGCATGAAGCTGTTTGGAAATATCCATCTCAAATACCTACCAAGAAAAATGCAGACAAGTTTACTTTTGAGAGGATCGTGTACTGATGCATTTGAGTAAAGAAAGGAAGTTGTAGGGCTAGACTGAAATGCCCAACACTTACCAGCATTCCCAACTACCCACCCAGCCCCTTCGAACAATTCTGTGCAATGAAAGAATTGCTATGTCCGAAGTTTCTGAATAAAAAACAAAAAAGGCTGCTGCCTAGCTAGCAACAACTAAGAGAAACATTGCTGATTCCGATTAGTTTTGCTCCTTCACCCCAGTCTCCCCATCCCTCCCCAAATTTATCATTTCAGCTATCTTGTCATCCAGCCCCATTCATATTAAGAGGTGCGCGTTCTCAGGTAAGAGCTTTCATTTCAGTAGTTTTCTCACACACTGCTCCATGAGTCAAGGGGGTTTTGGTACTCTCCTGGGCAGGAGCACTCTCAGAGAAGAGGGCACTTCTCAATAATTACAGCCAACTAGAGTGGATGAGCCATATCTGTAAACTAGAGCCAGCTGCATGTACACTCCAAGATGGACTGTGTCATCCAAAATGGAACCTGGGAGTATTGGGATGAAGAGAGGTCTGTTGGCTCATGCAAAGGTTATCTTGTAGAGATCAAAAGTCTATGAAAGTAGGATAGCTCTGAAATTTTCTTGACCTCAATCTAGTATGCTTGGTGTTATTTAAAGAACTCAAAGAGATCAGAGGTTTCAAGAGGTAACCAATTACTGTATTTACCTGAATCCAAGACTAGTTTTTTTTCCTTGATGTTAGAAATTGGGGGATTGTCTTAAATTCAGGGCCCTGTTCCATTTGGAATAGTAATAAGCTGTTTGTAATCTTTGTTTTTAAAGGAGTCACCCTAAATTCAGAGTTGTCTTATATTTGGGTAAATATGGTAGTATTTTTTAAAAATCCAATTTAAAAAATCCAAACCAAGTTAGTCATAACTAACTGTCTGATTAATTTAAATGGTGCTTATTTATGACTCACTAGTCTGGTTGTTGCCCATTAAACAGGCAGAAAAAAGAACTACTGTAGCCCACAAAGATTATACTTTTTCAGGAGGCTCCTCACAGCCTATTGAAACATAGTCCAACCAAGGGATTTCTTAAACTATGCTCACATCAGCTCCTCTGCCCACCCCCCACATCAGCAGGAGGCCTTTCAACAGTTCCAACTCCTGCAAACAATGCCTGACAGAGGACATGTCAGTCATAACTGACATGGTTAGAGCGCTGGACTAGGACCGGGGAGGCCCGAGTTCAAATCCCCATTCAGCCATGAAACTAGCTGGGTGACTCTGGGCCAGTCACTTCTCTCTCAGCCTAACCTACTTCACAGGGTTGTTGTGAAAGAGAAACTCAAGTATGTACTACACTGCTCTGGGCTCCTTGGAGGAAGAGCGGGATATAAATGTAATAATAATAATAATAATAATAACAACAACAACAACAACAACAACAACAGCAAAGCTCTAGGTGGTGTACAGGCAGTCTATGAAATGAGTCTAAAAACCTGTATTCCAATATATTAAGTAACAGTAATAGAGCCCTTTATATGTGTTTCACATAATTTATCTTGTAATCCTTAGAGCAACTCCACAAGATAGGTTGGCATTATTTCCCCCATATTGCAGATGGGGGTCATTCGCCTAAGACCACCTACACAGCAGAGGCATGATTTAAACCAAGATTTTCCTGATTCTTAGCTCAGTCTTTTAGCTACTATGGTACACCAGCCCTCAAGTGCTATACTGAGATACTATATGCTAAGTAAAAATGAGAATTACTTGTGTCATAATCTTCTCCATCTGAGGCTTTGTCATGTCTGGGAGAGTGTTTTTAAGAAATTCAACAATATTCTCAAAAGTCTCACACATTATGATGCATTCCTCTTGGCTGCTCAGCAGACTTAGTGCTACTTTAAATATGACTTCTGTTCCCTGAAGAAAAATAATGTCTGGAGAGGGAAGGCAAAATGTAGATTAGATTCTCTTTCCAATTGAAGATACAATTTCATCCATATTGCTAAGTAAACAAATAATGGTATTTACAACTTAATGTATTTGAGGAAGGGGGAAATGGAGAAACAAAACACATACATTTGCTCTCTCATGACAATATCCACTCCAACAAACAACACTTCACAACTGACATACAGCACACACATTTTAATACTCCATGTCAACAAAATAGTTTGGGTCTTTCCATGTAAAGCCAAAGCAAGACAAATGGTTTGGCAAGCACTGGCCAACCTTCATCCCTGGCCCAAGAACACAGAAAATTAATAACACCACAGCCATATGATTCTGTGGCTTCCTGGAAGAGGAACATTTCATAACTGACATAGAGTACATCAATTCAAAAACTGAAAACATAATAAAGATGTTTTCCAAAAGGGAACTGTTCTACTACCAGCTCAAAGGAAGCATCCAAACCTCCATAATTTATCCCAAAAACATTTTGTTCAACATACAAGTTATGACAGAATGCCCTTAATTAGAATTAGCATTCAAAACTAAATGTCAAATTATTTGACTTTATAAGAGAATATCTCTAGAATTTCAGCTTGTGTGTTTTTTATGCTAAGATTTATTTTTGTAGTCATTGTTTCTTATATTGTTTCAAAGGAATTTGATCTATTGCTGAAATAACATATAAGAGTTAGTTAACAGTGCAGTAAGAACAGCCCTGCTGGATCAGGCCCAAGGCCCAGCTAGTACAACATAGGGTGTGCGAGCCAGCTTGGTTCGAGGCGGGCTTGATGCCAAACTGGCTTGGCTCAACAGGTTCAGGGTTGGACTGGATCAGCTCTGGCAAGTCCAGGCTCGAACTTAACCAGGCCCAATTTGAACTGAACCACTTTAGAACTCTACTGGTAAAAGGAGAATACGGTGAGGATTCCCCTTTACCAGTAAAGGGGCAGGGGCTCCCCTAAGCATAGAGTGGGTGGAAGGGGAGTCAGTTAGTACTTATAAATACCAGAATCGGTGGTGGCCACAGGAGGGCGCCCCCCCAGTCTCCCCAAGAGTAGCCAGGGCTGGCGTCAGCCTGGTTTGGGCCTCCACGCATGAATGGAGGCCATTGTGGTGGCCTCTCGCATGCATGGAGGTCACTAAAATGGCCTCCACGTGTGCATGGAGGCCCGAACTAAGGTGCCAGCAGCCCTGGCTACTCTGGAGGAAGCTGGTGGGGGTGGGGGGAACCTCCGCTGCTGATAGTACTTCTAAGTACTAAATGACTCACCTCCCACCCTCTCTAGGCTTAGGGAAGTCCCCCTTACCCCCTTTACCAGGATTCCCCTCACTGGATTCTCCTTAATCAGTAGAGCACCTGACCAGTTCAACTGGATCCAAAACACGACCTGGCAAAAACGGTACTGTGCACATCTCTAGTCCAGCATCCTGTTTCACACAATGGCCCACCAGATGTCTTTGAGAAGCCCACAGGCAAGAGATGCGGGCATGCCCTCTCGTGCAACTGGCATTTAGAGGCATCATGCCTCTGAGGCTGATATAAGGTAGCCTATAGCCACCAGACTACCAGCCATGGATAGGCTGATCTTCCATGAATTTTTCTAAGCCCTTTTCACAGCCATTCAAGATATTGGCCATCACCATATCCATAGACTAATTATGTAATGTGTGGAAAAGTACTTCCTTTTGTTGGTCATAAATTTCCTGGCCTTCAGTTTCATGGAATGACCCCTGGTACTAGTGTTGTGGGAAAGAGAGAAAAATTTCTCTCTGTCCACTCTCTCTACTCCATGCATAATTTTACATACCTCTATCATGTCTCCATCCCTTAGAGCAGAGATCCTCAACGTTGGGCCCCCAGATGTTCTTGGACTTCAACTCCCATAATCCCCAGGCCCAGTGGCCTTTGGCTGGGGATTATGGGAGTTGAAGTCCAAGAACATCTGGGGGCCCAACATTGAGGATCCCTGCCTTAGAGCATGGGACCGTTCTGGAAAGAGCACCTGCATGCTTGCATACAGAAGGTTCCAAATTCCCTCCCTGGCATCTCCAAAACAGGGCTGAGAGAGACTCCTGCCTGCCTGAAGTTAGAAAAGCCACTGCCAGTCTGTGTGAACTAGATGGACCAATGGCCTGCCTCAGTATAAGGCAGCATCCTGTGTTCCTCCCTGCAAACTAAAGAGCCCCAGATGCTGTAGCCTTGCCTCCTAAGGAAGATACTCCAGGCCCCTGATCATCTTGGCTGCCCTCTTCTGCACCTTTTCCAGTTCTATGATGTCCTTCTTAAGATATGGTGACCAGAACTGTATGCAGTACTCAAAATGTGGCCGCACCATAGATTTGTATATGGCAGTTGACAGTTGGCTGTCCAATGACAGTCAAAATGAACAGAAGATATGAAGGTGTGCAATGAATCCTCATAGGGATTCATTAGGAGGAAAAGTTATTATACACCAAAGAATCCAAACACTTGAAAAATAGTGACCGCACATTGCACATTTTGCTCCACAACTCCACGTCTACAGGTTTAGAGCTTAGCTTAAAAAAAAAAATGAAAGCCATGTTAGCGTTATGATAGGGTGACTTTGAATCCCCATTATTTCCTGTGGCAGAAATATACCGAATCATTTTAAAAAATCATTTAAAATCAACCAAGTGCCCCACTGCCTTGAAATTTGGGTGGCAGGTAGCAACCATGGGAACCTACCCACCACTCAAATTTGGTGCCCCAGGACCTTTATAAGTGGTCCAAATAAATCAAAACCTGAATAAAATAAAATCCAAATCGAATCCCGGGTGATTCGGAGATAGATTTGGACACAAAACAAATCAGAGGTGATTCGATTCGAGCACAGACTGAATAAAAAAAATCAATTCATGCACATCCCTACTATGTAGTCAAGTCCCCATGCATTCAGCACATGTCTGTGCAAACAAATGAGATCAACAGATTTAAAATTGCTGTCAATTTCCATTTAGGCAGATTCATCAGCTCAAGTAACAACTAACATTCACTCTGATAATGAGTGAAGGGATTTTTTTAAAAAATGACTACCCTGAGGCATTGACCAGTCCTCAGACATTGCTCAGTTTGTGACTGTACTAAAACTATTCTTACCAAACACCCTGGCTACAAATCCCAATGGAAACTGTGAGGCAAATAATGTAAGAAACCAGGGTGCAGCATAAAGGCTAGGGCTGATTTCATTTTCTTCTAGATGGTTATAGAGGTCTCTGTGATAGTCATGGAGAAGCCTTGACAGCTGGTACATCTGAATCTATATCAAAATAGGGAAAAGGAAAGGATTAAGTACTTTTCAGGCTCTTCCTAATCATTTCATTATTCTTCTCTCAGTACTGGTTAATCCTCTTTGTCCCTGTTTAAATAAATTTATATCTCACCATTCTTTAACGCATTACAATTTGTTGTAAACCGCCCAGAGACAAACTAACAAATAAAACCCAAAATTGCCACAAATCCAGCCCAAAGTCTGCAAGTGCACCATTCGATACATTCATCCCACCATGACTTTGAATGTGTTTGCCTGTAGTCTACTGAGCCAAGCAGGAATGCAGGCCTGACTCAAGGTCACAGCTATCTCTCATTGTCTGAAGTTGAACCACCTGTGGCACTCAGATTGCTCACCCATGTTTTATCAAGATGAGAAGAATAAATGTTAGAAGGGTCTTCTTTAGTGATCTTCTCTAGCCCTAGCCAGACATTGCATTGTACAAGTGCACAGATGTCTGTACACTCATACATGTTTTTGTGTGAATGACTGTACCTGTGTTCATTTTACAAGTTAACCTGGGCACAAATGAATTGTACAGATAGGAACTGTATTGCTGTCCCTATGTTAACAAATGTGTGGATAACTGTACCTGTGTACACTTATATGAGTGTTGAACATAGCACAAGTCAGCATTATTCGCTGCTGACTTACTGCTACCAAATATGATCATGGAAGTAACAATGCATGCTTGAAAGGTAATTTGGACTATTCACTAATAATGTCTCCATGGTAGATTTGTTACCAAGGAACCACTGGGGAGCTAATACTCATAAGCTAAGGAAGTCTCCAGTTCAAATCTGATCTCAACTAGAAACTTGACAGGTAGCCTGTAGCTAGTTAGTTTCTGTCCGTCCCCCACAACCCCCCATCATCGGCAACACAAGGATAATAAAGATCTATATTACACCATTATAAATAAGAATTTCTGAGATAATGTGTGTGAAGCACAGTATAAAAGTGTGGAGACTGATCATGGATCTCCCACATCACATATTGTTTAGTTCTCAGATATGTAAGATGCTAGGCCTCACAGACTGACTAAAGGTTTCAAAATTATTATGATACTTTCTCACGATCTAGCAAAATTTGGTACAACATAGCCTAAGACGAGTTTGATTTCTACATCCTGAAAGAGCGGAACATCTCTTCCTCAACAGGCCATGTGTGTTCTGCAAAACAGCTTATTCTGCACTAGTAAGGATGCAAATGTAGAGACATTGCCCAAGACACTTTGGCTGACACCCAGACTAAAGTAGCACATGTGCAGTGTTGCACACTAAGGCGGTGTGGGTGCTTGTGTGCGGGGTCGCAAAGCCCTGGGCAACATATTTTCAGATGGCACAGAATGCTTTAGGAAAGGGAAGATCAGCAAAAAATTGCCCTTGCCCCACCCTTGCATGTGAGTGCCTTCACTGCTTCATGAGTCTAGATGCGTATTAAAACACTTTGAAAACAGGGCATTTTACATTTAACAGCTGGTTAAAACTCGGGAAACACAAGCCCTATTTGCACATTATGTCCAATACTCATATGCGTGTACAGAGACACAGATCTACATACAGGTACAGAAGTACACTTTCTATCTGTATCAGACATGTACCTACAATTGAACAAAGGGAGACAAATGTCCCTGAGGAAGGCCCCCGAGGGAGGGGAGCCTACTGGCTTGTTGATAGCCTGCTCTTTGCTCTCTCTTGCCCTTTGTGACTCTCTGAAGAAGGGTGGGGGGAAGCAGGGGCCCATCTTCACTTTTTGTCCCAGGGCCCACTCCAACCTTTCTGTGCCCCAATCTGTACCATGAATCTGAGGGGCTTGTACATAGGCCCCTCATTCACACAAAAACGTGCATGAGTGTACTGTACACTCATTACTGTTCAGCATAATGTTTGAACAGGGCTAAAGTTTACCTTGTACACATCAGTACATCAGAACTGTGTACCAAAGCATAACTAGAGATAGAACATTGGACCATGGGAGTTACAATGCACTTTGACACGCTTATGAGACGTGTGTGGGTGCACGTGCATTTCTATGAGTAGCCAGGAATGTGCATCTTTGCTTGCAGAATGCATGCTTCACTTACTATTAATTGTGTTATGCCCTCTTTCATCATTTTTAGTGTCTCAAATACTTTCATCTTTCCTCACAGGGAATGTACTCCAACCTCACCATAATTTAAACCCTTCACCGATCATCTGCAACGACTCTCTGCAACAGACTCTCCCTCCCAAATTGTGCATTTGTCTGACTGATTGCCAGTCTAAGCACATTCCTCAGTCTCCTCTGAACAGAAATGAGAAGCAGGGAAATATTGATTAGCTGCCAAACCTTATTACATTGCTAATGGAGACTTACACTTAAGAAAGAAGCCACTATCAAGTCAGGAAACAGCTTGTCAGACCAGCAGCCTGATTCCATACAGGTTTACTTACTTCCAAGCAGTGATAGGTAATCCTCCTTGGGCTCACTTAGAAGCAGCTAATTTGGAATGAACCCAGACTGGGCCCAGATTAGCTCATTTTAAATTTGGGCCCATTCCTCTGTGGTGCTCCTGACTGAAAACTGGAAACATACGCTCGGGAGATTCCCTTCTACCCCTTTTGAGCCTCCCATTCCTTAGGAAATATGACATAGATTAGAAGGTCTCCAAACGCCCTCCCCACAACCCTACTTTCCCTCTCCAAAACATACCTGACAGTAGTGAAAAGAACTGTCATTAAGCAGCAGCAACACTGTGAGTGTCAAAGCCTCAGGGAACTATATTCTCCAGGGTCCTTGACACCTACAGTGCTGCTGCAAGGCTGTCCCAGGAGGAGCAGCACCTGCCCTTCTTGCTGCCACCACTACCAGGTAAAATTTCCATCGACAAGGGAAAGAGGTATGCCAGGGCTGAGCTAACTGCAAGCAAAGCCTGAATTCCAGAGAACTTTGGGCTTGGCTTGTAGTTAGTCTGAACTCCCCAATCCCAAACTTCAGCTGCATCATTTCTTCCAAAAGTAAATAAGATTGTAGCCTTAGTTACTTTACCTACACTTATGGGTTGCAAGCTGAGAAGGGTTGGGCAAAAATCAGAACGGGTTCCAGACTGCAGGTCTCTGGGCAATGTGGCTCAGGAAGACCTCTTAAGTACCAGGGGGAACAAAGGAGTGTGGGGCATGTTGAATAAGAGTCCCCAAGCCACAACAGGGAACTCTGATGCTCTTTTGCACCTGGAAGGATCCTATACCAAGAGAACACCAAAAGGGCAGTGCTGGCTCTTGGTCCCTAAAGTGACCTCAACAAATATCTGATCCCACCAACCCCTGGCAATGGCTCCCAAAATTATCTGCATAATGGATGACTATTTTTTTACATTATTATTATTATGGTGTCTTTCCGCAGGAATGAACCAGCATGGAGCAGAACTAATATTTTTTGAGAACAGCTCAAGGAAGAAGAAAAAACACTGCTACAAAACTCTGCTTAATCTAAAAACAGATATTTTTATTCCCAAGTTATTTTTTGTTTCCTAAAAAAAAATAAAAACAGAAACAGAAGATTTTAAATCTAGATTTGCATATGTACAGAGAGATAACATCATAAAATAAGAATACATCCAGATTCCAGAAGAACATCAGGTTGCTTACCTGTACTATAGTTCTTCTAGTGGTCATCTGTCCATCACACAGTTGGGCTTCATTTGGAGAGTGAAGGTCTAATCAGGAGTTTGCAAGCTTTTTCTTCCCTCTCTAAGTGGTAGCTCCTCCCCCTTATGCCTCAGAGGTCACATGGCTAGCCCTTACCTCCCTAGTTAAGGAGTCCACCACTATGACATATACTCTGCAGTGGGGAGGATGGGTGGATGTGTGCATGGACAGATGAACACCAAAAGAACTACAGTGCACTAGAGTGAGCAACCTGATGTTCTTCTGGGTTGTCTCCAGGTAGGGCAGACTAAAATAGTGTACGGCTGAAGTAAGCATCTCCTCTTGCTCTCATATTTAGTGCATAGTGACAAATAAAGGAGATGGGGTGGCCCACGTAGCGGCTCGATATATGAAATCCAAGGACAAGCCTCTGTAAAAGGCCATAGATGTGGCTAGAGCACGAGTAGAATGTTCCTTATCCGATATGGGGGGGTTGTACTCCTGCCCCTTGGTATACAAGTTTGATCGCCTGTACAATCCAATTAGGGATGGTAAGGGAGGAAGCCTGATGTCCTCTATTTTTTCATCACCATAGGGAAGGTGAGGTTCTGAAGGATGAAGTCCTGCTCATATAAAAGGTCAGTGCCTTGTAGACATCCAGGGAATGCCAGTGCCACTCATCCTCAGTGGTAGGATTGGGAAAGAAATGTTGGCAAGGTGAGCAACTGAGATCTGTGGAAAGAGGAGGCCATCTTTGGGAGAAAGGAGATGTCCAGATGCAGAGTAACTTTGTCTAAATGGAAGGTTAAGTATGGAGGATCACATCGGAGGGCTCATAGTTCTCCAACCCTTCAAGCCAAAGTTATTGCTACTAGGAAAACAGTCTTATAAGACAGCAGGAGGAAGTCACAGATAGCCAAAGGTTCAAAAGGTTTCCATGTCAAGTTGGAGAGGACTAGTGGGAGGTCCCATGGAGGAGAAAGGACGGGGTGTCTAGGTAGGTGTGGCCTAGACCATTCAGGAAACATTTCATCTCTGGGAGGGTAAATAATGAGGAATGGTTAGGTTTTGTCCAATAGGCCATAATGGCCACTAAATGAAATAAAAGCCAAACAATCCAGCTTCTTTCATTTCAACAAATATGAGAGGATTAACAGCAAAGGAGATAATGTCAGGTCAGGTGAGTTATGATCTCAAGAAAATTGAAAAAATCTTTTTCATTTGGACGTAGGATGTGAGAGTGGAAGGATTCCTTGATGCAGAAAGAATCCTTATAATGTCCATTGAACAGGAGGATGGATCTTCCATGGTGTCAGACGCAGAGAAGTGGTGTCTAGGTGGAACAACTTCTCCTGGTGCTGTGTTAGAAGCAGGGCCGTCCCTAGGGGGTTGCAGGGCTGGGGGCAAATCAGCATGTGAGGGGCCTCCTTAACATTTCATATCATTACAAAAACATATTGTCTGATGACATACTGTGTAAATAGTGTGAGTGAGGGATGGGTTTTTTTGGATATGATCAACCAGCTTGGACATATAGTGCATTTGTAAGGGGGGAAGTTAAAAGCACAACACAAGCCCCTTGCTTCACAGTTCTTACTCAGAAATTCTGGATTGCAAACCAACTTGATCATAGTGCATGCACAAATAAAATAAATAAAGTTTATTCATCTGTTTACAGTTAGCCTTACTTTCATATACATTTTATTCTTCCTGGCAACTTTACTACAGTAGGGGAAAATGGATTGACCAATTCATTTCAATATTCAGAGCTCTCCCACTCTGCCCTACATCTGTGCTCAATATCACAGCCCTATGCCAAGTCATTCCAGGGGATCTAAAGGGTGGGGCAAAAAGTTGGGTGCTTTTACCTTTTATTAAGGCAAAAGGCAGATTCTACCACATAGGGATGGAATGATGGTCCAAGGTGGGGCTTCAGTACCAGAAGGTTTTGTAATTTTCTGCCATGAAACAAGCCACTTATAGGACTATCTATCTATCTATCTATCTATCTATCTATCTATCTATCTATATGTTTTTTTCAAACAAACAATATGTCCAATCCATTTTAATTTCAATATTCAGAGCGCTCCCACTCTGCCCTATATCTGTGCCCAATATCAAAGCCCAATAGGAAATCATTCCATAAATATACGGGGGGGGGGATTGTGATAAAAGGGAAAACCCATACCATTGCTGGCTCTGAGGAGGAGGAGGAAGGTACAGGCTCTCAGCACAGCACAGGGCTGCAGGGCAGAGGGTGTTCACAGTGCTCTGGTGGGCAGCCAGCGCTGACCACTCTACCTCCTGGCTGGAGAGCTGCAGGGTCAGGGACTGGGTAGAGCTTCAGAGAGACCTGTTTCAGCTGAAAAGCCCCTTGGAAGCTCCACCCACCCACTGAACAGCTGAGAGTCAGGGAGAGGGAACTGTAGCAGCATCTCCTGTCCTGCAGGGAGCCTTTGGATAGCAGGCAAGCCTGCGTGCAGCTCCTGCAAGCTGCAGCCTTACAGGTCAACTGAATTGGGGGATGGGAGGAAGGTCAATTTTTTTCAGGGCAGGCTGCTCCCCCAGCGTGGGGCCCAGGGTGATTGCCCTGGTCGCCCCACCTTAAGGATAGGCCTGGTTAGAAGAGCCGGATGGTAAGGAAGGTGACAGAGATTCCCATGGAAAAGCCATAGGAAACAAAGAAACCTGTGATGTTTCTGCCACCAGGAGGTCACTAGTATGCAATGTGTCTTGTCACTTTGCATCTTTTGCAGGATCAAGGGATTAGCTGAATCAGAATAACAGGGTACACTTAATGTGCATTCCAGGTGAGAAGATACTTTCTGGTGCAGAACTTCCAACACTGGCCATTTTCTGAGCTGGTGAAAAGGTATATCTCTGGCATCCCCGACAGTCAGAAGATTCATCAGAGAACCGCCAGGTTGAATTTCCATTTGTGGGACAGGGAGGAGGTCCTGCTCATATGACATGCTAGGGTGTTCTCATTGCCTTGTATGTGGATAGCTGAAAAGTACTGTAAATACAATGAAGTGTGAGTCCACCAAAGGAAAGACTAGTGAGTTTCGGATTGTATGGGCAAGACTATATGCTGTGTGTCCTGTTGAGGGGTGAAAGAGTCTATAAACCATCACTGAAGTGGCCACATGTGTAGGAGAGCTGGGGCAAGACTGCAGTAGTTGACACCATGAGACCTAACATATGCTGGATCTGTCTGGCAGGTTGTAGAGGATGCCTCAGAAACGAACTGGCCAAGACCCTTATGTGGTCTATGCACTCTGGGAGGAGGTGAATGACCACACGAACAAGCGAACACCACCCCTAGGAACTGTATATAATGGGTCAGCTGTAGATGGGACTTCTTGTAGCTTATCCTGAGGCCCAGGTAATGAAGTAAGTCTAAAGTCATGTCTAAGTGACTTTGCAGAGAATCTGGAGATCGTGCCACTAAGAGTCAGTCTAGGGGAAAATTGTGATCCACTGTTCCTGACGGTGTCCAATTATCACAGCCATGCATTTTGTGAAGACTCTCGGGGTAGAGGAGAGACCGAAAGGCATGGCTTTGAATTGGAACATTTGTGAACCTATCTGAAAGTGAAGGAACTTCCTGGGCTGAGGGTGAATCATAATGTGATAATACACATCTTCCAAATCTATGGAGGCAAACCACATTCCTACTGTGAGCAGTGGGAAAATTTCAGAGACAGCTAGCCTACAGAATCTCTTGTACGATGCGAAGGAAAATAAATCTCTCAGATCCATTGATGGGGTATAAGCTGCCATCTTTCTTTGGAATGACAAAGTAAAGGGAAGAGAATCAGTCTGCCAAATGGGGAGATATGGGTGCTATGGCCCTTTTCTATAGCAGGGTGTTCACTTCTTCCCAGAGAATCAATGTTGGGAAGGTGATCTTGCAGCCTAAATCCACGGGTGCTGTAGAAACACTATTCTGCAACCATATGATAGTGAGGACCCAATTGTATGATGCAATACTCCTGCACATTATGCATCCTGGCCGTGAAATAATCATCTTTTTTTGTGGTAGGTTGTAGACTTAGGTTTAGACTGAGTAGGTTTGGAAGATGGAAAGGAGTGCCTAAACTGATGAAAGATTTGGGAATGAAAGAAATGATCCATCTGAGAGTGAGAAGACGATCTTGAGGACTATGGGCGCTGAGCCCTAAAAGGCCTGTTGTACCTTGAGGAAGTAGCGGAGGTGAGGCTCACAGATTTTGGAGCAATGCAGAGCTTCTGGACCCTTTCAATTGATTAATCCTGTTTGAGATCCAAAAAAGAGCTTGCCCATCAAATCGAAGGTCTTTGATTCTCATTCTAGCCTCTGAGATCAAACCAGAGAAGCGCAGTCACGCATGACTCCACAAGGCCACCAAACTTGCCATAGATTTGGCTGCTGAAGCAGTTGTATGTCTGGAGATATGGAGCAGTTGCTTACTTAATTTAAAGGCTTCCCATTTTAATGAGAGAGATGTCTCCCTTTGATCAGGTGAGAGGCAACTGAGGATTGGAGGCTGCTTTTCCCAGAATAAGTGGTTGTAGCGTGACATGCAGGCCTGATTACCCTGCTGCTCAAAATTGCAAACTAAGTAGAATAAAATCATCTGCCAATGGAGTCAAGCTTTCTGCCTTGTCTATCAATAGGAAAAGATAAGGCTCTATAGTGTGACTTAGACTGCTGCTTTCACTACCACGGAGTTTGGAATAGGATGTCTCCGAAGCAAGGGGCAGTCTTCAAGTTGAACTTTGTAAAAGCTCTCAATCTGCTTGGAGGTCAGAACAACTGCAGATGGTTTGTCCCAGCAAACTCACGTTATGTCCGACAAAGCTGGGTTCATGGGTAGGTAAATTGCAGGTTTGGCATCTGCATCTATAAAGTCAAAGATGGGATTAGAGGCGGGTTTCATCTCATTCTTCTGCTGGAGCCCCAAGGCTCGTGGCATTTTAAAAACCTGTTCTGTGAAGGAACTGAAATCTTGAGAAGGAGATGAAGGCTTGGGGTCTTCTACCAATTTAGATGGCGTGGAGTTCAAAGCCATGCCTGCAATGACCAATGGATCTGATTCTCCCTCAGAGTCTAGATCCGAGGCAGGGGATTGAAGAATCTGGTCTGGCGGTGCGGGGCCCACAACATCCAGTGGAACAGGAGGACATATGCATTTAAGCAACTTAGCATAGGCACTGAGACCTGATGAATCCAAGTTGAGCGGAGCCACCTGCCTGTTGGAGGGAGGCAAAGGCTGGGAAAAAGTAACTGGAGGAGCGTGAAGGCTGACTTGGCATTCATGGTGCAGGGGAGAGCAATGCCATTCTGATCACCGGTGGCGACAATGAGGAGACAACCCAGTCCTACAGCAGGGAGGTGAGCAGGTCCTCAAACGTGACCTGTCTCTAGCACTGCAAAGTTGTCTGACAGGGTAGGCGTACAGCAGAGAGTAACGTCTGCCATTCTCACAATAGCTATAATAGGAACTGTCCCATTCACCCAGAGAAGCTCGGCAATAAGCATAATCACATGCGTCAGGGGAGTAAGACGAAGGAGAACACAAATCCCCATAAAAACTGTGGCCATGATGGTCCCGTGAAGGTGTCATACGGGAGACATAATATGGTGCCCTCACGGGAGAAAGGGAACCTCCAACAGGTGGTGTAAAATGTCCTCTCCACATCGAGGAGGAGGAGGCAACAGAAGCAGTGCCAGAGTTAGAGGTGGTGTTATGGTCAGAATACATCACGTCCAGATCCTGGGGAAGGTGAGGTCTCAAGTGCTTCTAGGTGACAAGGCAGGGTTCAGTATCGAAACCGAAGAATCTCATGGAGACGGGGAGGGTTGTTTAGTCCTGTGCACACATTTCTTCAGCTGAGGCACAGGGTCCTAAGAGTCCTGCACATGAGTCACTGTTCATTGTGCTAGTCCAGAAGTGGACTGGCACCATATGCCTCTGGTGGTGCTGCCTTCTTATGTTTCTTTTGCAGGTACTCATGCCCAGAATGAGGCTCTTTTCTCTTGGGCTTCTCAGGTAGCACGGTCATGGTTGAAGCAACTGCCATCCACATATCAGTAGGAGAGGCCAGTCCTGAGGTAGCCATAGGCCCCAAGGAAATAGTAGTAAACTGAGTCAGGCTAGATACAGGAGCCACCAGGGCATGCTCCGCTAGCAAGCTCTGAGGCGTGGTAGACGCAGCCTCTTGTCAAAGTCTTTCCCAAAGAATGGTCATCGCGGGCGGCAGCCATGGGTGCAGAACAGAGATGGGCTTTTTACCAGAGGGCAGCCCACAGTCTAGCAACTTGGTTTTGGCATGCCTGTCATGTACATTTCTAGCAATGAATACAGGACTGGACAATGTGTGTTTCCCTGAGGCAGAGGAGACAAAGTTGATGTCTGTCAGTGATGGGAATCTTAGCCTTGCAGCTAGAGCAGTTTCTGAATGTAGTTTTAATGGCAATAAATAATGGCAAGAAAAATATATAAATTCGCTCCCCAAAACAGGGTGGGGTGGGGGTGGAGACTGAAGGAAAGAAAAACACAAAAGGCAAAAATGCAGAGAAAACCTGAGGTAAAAGAGGGGGAAATAATGAAACAAATGAAAGAAGAAAACAAATTCCTGCGTTCTACAACAGTTATTTCTTGTTACTGTTGTTTTTGTAGAAGCACAGAAGACAAAACTCTCCAACTAGCCCGAGATGTAGCTCTCTCCATGGACGATGAAAAATTCAGGAGTTAAGGGCTAGCCATGTGAGGAGCTACCACTCAGAGAGGGAAGAGGAATTTTGCAAACTCCTGATTAGACCTTCACTGTCCAAATGAAGCCCAGCTGTGTGATGGCCAGATCTCACCAAGAAAAACTGCAAATCCCAACATTACAGTGCCACTCTGATTAAATGTTATGGTAATTTCGAACCTTGAAATTCAGGGATAAATTCATCAGGAAAGTATTCTCTAAACCTTTCCCCAAAAATCTTGGAGGAAATAAATTAATAAATAATGTTATAAAAAGTTAACCCACACATGGTTTGGTTTTTTAAAAAACAAAAATCAAGCCAACACCCATAGAGAAGCATAACATCTAACAACCTAGAATCCTGCAGACATATTCAGACTGGTTTTCTTGGGAGGAAGAATAAATGGGGGTAGTGCATGTGATACTCTAAAACCACATAAATAGAGGAAAACTGATTACTACTTTACTCCTAATAAACAACTTTCTGGCCAACAAGGGGGTCTCTCTCCACACTGGATCTCAAACGTCAAACAAATTTCAATCATACATCATCTATGAACTTCCTCATGCCTCATGTTTCAGCTGGCAAGTCTTTGCTCCAAGTGAAATCTCCATCTGAAGTGAGAGATTATTGGCTTCCTTGGTGCAAGGCATTTTCAGAAGTGGCACCATCATTGTGAAACACGCTATTCGAAGAGGCCTAGAAAGCTTGCTTCTTAATTTCAGGCAACAAATGAAAACAGTTCTGTTCACTTAGGTTGTGAAATACACCTAATTTGAGGCGGACTGCTGTTTAATAACATTTTTAATTGTAAGCAGATGGGTGAATTTTTGTGCATCACATTCTTGTATTAAAACGGGGGGAGGGAGTAGAAAGGCAGCAAGTACATTTTAAATAATAAATCATATTGGAGAATGATGCCTGGTAGGGAATAATTACAACCCTTGTGTAGAGAACCTTTTGCTTTAGGAATAAAAATAACATCTTGTTATAAAGCTGCCTTGAGGAACCAATTCAATCAAAGGGGGAGTTAGAAATGCAAGGACAGAAACAAAAGCAGCTTCTTAGCACCTAAATTGTTAAAGATGTGCAACTTCCATACTTTATGCAGGGATGATAGCACTGGAGGCTGTCGCACGCTGTGGCACCCTTTGGTTCAGAGAATAGTTCATTTGTACAAATCAGTAGCACTAGGAGGATATGTGTTAAGCGTCCTTTCTTCACCAGATAACAAAATGTACCAGCCTCTAAACAGAAACAAACCCTACCTGTTTATTTTCTGCCATTATTTCCTCCACCACCCTCCACCATTTTCATCCATGCTACGAGAGTCTGTGCATCTCTCGCTTCTCCCTGCTACTGCCTTCTTTTGCATTCCCCATCCCTTTCACAGCTTAGTGACCAATTTCTCCCCTACATTCTCCTCAATGGTTATATTCCCAAGCATCACAGTATTGAATCCAGACCTCTCACAGTGCCACTGAATTTGCCAGCTTCAAACAAGCCAAACAAGGAAGAGGAAGGAAGAAGCCTCATCAATGGGCTTCCAATATGATGTTGATGTCTTTCAGTCTACCATCCCAGCAAACACAGCTTGAACAGCAGCAAAGAGCGGACTGAACACTAAGGCACCTCACAGAACGTTTGAAACTGCTGACAGGGAATACAGGGTAGTGGTGGTGGTGGGTGTGCTCTTCAAGCAGAGAGGATTCTGAGGGAGGATTACAGGAGAAGGTGGCAGCAGGGCCTAGGAGGGGGATACTGAATAAAGTGGTGAGATGTACAAGAGATCAGGGGACAGCAGGTCCAGCTGCCAGGCCAGATCCAACCCAAAGGCCACCAGTTAGTTGTAACTGCCTTATGCAATACTGTCTCAAACTCCAACTTAACATCCTGCTCTAAAGTGATGCCTACTTCTGCCTTACCTGTAGCGACATCATGTCAGGCCTGTATTGTTTTCGGAAGCCAAGGTCATACATGAGAAACTTCAGCATTTCAAAGGCTTGCTCTTCACTCATGTGGAGAAGCAGCACCCCAGCCACAAAGCTGATCCCCTGGCAATAGCCCACCTCCTTGTCCAGCAAGGAATAAGCTTTCAGAAGATTGAAGAGGGACAGCTGCCCTGCCCCTAGCTGAGCAGAAAAGTAAGGATGTGTTGGAAAGGTCCTTCCTGGGGCAAAAAAAAAACAACAAGAAGGAGAAGGAAGAGAATGAGCTGCCAGATTATATTTAAAAGTCTCAAGAAGCTCAAAACACACACTCACACACACCCCTTAAAAAAAACATACACAATAGCAGCTCATATACACGATGCAGCCAAAATTGGAAGAACAGAAATGATAAAGTTGCCTTCACCACTTGGAAGTCTCCATCTTACCTCCTAGGATTTCTTGTGCTATGCCATGTTTAAGAAAAGCAAGGTCATGAAAAGCAAGTTTCCTTTTCTTGGCAAAAACTACAATGCTCATTCATTACCTAAAGCATTTCCTGGTACTTTAATTTGCTTCCATGAGGGGATGCACTTGATCAGGGCTGTGTATGCCATAATACGGTGGGTGGCACAGCAAAAGCACAGGACACAGTAGCAGGCAGAGAGAGAATTCAGCCTCCTGAGGATCTTAGGTTTGTGTTGGTTTTTTTGTTTTTGTTTTTTAAAATACAAGGGGGCGGGGGGAGAAAAGGTTTATAGTCCTTATGGCTAAAAATTAGCCTGACAATATGCAAACTAGGCCCACTGACGTTTCAGAAGCCAGAGAGCTACCTGAACAAGATTTCTACTGATTGAGGGTGGGTCCTCAATTATCCACATATCTTCTTGCCCCATGACTAGCAAAATTAGAATGATTTTAGGCAAAATAAGAAACAGTACCTAAAGCTTAATTTGCATTAGTCATATAGGTTGCAGAATTCAGATTTTTTGGGGTAAAGACGTGATTACCTTCTAGCAGTATTTTATGTTCCTAGCACTCACAGAATCCTGTCAATTGGTAAACTGAGAGGCAATTGCACAAAACTAAGCTATAGTGCTTAGTTCATACTTTGGACATATTATGCCAAGACCCAGCTCTCTTGAGAAGCCCATAATGCTGGGAAAAGTTAAAAGAAAGAGAAGAAGACAACCAGCAGCAAGGTGGATGGACTCGATTATGACAGCAATGAATGCACTACTGAGAGACCTTAAAGGCCAAGTTGAAGACAGATCATCCTGGAGAGAATCTATCCATGTGATGGCACTTAATCAAGCAAGCTATAATGCAGCAGTTTACATATTACAAGAAGGAGTACACAACTTTCCTCATTTGTTACCTTATTCTTAAATTTTGTCTTCATTCTTGCTTTATTCTCTTTAAAATAAAGAATAAATAGGAATGGAAATTCAGCAACAACATAAATGGAAATTCAGCAGCAAGAAGGAGGTACTTAACCTTTTTCCTGCTTGCTAGTTTTCTAGTAAGAATTGCAGCAACACAATTACTTTTTCACCCAGGAGGAAAATACATGGGTATCCATCCATCTTTTATTCCTGACAAATAGGAAAGCAGCTGGTGGGGGAAAGGGATTTGAGCAGGAAAATGGAGGAGAAAGGGTTAAGCACTTCTGACTCTCTGATCATATTCAGAGTCTCTCAAAGCTTGTTTTGAAAAATCAGTGAATCTTGCAAAGTTATCCACAGCCACCTGTAGTTTGACTTATCAATCTACAGGTTGAGTTATCATGGTTCTAGAAACAGCAAGCAAACCCTATTTCAAAATCCATTACATGCAGTTCCTCTCATGAACCATGTGTTCAACCTATATCAAGAGGAGAACACAGGTGTTTGTGGCCTTAGTGGAGCAGAGAGCAAGATTTGCAAGCACAGGAAGATATCAGGCACCATAACGAAGAGTCTACTAGATTGGGATCTGCAACAGACAAATGCTGCTTTCTCATTTGGGATATACTTCTCATGTGCTGACAAAAGCACAGCCTGAAGTAATGGGCCTTGTCTGCTCCATATATATGCACAGCAAACCTCTCTTCTGCCACCGTTTTCACCATTTGGGAACCTACAGTCTTAAACATCTATCAGTCTTGGCAGAGAAGTTACCTAGATCTACAAGAATAGCATGCTGTTGTGCTGTCAGCTGCTTCAGGAGTTCTTTGTAAGAGATGTCCGGGGGTTGCTGTTTATTTGGCAGTCGATGTCTTACACGATGCTGCACAGCAAGGAACTGCCAGATTTCTCCCCGGCGACTTTTTGGTACACCTAAGCACACAAAAATTGAGAAGGGGGGGGAAAGGGAGACACAAAACCAAAATGATCCAGGGAATTTGTGTGATTACTCGCACCAGTGTTTTGCATGTCCATACTCCATTCATATGAAGACCATGGGGTGCCTCAGCCACTAGTAGCCCATAGGAGGCTGCTTATGAATTTGGATAGGAAACAGGTTCTAGTTTATATGAGGCAAGCCTTCAGGAGCACATTCACAACACCACTCTCTTGGCTACAACAGTTTGCCGCTGATTTACAAGGATGCCCATTTGTGAATGTATCGCTAAAATAACTTCATTCTGCATGACAATACTAAGATCTACATACAATTTTTAAGCCCAATCAATATAGCCTTCTTTGCTATTTACCACATTCCTGATTGTTTCTGTTTTCAGTTATTCAACTATTGCCTAATTTAAAAATTTTACACTTTTCATAAATGTATACTTTTTAACATCTTTAACAAACTGCTTTGTTACACAGATTTAAAGTGGTAAACAGGTACGCAGTCTGGGAGTGCTTTGGATTCACACCTCTCCCTTGTTTCTCAGGTTGAGGCAGTGGCCAGAAGCACTTTTTTATCAGCTTCAGTTGATATGCCAGTTGCATCCATTTCTTGAGATTCATGATCTCAGAACAGTAGTACATCTACTGGTAACCTCCAGACTTGATTACTGCAATGCGCTCTATGTGGGGCTGCCTTTGTACGTAGTCCGGAAACTACAATTAGTACAGAACGCAGCAGCCAGGTTGGTCTCCGGGTCATCTCATAGGAACATAGGAAACTGCCATATACTGAGTCAGACCATTGATCTATCTAGCTCAGTATTGTCTTCACAGACTGGCAGCGGCTTCTCCAAGGTTGCAGGGAGGAATCTCTCTCAGCCCTATCTTGGAGAAGCCAGGGAGGGAACTTGAAACCTTCTGCTCTTCCCAGAGTGGCTTCATTCCCTGAGGGGAATATCTTGCAGTGCTCACGCATCAAGTCTCCCATTCATATGCAACCAGGGCAGACCCTGCTTAGCTATGGGAACAAGTCATGCTTGTTACCACAAGACCATCTCGAAGAGACCATATTACTCCTATATTACAGGAGTTACACTGGCTGCCAATAGGTTTCCGGGCGAAATCCAAAGTGCTGGTTATAACCTATAAAGCCCTAAACAGCTTAGGCCCACGGTATTTAAGAGAGCGTCTTCTTCTGCATGATTCCCATCGTCCACTTCATTCGTCAGGGGAGGCCCATCTGTGGCTACCTTCAAGTCACATGGTGGCCACTCAGGGACGGGCCTTCTCAGTTGTCACTCTGAGACTTTGGAATGCATTGTCATAAGACTCTCCCCATCTCTAGCAGTTTTTAAAAAACTCTTTGAAGACTCATCTTTTTAACTAGGCCTTTTTATTTTTGTAATTTTAAATATTGTAAACTAATTTTGTTTTAAGCAGCTTTTTGAGCTTTAATTTATTTTAATGTTTTATTTATTTGTATTGTTGTTTTATAGTTGTGAACCATCCCGAGACTTTGGTTTGGGGTGGTATATACATCTATTAAATAGATAGATAGATAGATAGATAGATAATTAGTACGGTTGATTAAATATGTTCATCTCTGACCCTTAATTCCCCACCCCCCTCAAAATACTCATTTTTCTCTCGCTGTCCCAATGAATGGCCATGAGAACAGCCAACATATTATTACAATGTTATTTTACTGGGAAGAAACAAAACTAATGTATCATTAAACTGCTATTGGGGCCCAGACAATCTTTTTTCTTTGGCCATATCTTTCTATATGGCTAATGCCAATCAAAAACACAATGAAACTATGAGAGTGCAGTTTTCATCAAAAATGCAGGGCAACCAATGCAAAGGAAAAATGTTAATGTTAATGTTAATTGAAGTCAAAGTCTGCATATAATTCTTATCTTTCTCCCTCTCAATATGTGCTACATATATTGCATTCAAAATTACCATCTTTCATAGTGGCATGAATATCTTCCATGTCGCATCTGATTTTGGCTCTGCAATTTAAGAGTTTCTTATCCCAGACACTGATAACATCTTTCTGACAAGTACCAACTTCCTCGTAGTCCAATTTAGCCTTTCTGGACTGAAGTTCATCTCTGCTTGCTGTAAAAGAGCACACCACTCCACATTAAGTACTGGACCGCATATTAGCAGTTAACACCACGGCTCAGGTCTACGCCCACTGAATGTTGTGCATGCAAGGTTACATCACATGTTTGACCTCCCACAAGCTCAAAAGGCAGGAAGACAACTCTGTAGGCAAGTACATTCAAGGCTGGTTTCTCGTTATGTGTCAGCTTTGTACACTCAGAGCCCTGTACGATGAGCCAGTTCTTTTTAAAAAAACCAGTTACCCTCTACAAAGCTTGTAGGGACAAACACTGGCACCCTGCTAGTATTATTATTATCTACTAAAAACAGAGAAATGGGTGAGGGGTGCTCTGAACTGATATTTGATATTGGCCTGCTTCACAAGGCTGTTGTAAAGGAGATGAAGATAATGAAACTGAACACGCAGGAAGAGCACTACTTGAAAGCTAATGGGGGGCTGTATGAGGACAGAAGAGCTAGTGTCTGATTTCATCTTTCATCTGTGCCTCTTTAACTGATGGCGAGATTCGGGGTATTTTATATAGATTGATCAGTCTCTTCCAGCTGCCTAACTGCTCTCCTGTGGTCATTCATAAAATCAGCTCATGACAGGCAGATATAAACGTTAATCTAATTTTTATCTTGAGGCTTGAAAGTCAAGGTGCAGAATTTGAACCCACTTAAATGCATTGCAATGGTCATTCCCAAAGAGATTAGTTAATCTGGGATCTCTCTTCTCAATGCATTTCAGTAATCATTCAGAAAGGCAGTGAAGTTTTTGTTTACCCATTTCGGGATGGCCCCTAAAAACTAATGTGCAATCAACCTGTCATCCTGGGTTTAATGCAGCTCAATGGTCATTCTCTGTCATTCATCTTAGCATGTCCCCCACCAAAACCAGTCCAGGGCGGAGAGAAGACTTAAATTCAGAACCCCGTATCTAACATTCTTGCCCTGTTAACCCACCCTTATGCTTGTCAAGTGTTCCTTTGGACACTGAATTTACTAGCAAGACAAAGTATCACTAACTATAAAGACTAATGGAACTGATGGAGGTATAAGGTTCTTCCTTTCCATCCTGCCCATCAAATTTCAGGTTTGAAGTCATTTTAGAGGGACACTGTTACAACAACATTGGGGTCACTGATCACCAGGGTGGGGGGGGGGATGAAGCCTCTTACATGCATCTTACCTTCTATAAAAATATATATGTATATCATTCAAGCCTCCTCGACAGCATTAGAAAGAATTACAAGTATTTCATTAGTACTTTTGAAATATTTAATATAAAATCTATTAAGATGGAAGAAAAGAGTGTATATGTGTACACATGTGAGAAGGATAAAATGTCAATACTGCAGAGGTAAAACTCCTCAGTAACCTAGGCTTGCTTGCTTGCTCTCCTGGTGCAACCACAGTTGCTCCAGTCATCTTATTGTACAATATTAACCTTTGTTAGAAATTGAAGTGGATCATACCCCATTTGAGAAGGGGGATACAAATAGGTCAGGTTCAGCCTTCATGGAGGTTAAGTGCCCTTTGATGCTCTTGCAATATTGTTTAAAACTGCAGATCATACTAATACAGATATTGGGCTATTGACAACCCTTACTGCACTGTATGGGAACAACAGGTTGCTTACCTGTAAACGAAGTTCATCTAGTAGTGGTCATCTGTTCATTCACACTGATGGGCTTCAGGCACACGCTGAAGTCTGTTCAGGATCCTTCCAAGCTCTAGTTCTAGCAATTTCGGCAGGAGCCCTTGGTGACATTATGCTCTGCTTCCCTCAGCTCAAATGTCCGCCGATCTGAAAGAGACTGCAGCGGGGAGGAAGGGAAGGGTATGTGAACAAACAGATGACCACTAGATGAACTTTGTTTACAGGTAAGCAACCTGTTGTTCATTGTTGTGGTCTCTGCTGTTCACAGTGATGGGCACATTGCAAGCTCACCTACCTGGCAGAGGGCCGCAGTCACTGGAAGATGGAATACAGCACGGCTCTCCCAAACTCCATATCCTGTCTGGAGCGCAGGTCCAAAGCATAATGCGTGACGAATGAGTGGAGAATGACATCAACTGGGACATACCTATTGAAAGTGGTGGAAGTGGATACCATTCTTGTGGAGTGGGCTCTGACGGACTTTGGAGGGTCTTTACCTGCGAGTTCGTAAGCCAAAGTGATAGTGCTCATGATCCACCTGGCTAGTTATGGTGTTGCAGGTTGAGCACCCAGCAACTTGGGGGCATAAGAGTCTTGAGACTTCCTGATCACCTGTGTCCTTTCTTTGTAGAAGGACAATCAGTGGCAAACATCAAGACAATGGAGGGTTTTTTCTGCCTGCAAGGACAGGTTCGGGAAGAAGACTGGCAGGGACAAAACTTGAGACCTGTGGGAAGTACTCACCACCTTGGGGAGAAAATTAATATCCAAAGACAATTGTACTTTACCCTGTGGAAGACTAGACATGAAGGATCCACTCAAAGGGCCCTGAGTTAACTCACTCAGCACAATGAAGTAACCACCACAAGGAATACAGCCTTCCAGGTAAGTAGGCGGGAGATTACAAGTAGCCAGAGGTTTGAAGGGTTTGCATACCAACTGAGTGAAGACTCGAGAGAGGTCTCATGGGGTGGACGTGAGTGGCATGTCAGGGTACAGGTTGATCAGGCCCTTAAGGAACCTCTTGACTATAGGGTTCTTGAAGGGGGAATTCTATGCTCTGTGGTATGACGTATGCCGATATTGCTGCCAGGTGGACTCTAATGGAAGACATAGAAAGACCAATGGTTTTTAACTGAAGTAGATAATCCAGGAGGAAGGGGGTGGATACCTGGTAGGGGACAACATGCTTGGCTTTGGCAAATTCCAAGAAGCACTTCCATTTTCTTTCATAAGTCAGTTGAGTTGGAGGCTTTCAAGCAGCCTCTAGGACCTCTTGTAAATGTGGGTCTACATTGAGGAAAGGAGCCACGCTGTTAGGTGCAACTGTGTCAGATCTGGGTGTGATATAGAGCCTTGGCTCTGAGTCAATAGGTTTGGTAGGTTCTGGAGGGGAATTGGACCATCCAGGGTGAAAGATGCCAGTATCGGAAACCATGTTCTCCACGGCCAGTATGGTGCCACCAGAATTGCCCTCGCGGGCTCCTTTCTCAGTTATTTCAGGACCCTTGAGATCGGGGAATCGATGGAAAGAGGTACAGAAAGATCCCCGTTCAACATAGAGTAAAGACATCTCAGAGGCAGTAATGACCCACACCCATCCTGGAGAAGTATTGGAGGCACTGGCAGTTTGCTTATGTGGCAAAGACCTCCACAGTGGGTGTTCTCCAATGCTGGAACAAATTCTGGAGAACTGGATGGTATACGGTCCAGTGACCTCCCATTCATGGGAGGTCACAGAAGCCTGGCTCAGGGAGTCCACCAGGACATTCATCTGTACCTGAATGTGAATTGCTGAAAGTTCCAAGTCGTGTGATATACCTAGTGCCAGATCCATGAGGTTGAGAGTAGGGTTCTTGAGCCCATACCCCCTTCCCTGTTTAGGTAAGCTTTGACAGTCATATTGTCCATGTGGACCTGAACATGATGGCCTTGAAGGGATGGTAAGAAGCCTTTCAGAGCCTTGAATACTGCTAGAAGTTCCAAGTAGTTGATGTGACTCCTGGCTTCCAAGGGCAACCAATGCCCATTTATCCAATAATCTAAAACATGTGCCCTCCCAGCCCAGCTCAGACACATCCATTGTGAGGGCTATCAGTGGCCTGTCCAAGGTAAAGGGAAGGCCTACCTCTAAGTGATGACAAGAGCTCCACCAATTGAAGGACTGCCTGCCTGCCTGACAATGGCAGACAAAGGGGCTTGTTCCACCTATCCAGCTGGGGGTTGAAGTGATCCAAGAACCATTGCTGTAACACTCGCATCCAAAGACTCGATTGTGGTAGGGTGGAGGTCATGGATGCCATGAGTCCTAGCATCCTCTGCACTATGTGGGCAATCTGTACTGGCTAAGTAGACAAACGTCTGGCCAGATGTAGTATAGCAGAAGATCCTTTGTTCAGGGAGGAACACTCTCGCAGCATTCGAGTCTAAGAGCACCTCCATGAAAGGGATACATCTGGTTGGTATCAGTCAGGATTTCTCAAAGTTTACTTGTAGGCCCAAATCTTCCAGTAGGAATATGGTTGTGGTTACCTGTTGTTCTAGAAGATGTGAGGATGAAGCTGTCAGCAACCAGTCATCCAAATACGGGAAAACACTGATGTTTTGGCAGTGGAGACAGGCAACCACCACCACTATACACTTCATGAAGACTCTCGGGGCCACTGAGAGTCCAAAGCGTAGAGCCGTGAACTGATATCAAATGCAGGAAGCTGCAGGCAGATGGATATGTGGTAATAAGCGTCTTTTAGGTCGATCTCTGTGAAACACACTCCCAGAGACAAGAGGGACACTATTTCCAGGATAGTCACCATGCGGAATCTGGTGTATTTCACAAAGCGGTTCATGTCCCAAAGAGCCAGGGTGGGGTTCAGGCCCCCATTGGGCTTCAAAACGACAAAGAAAGGAAAATAGAAGATGCTGTTGAGGTGGTTTGTCACTGGTTCTATCACGTACCTTTGTAACAGTGCTTCTATCACTTGCAGAAGTTGCAGTGTCATCAGAGTACATCTCCCTAGTTGAGTGGGGGAGGGTGGACTATGGACAAATTCTATTCTGATGATGGTTAGCACCCAGTGATTGGTAGAGAGTCCCTTGGACTTCTGTTGTTGAAGCTTCTGGGTGGAGTAGGAGCCAAACTTTCGAAAGGAGCCGAACTTTCGAAAGGAGCCTTGACAATTATGTCTAAAGGCAGGGTCATTGGAGTGTGATGGAGTCAAAGAAGCAGGGCGTGGTGGTTGTGGGCAATTCCACTTACCTGTCCGGTAAGGTTGAGCAGAGGAGAAGCTCATAGAGCAGACAGTAGTACACTATTTATGCACCTATTCCATAGTGTAATATGTCTTAGTCTGGAATATGGCCTCACTTGTCAAACAGAAGGTCCTCCATACAAGTATGTGTTTCACATGTCAGGCCCGAGGAGTGAAGCCAGGCATGGTGATGCAACCTTACAGAGGAAGCAATGACAGGTAGCACAATCTGCCAGGTTGCATGAAGAATGTAGCTGTTGCTTTATGAGATTCAATCCCTCCTTCTTCAAAGTGTTGGTTAAGTATCTCTAGCAACCCATAGAGGTGGTTGGCACCCTCGCTCTGGGCCACCCCAGCACCCCCCAAGTGCAGTTATGGGGCTGCTGAAACCTCCATTCTTCCCTATGGAGAAAAACCTTAAAGCCACTTGTGGGGTGCTGGGGTGGCCCAGAGTGAGTGGTGGTCTAGTGCAAAGAGGGTGCCAACCACCCCCATGGGTTGCTAACCCATGGGGTACTGGGTTTTGTTTTTTCGGAAGTGTTCTGAGTGTAGATTCTTTGGTAGCATATAAGATTTTCAATGACAAACCATGAATCCACTCTCATCTGCTAACCTTAAAGACACATAAACTTCAAAAATCACTTAAAAATCAGCCCTTTGCCCAATTCCTTTCAAATAATTCTGATAGCTTCCTGGCCTCCCTTGGAAACTACCACCCATCACACTCCGCACTAGGACACCCCTTTCCCCCCAACGTGAAGCTATACATTTGCTGCAATCCTCATTATTCCCTATGAAGAATTCAAAAATAATTTTAAAATTCACCAATAATTAGAGGAGTGTCCAATTGCCTTGGGGTTTTGTGGGTGGTAGGCATCCCTGTCTGTCTACCACCCACGCTGCTTTTGTGCCCCTAGGTGCTCCACAATAGGGTATATGGGCTGGTTCTGGTCCCATTATACTCTATAAGAAAAATAATTAAAAATATTTCAAATATTCATAAAAAATCGTAGGAGCGTCCAATTGCTTCATGGTTTGGGTGGTTGTTGGCACCCATGGGTGCTCCACAATAAGGAATAATGGGCTGGTTTGAGTCCCATTATACCCTATCAGAAAAAAATAATAATAATTTTCAAAAATTCATTAAAAATCGTACGAGTGTCCGATTGCTTTAGGGTTTGGGAGGCAGGTATCCCTGGGTGCCAGCTACCATCGTACTTATTTTTGGATGTCTGAACCAGTTCAAACCAGTTCAAATCGAACCACCCCGTGGTTCGGTTCGAATTCGAACCTGCAGCTCGAATCTGATGGCTGGTTTGGTTCAAATTCGAACCTTCGCACCACCCTGGTTCGAATGTGAACCAGTTCAAATTCAAACCGGTTCGCACATACCTAGTGAAAGTAGAGTACTGACGCCTACCAACAGAGTCCAGTTTTCTGCCCTCACGGTCGATCGGTGCTGTCTGAGCCCTATTCCTTGACTTTGTGCCATTTTGAGGACAACTGAATTTGGCACAGGGTGTTTCTGGAGAAAAATGCGATTGTCCAACTGTATTACGTATAGGGCTTCAATCCTCTTTGATGTCAGCTGAGTAGACGAGGGTTTGGTCCAGTAACCATGTGCTATATCTAGTATAGGCTTGAACATGGGAACACTGAGGAAGAAGAGTCAATAATGCCAAAAATAGGATCTTCAGGGGACTTCTGAGGCTGGGTGGCTTGAAGCTCTAATGAGATTTTCATTCATTGCTCGTTTTCCATATGAGACAGGAAGTCCCCAGAGGGGGAGTCTGGCTCAGCATCCCCCGGAGTGTCTAGGGGGGGACGTGTGAGTTGAGAAGACAGAGCTGTTTGACTCATCTCCAGGGGAGTCTTCAGGGAAGTCCAGCACTGGGAACCCCTCTTGTGCCTGGGGTTGTGCAGCCCGAGTCGGGGGTGCAGGATGCAAATCAAGAGTTTGGTGTACAGTGTCCGATAGTGGGTTAGCAGGAGCAGCTGGAGGCAGGTGTTCCTCTGGGGATCCTCTAGCATCAGGCATTCCAGACCTTGAGCAATGGGTTAGGGGCCCTGGATGGGGCATGGTAGCGAGTGTGATGTCCCAAGGTTGAGTGGGGACCTCGTGGAGATCAGTTGGACCTACGGTATCTTGGTCAGGGTGACGATCTCTAATAACATCTGCTCCTTTTGTGATGATACAGAGAAGGGAAGCAGGGGCAGCTGCTGGGTGAATAGCACCTGTAGTCTTCCCAATGGTCCCAGCCATAGTCCTGAGACAGTGAACGCCTGTAATCAGGGCCATCTTCATAGCATGAACTGTCATAAAAGTCTCCATAGTCATCTCCTGGGACATGGTAATCATCATCCTCCTCATCCTGCCAAGAGTGGGAAGGAGCAGGAGCCCTTGGCTGCGCTACTGAGGGTTCAGCCACAAGCTTCAGTACCGAGGGAGGCAGGTAGGAAAGGCGCTCACCGCATGGGCTGGGAGAGGCCGGCAACCTGGGAGCCAGAGTATCTGTTGTTTGTGTTGCGTCTCGTGGCAGCAATGGTTTACGTGAAGTTACCAGAGGTGGCTGTAGGAAGGCTGCAATTCCCGCCTCCACCAGGATTGTGCTCGTTTGTGTGAGCTGAGAGAACGGAGGTGAGGGTTTTGCCAATAGGTCCACTGTTGGGGTCCTCTTTTTCTTCTTCTTTTTTGGCACTGGATCCAGAGGAGCCTTGCACTTAGCAGCTATAGCTGGCGGTGCATTTGGTATCGAGGTGGTGGCAGAGGAAGAAGTTGAAGACACCATGTCCTCTGGGTGGGGTAGTGCCTGTTGCAGAGCCTCTTGTGTCAGGTGAATGGCAAGAGCAGTAGGAGGGGAGACTGATAAGGTCTCTACAGTTACCAGTACCCCGAAAGAGGAAGGGTCCTTTGCAGGTGCTGCTGTTTTGGGGGCCGCAGAGGCCATTACCAGGCAGCGCTCTATGGCAGAGAGAGCCTTCTCCCACAGCAAAGTCCTGAGGTGTTGGGAGCGATATTTTTTGTGCTTGCTTCCCAAATTGTTTGCAAAACTTGCAAGAGTCTACTTTATGTGCCTCTCCCAGGCACAAAATACAGCGAGAGTGGCTGTTTGTTTATGGTAGTTTCGCTCGGCAAACCAAGCAATGTTTAGAAGTGACTTTCTTTTTACTCTTCTCCTCCATACACCGAGTATGAGTGGTCAGGTCAGAATAGCGTAGCAGAAGGTTGCACCTCTCAAAAAACAGACAAACGTATAGCCAGACACTAACAAAAATATGTAGCTGAGAGGGGATTCACAAAATAAAGTGGATCTCTCTCTCTCTCTCTCTCTCTCTCTCTCTCTCTCTCTCTCTCTCTCTCTCTCTCATTCTCTCTCTCAGAAGTGGGGGCTGGGGGGACTGGCAAAAACAAAATGCAGAACATACAGACAGAAGAAACTATGGTAGTTAGTAAAGAGGAGCTAGAATAAAAAGTAGAAATAACGAAAAAAGAAGAGGGTTTTTCCTGCTTTATTTCCTCACAGAGAGTAACGAGAACCAAAAAGAAGGAACCTCGAACTGGAGCTGTGAAGGCAGCGACAGACAACGAAGAACAGATGGAAGAAGGACGTAATGTCACCAAGGGGGAGGGGCTCCCGCCAAAAGAGCTAGAACTAAAGAGAGCTTGGAAGGATTCCAAATGGACTTCAGTGCGCACCTGAAGCCGATCAGTATGAACAACAGAGATTTATTTATTTGATTTCTATACCGCCCTTGCAAAAATGGCTCAGGGTGGAAATAACAGAGAAATACACAGAGAAATAACAAATAAATAAGATGGATCCCTGTCCCCAAAGGGCTCACAATCTAAAAAGAAATAAAAGATAGACACCAGCAACAGTCATGGAGGTACTGTGCTGGGGGTGGATAGGACCAGTTACTCTCCTCCTGCTAAATAAAGAGAATCACCACGTTGAAAGGTACCTCTTTGCCAAGTTAGCAGGGATCATGATGGTGAAACTAAAATTGCAACACACTATGCTAGGGGTCAATGAAACCCCACAGAATGCTGAGGTAACAATGCAATAATTTTTATGTCTATAGATGATTACAACAGATCCTATTCTTTCCCTGTCTTGTGGGAAAGGAGCATAGAGGCTGAACACACAAAATATCTTTTCTATTTCCATAATAGGCCAATCAATGCTAGTCTTGATATCGCTCAGCAAACTGTGCATTCAATTTAAACTTTTGTTAACAATATTGTGAAAGCTTAACATATAGTTAATATAGTATTTACAGCCAGAGATTTCTACCAAGCTAGAATTTAAACCAGCTGTCCCGGAGGGGACATTTCTGAGAGGAGAGTGCATGTTTTTTTACCTGCAAAGGGTAAGTCAGTATGAGAAGTTTGTAATTATGTATACTGAGGGGATACGGGAGTGCATCCAAGTGATGATGGGGCTGTATTTGTATTTTAGAGATACGAACAGACAACCCTACAATATATCTCTAAGATATGGAAAAATTGATATATCTTGACATGCACCGAAGACAAACTTCTGGGGTCAAAATGCCTAGAATGACATCTTTACTGATCTTTCTCAAGTCTCATTGCCTGTTAAAGAGGAACAATATTACATATTCTTTTGCTTTTCTAACACTTTCATGTTTTATTTTTTTATTATTGTGTTGGTATTTGTTCCAACCTTGTCTTTAAAATGCAGCTTTTACTGGTCCTTTGGCAAAGAACAGAGAACAAGAGCAAGTGCTATGAAGATGGCTGTTGGAGGAAAAAGTAGGAACTACGTATCATATGGGAGAACAAAAAATAAGATACGGTTTAAAGGTGCTGAACTCCTACAGGCATCCCAGCCAAGATTAAGTGTCTTGTGTAAAGAATGGATGGATGTGGCAGTTCAGCAATATTTTATTAGTTAATTCTACTTCAAGTTCCACAGGGAATTCAATACCTGATCCCTGGGCTAGCCATATCTGAAAGGCAGAACAAAATAAAGCCATTCTCTCTTAACCTTCACTAACCTTCCAATTTCTGGTTTTCTTTTTCCATTCGAAGTAACAATATTTGTTGATGGATGGCTTTTCTCCACAGACTCTGCAACTCTTCCGAGTTCTTCTTCTCTCCGGTCTTATCCTGGGCATCTTCATTTTGCAATAGGGAAACAAGTGGGTCTTCCTCCAAAGATGGCGCAAGAGGAGATAGTGGTAAGAGTTCATTTCCATCACCCCCATCTGCAAAGAACCACATACAGGCATGGGTGAAGTAAACTGATAATTATATTACAGTGGCAAAAATGCATATAATCCACCATCACGCTTACCAGGGTTTATGGTTTTATTGGAAGATATGCAACCAAGCCTAAGGACATTGCAAATGCATTTGCTCAAACCCATCTATAGTTACCTTGTCTTCCTTCTTTTCAACAAACTGCCCCCACTCCACCTCCAAAGTGCAAAAATAATCTATTTGGAGAGGGCCCTGGACTGTTATGGGCATCTCTTTGCTACTGTATTATGTATGCTATAAAAGCACCAGGTTATACTCTCCTTTGGAACTCGTCCCCCCACCCCTGACTCATTCAACCCCCTCCTTAGCTGCTTTAAAGGCCCTTCTTAAAACCGACCTGTTTCACCAGGCATTTGCCCTTTAATTTATTTTATTTTTTAATTGTCATTGGTATTGTTGTCCACCGCCTAGAGTCTTTGGAGGAGGCAGTATATAAGAAAATTTTAATAAGTAAATAAATAAATAATACATACTGATGACAGTTTGTACAAAACAGCAACAGCAAGTCTTTTTAAAAGCTGTGCTCCTGTCTCCAGTGACTACTAGCACAACAGAATTATCAGCAGGGGGTGGGGTGGGGTAGGGAGAAGCAACAATGAAACAACTAGATTTAGACTATGGGCTGGTTCACACTCTTGAACCATCATAATCACAGCGACATGATTCAGTGACTAAATGAAGGGCTGGTTCAAACAGTATCAGTCCCAGCACATATGAAGGAGAGGGTGCACCAACAGTACACCCATCATGATGCCCTCCATGGACATCGGGACACCCTCCCAATGCATCCCTTGATTGCATATTGGGGATGCTAGTCTGAATGGCCCGTAAACATGTGCCCCAAATACTTGTTTAAACAAGTATTTGGAGCCCATGTTTAGGAGCCATTTGGATGAACAGCCCCACACATATAATAAAGGGGTATGTTGGGATGGCAATGGGACATCCATGGAGCATATCCCAATGGGCCCGCTCTTGATGTGCCCTTCTTTCTCCTTGTTTACTGGGGCTGGTATTGTTTCAATGTGCCAATCATTTAGTCACTGTCTTGGATTCATCACATTGCTGTGCTCATCCCAACGTTGGATTTTATCTCATCAATACTGTATTTCTACACAACAGTAAGCAAATTGTTCTAAGATTCTTCCTTCTACAAAGTGCTCTACTCTACAGACAGATCATACAATCGAACAACCACCACCTCTTGTATTTGAACATAATGGATGCCAATGAAGAATCTTTACTCTTCTGTAGTGCTCCTTAATAAACCAGTACTACCAGAAGCAGAAAGGGGCATTAATAGTTCTAGAAGTGTTGTACTGGAGAGAGAAGTGCCAAATTCTATATTTCCTAATGTATCATAAAGTGGATTCAGAGGTAATATACTAGTTGAAAAGATGCTGAACAGCTTGAATCCTTCCTTGCCTGGCCACAGCCTCCGCTGAATAAATATCTCCCATCTGCTAATTGCCAAATGCAATTAGTACCTCCTTTGATTTAGTATCCACAACTGCTATTAGAGCATTCTACTGGTAGAGTCAGTGCCTGATAATATTATATGGGAGTAAGAAACAGAAAAGCACCCAATGGACATAAGTATTCTTTATAACCTCAGAAAATGAACCCAGGGGATATTCTCCCATTTATATTTTAGCAAGTTTTAGTAAGAGATTTGCTTCCAATTATAAGCATTTTAACCCACTCTTAATCTTTTTGCTTGGCTGCCTTATATACTGCTTTTTTAGGTCGTGCAATGTGCAAAGCTACAGCAACGTAATTCCAGACTCATATCCAACTATTACAATGCCTTCTTTAGCAAGAACATTTACATAATTTCTGGAAGATGTCCAATCTATAATGGATTTCATTAGGAAAGCCTCAAAACTGTATGAAGGGGATGAGTTTCTCTCAGACACAGAAGAGGTTAGCTCAAATGACAGCCTCTCAACAGTATCTCAGAAACTCATAATAAAGCCTGTAGCAGGATGAAAAGGCTGGAACCAGCTGGAAATGAATGGGTTAAAACAGCTGGTTGAATTCTGCTTAGGAGGCAACTGATTGTGAATGTTGTTTCTGAAGCACCAATATAACGTGTTCCCAATATCCCCACCACCACCACAAGGTGGTAGGCTGCCATGTTATGTGAATCAACTGAAGATAGTTCTAAAGCAAGTCCTTGAGTACAACCAGAACATCTAAGGCTGCAAAAAAGTCCAATAGGATCAAGAGGGTACAGCCTACTCCTCAATCACTAATCTGTTTCCAAAAAGCAGCCAGTAACATAACCAGATCAGGATTCAGGAACCAGACTGGTGTACGTCTAATAATGAGACATATTAGGTTCTTTGCCTTTAGGTCAGGGACAGAGCAGCAGGGAGAGTTAACAGGGAGTAGAATTTTGAACAGAGTGTGGATGTCAAGCATCCTGCTCTCCTGAAGGGAAGCTCTGACATGCAGCCTTGCCCAGCTAGCACATGTGCACACCATTAAGGTTAAGTTAGTCATGCTCAAGTTACACTGAAATTAATGGGGCTTGTATTAGTGATTAACTTGTCTCGTTGAGTTCAATGGAGCTTAGACATAACTACCCAATCTCGAAGGTAGTTTGCTCACTATGTATACTTAAGAGAGATCCCTGCTGCAGTTTCTGTACTGGTGAGCAATACCAACAGTAATGATCCATAAGACCAGGGTAAAAAATTAAGCTTCTCTAACACCAAGTTCCAACTTGGGTTTTTAAAGGACTAAAACAAAAAACGGTCCTTGAAATCCACTTCATTTGCATCTCTATTTTCATGATCTCCTCAGCATTTGAAAGGCACTAAGACTCTACCTTCAACTGTACAGCCATTGCCAACCCATCTTTACTCTCACATCTACCAGGTAGCATCGCAGCTGTAACTTGTAGGAAGAAAATGCCGACTATGATGGTCATCACATATGCTCCAGATCTTCATTAACTAAACATTACTGAGCAGGGGTCAGCAGTGATAACGTGTAGTTTGGGGTCTAAAATCACCACACAGATGTCATTTGCCACTTCGCTTTGGCAGATACCCATTAGGAACATAGGAAGCTACCATATACTGAGTCAGATCATAGGTCCATCTAGCTCAGTATTGTCTGCACAGACTGGCAGCGATTTTTCCCAAGGTTGCAGGCAGGAATCTCTCTCAGCCCTATCTTGAAGATGCCAGGGAGGGAACTTGGAACCTTCTGCTCTTCCCAGAGCAGCTCCATTCCCTAAGGGGAATATCTTACAGTGCTCACACTTCTAGTCTCCCATTCATATGCAACCAGGGCAGACCCTGCTTAGCTAAGGGGACAAGTAATGCTTGCTATCACAAGACCCGATCTCCTTTCATTATCATCTTTAAGGAAAGCGCTTCTTAAGAAGATACAGAGAGTGTTTAGTCAGTCATATACTGGTACTTGCTTCTAACTAGCAAGTAAAATTACTATCCAAGAAAAAGAAAACAAACCAAGAGAAATCAGTTTGGAACCTTAAAGCTTATGTAGCAACATTAAAACTTGAAACACACCAAGCAAGACATACCAAACAGTCAAACTTAATAAACTTCCTAGAATGTGGTGTGCCCACTTGGTTAAACACAAAATGGAATCAATTCCTCCGAGAGAGAGAGAGAGAGAGTAAATAATCAAATGACAGTGAACAGATGGTTCTCTCCAAATGCACACAGACCTTGAAGTTGCATTGCTGAAGGAGATTTCTTCATGGGTGATGCAACCCTTAGGAAGATTCGTTGCCGCCAGGAGATTCGGCGGGGAGCAAGAGGTATTCCACCAGCATTTATAGAGTCATTGCTGCAGACAGACGAGGTCCTTTTTCTTCTTTCCCCATCACTGTAGGAAGGACCAGAAAGAATAAAAATTCCAAGTCACTGAGGTAGTAGTATTGATAAAGGCCCCTAGCAAGGCTCCATGCACAGCCAGCAAGCCAGCCTTAAATGCAGAGGATTGTGTCCAATTATGTAATCTTCAAATGATGGGGGTTCCCAAGTTGTTGTTTTTTGTTTGTTTATTTATTTTTTAAAAAATACTACTATGGGCATTGAACACACCCAATCCATATGTTTCCTGTATTTCAACCCATACCATATAGTAGAACTTCTTGTAAACTGACATCCAGAAATCATGGGATACTAAAGCTTCTATGAGTCTTTCGAGCCCCCTACTATCATTCTGGAATCACAGAAAATTACAGCTGCAGAAAACACAACTGTGCATCGTAGCAATTACAAGGAGAAAGCATATACAGAAGAATCCTCATTAGCCAAATTAGGACAATTATGTTCCTCCAAATTTGTTGTGTGTCCCTCATTTCAGTATATTGCCAATGGGAAACTTTCCTGGTTTCTAATTTCCTGAAGATTCACAACTGCCTTAACTTTTTAGATAGAGGAGGCATGAATACATAGGCATACATTCCCATACTGGATTAAACTCAGAATAAGGGTATTAAATCTCCTTTTTCCAGTTGCATCAACAGTCCAAAAGACATTTGTGTGCAAGAAAGCAACTGAAATATACCAAGCTTTATTTCTTCAGAGTCACAGTTTGTTCCTCTTGTAGATGTGATGGTGAACTTTCTGCAGATTAGTGAAGGCAGGGTAAAGACACTGGGGGGGGGGCGCAATGCCCAGAGTAGCCTTCCCTTCCGCTGTTTATTCATTTGTACCACCAGAATATGGTCAGAATGAAACACAAAATGAGAGGACAGCATATGCATGAGCAGGAAAGAATAAGTGATGCCAGATGTTTGCTCACCCTTTATGCTTCAGCGGCTAAATTGCTGATAAGACATGCTAGTGTGGTGCAGTGGTTAGAGTGTTGGACTAAGATCAGGGAGACCCAAATTCAAATCCCTGTTCAGCCACGTCACTCACTAGGTGACTCTGGGCCAATCACATATATCTCAGCCTCACCTACCTCATAGGGATTTTGTGAGGATAAACATAACCATATACATCACTCTGGGCTTCTTGGAGGAAAAGCGGGATATAAATGTTACAAACAAACAAACAAATAAAATGCCTTTCAGAACTTCAAAACTTTCTCTGTTTTGGAGAGACTATGGCTTCAGCAACAAAAATCTAGCTGCACACTGCTCACTTAGATCTCCCTCATGTCTGTGCATCACTTCTTTGGATTGTGGCCAGAGCTGAAAATAATTGACAGCTTCTCAAAACCAGGCCTGATCTCTGTTCGGATCTTATTTATTAATACAATATTTGAATGATCTGGCTGGCTATTGACTGAAGGGCGAAACTGAATTATGCTAAAACAAACCAAAAAAACCTGCCCCCGCCAGACCTATGCCATAAATCCATTGCTTATTCAAGATCACTAATTTAGTGTAAATTTGTTACCCACTGCGGTGGCCGGCGGGGGGGCGGCGGCATTCATGCTGTACTTATTCAGTGTGAGGGAGTACAGCTCAGTGGTAGAACTCACACTTTGCATATATGACGTCCCAGATTGAATCCTCAGTGTTTCCATTTAAAGGAAGGCAAACAGAAGGATCAGGTAAGTGTTTTAGTACCACAGAATACACATTCCACTTAAGAAACTCTGTGAACAGAAGCAGCAACATCCAACAGCATAACTAAATAAAAAAGGACTATCCAAATTCACAGATAGTCTTACAAACACTACAACTCTAAAGCTATCATCAGATGTTCACAAAACAGGAGGAGGAACACTGTATCTGAGTACAGCATCTCTGCAGACCAACAATGTTACTTTGTTCAATGCAGGGTTTAGACTTCTGAGTGTGTCACTGCCAGGGTCAGGCTTGTGGGTGCACACTTGGGACGCTGTACTCAGGCACAGTGCCTCCCTTTTTTCTGCATGAGGGCTTACAGGGAATCTCCTGCAACAGGATTTTGGTCAGATATGTTGGATCTAGCAGTAAAAGAAAACAGAAAAGTGGGTCCAGTTTCTTCCCTCATCCATGAGGGTTGGAAAGAAGATGCCCCACTTTTTATTTTTTAAAACGGTCCAAGTGTTAAGCACTTCTCACTACTGCTAGAGTAGATTTCACAGGCCCCATGGTGCAAGAGCCTTGTTGGCTAAGCAAGCTTTGGTCTGCTCAGTGCCCAGATGGGAGACTGACTGGGAACCCCATGCATGACACCTTAAAGTCTATGGAAGGCCGGACGGAAGTGAAATAAATAAAAAAAAACCTACACTGCCTTGTTATCCATGAAAGAACATTTTGCTTTACAGATCATGCCTTGCATATTTCATGGCATTAGTTATCCCTAATCTAGAAAGATGATCACAGGCACTGACTTCTATGAGAAATCCATTTGGATGCCAAGACGCAAGGCTCTCCTATGTATGCCAGCACAATTCTTTCTTTCTCCTCCTCCTGCTGTTATACTCATCACCAGTGCTGGGACAGTAAGCCAGCAGATTCAATGATGTCTGAAGGCTGCTTTCAGGGTAGGGACAGTAGGTATAATGCTTGTTGTTGCTTCTCTCTCTTACGCCCAGATGTTGCCAGGCAATCCTAATCTCTTCCCACTTCTATTTCAAATGTACACACCAGAGAGAAACCACACACAGACATACACGGAAGTTAAATATATATGGCAGTACTAATGTACACCCAAGGACCCAAATAAAAGGGCTTCCCTATTTATTTCACATCTTGAAAAAACAATGTATACCACTTCCCTCCCACACAGAGACAATAGAACTATGTTGGACACCCGTGTCAATGATAAATCCTGATCAGTGTGGAAGCAAGGATCCACAAATATCAGCTTGTCTCAGCAGCCAAACACCAATCTTTCCCTCCACAGAAAGAGTCCACTTCAGGTTTTTGTGCCAGCTCATATTCCCAACAAGAGTTTGGGACTTTTCTTTCTTGCGTCAGCCTTGAATGTAGGGGAATCTGTGCAAATTCTTCCCCCACCCCTGCTTTCAGGACTGGGAAACTTTGCTGCACAGAACCCAGGCAGAAAGAGAAGTGCAAATGACCCTATACACAAGAACCTTGCCATCAGTAGTGTTCAGTTTCCTACGAAGGCATTTTATACACTTGCTTTGCTTTTGTGTGTCTTCTCACTGGTGTGAACATTTGGATGGGAAGTGGGAAGCTCTTTGGACCACTTGGCAACATTGGGGTGGAAGTGCGAAGAGCAACACTAAGCAATAAATCTACTCACCCATCCTGGAAGCAGCCTTCAAGCATCTGTAAACCAGCAACTTTGATTAGAACTAGGTTTTCAGGCTAAGGTTGCCAACGATTTTTCTGTTTTACTGGGTCTGGCCAGTAAAACCATATTCTGGGGGGTAAACAGCAGCAGGTCTGAAAATCAGATAGTCCTAGTAATCACCTCTTCCAACAGAAATGTTGCTATTGATCCCAGCCTTGCACAATCCAGATTCCACTAGGCTCTACCCATGGTGCAAATGATTTCATCCTGGCTTTGTCCAGGCCTATCAGACTAAGATCCTGACTGGGAAACCCCATCCATATCCAGACAGGCTCTGCCCTTATCTGAACAGACTCCACTACCATGCCCTAAGACACCATTATTATTAATATTATTATTTCTTGTTTACACAGTCAGACAGGTGTTATTGACTGGTTTGTTTTATCGAGTCCTTCCCAAGGACCTGGGATGCCAAAATTTTATTGTCAATTGTTATAGATATCGTCGCAGAATATAGGCTGTTCCCAGTAAAGCTGCTTTTTGTAATTGGCTGATGGTGATTTCTGTGGCCCCTATGGTGTTGAGGTGCTCTTCAAGGTCTTTTGAGACTGCACCCAGGGCGCCAATTACCACTGGGATTATTTTGGTCTTTTTCTGCCACAGCCTTTCAATTTCAATTTGTAGATCTTTGTATTTGGTGATTTTTTCTATTTCTTTTTCTTCTATTCTGCTATCCCCTGGTACTGCTATGTCGATTATTTTAACTTGTTTTTCTTTCTTCTTGACTACAGTTATATCTGGTGTATTGTGTGGCAGATGTTTGTCTGTTTGTAGTCGGAAGTCCCATAATATTTTTACATCTTCATTTTCTACCACTTTTTCAATTTTATGGTCCCACCAATTTTTGGCTACAGGTAGCTTGTATTTTTTGCAGATGTTCCAGTGTATCATCCCTGCTACTTTGTCATGCCTTTGTTTGTAGTCAGTCTGTGCGATCTTTTTACAACAGCTGATTAGGTGGTCCACGGTTTCATCTGCTTCTTTACAAAGGCGGCACTTGCTGTTTGTTGTGGATTTTTCGACTTTGGCTCTTATTGCATTTGTTCTTAGTGCCTGTTCTTGTGCAGCCAGTATTAAACCCTCTGTTTCTTTCTTCAAGTTGCCATTCTTAAGCCATTGCCAGGTCTTGGTGATGTCTGATTTCCCACTTATATTGTGCAAATATTGACCATGCAGGGGCTTATTTCTCCATTTTTCTGCTCGGTTCTTGACTTGTTCTTTCTTGTAGGCCTGCTTTGTTTCATTGGTGTTGAATAGTTTCTCATTCTTGACCATTTGAAGTGCATCTTCTTCACTGTCCCTTATATATTCTTCAAGGCCTCTTTTCTCCTCCTCTACTGTTTGATGGACTTGCAGCATTCCTCTTCCACCTGAGATGCGAGGGAGGTATAGCCTATCGACATCACTGCGGGGGTGCAGAGCATGATTGATGGTCATGATTTTCCTGGTCTTACGATCTAGCGTCTCTAGCTCTGCCTGGGTCCAGTCTATTATTCCTGCAGTGTATCTGAAAACAGGTATAGCCCAGGTGTTTATTGCTTGTATGGTGTTCCCGCCATTGAGTTTGGACTTGAGGATTTTTCTAACTCTCCTGATGTATTCACTTCCCATTTTTCTTTTCACTTCAGTGTGTGCGATGTTATCAGCCTGGAGAATGCCCAAGTATTTGTAATGTTCTTTCCCTTCCAGGTTCTTGATCTTGCTTACATTGGGCAGTTCTATTCCTTCTGTTTTTGTTATTTTTCCTCTTTTCATTACTAATGCAGCACACTTGTCTAGTCCAAACTCCATTGCTATATCACTACTGAATATACAGACAGTGTTTAGCAGTGATTCGATTTCTGACTGGGACTTTCCATACAACTTCAGATCGTCCATGTACAGCAGATGATTGATTTTACTTGATGTTTTAGATGTTTGGTATCCGAGGCCTGTTTTGTTTAGTATTTGTGAAAGTGGGGTCATGGCGATTACAAACAACAGAGGGGATAGTGAATCCCCTTGGAAAATGCCTCTTCTAATGCTAACCTGTCCAAGTGTCTCGCCATTGATTGTTAACTGTGTACTCCACATGCTCATTGCTTTTTTTATAAATATCTGAATGTTTTTGCTGACACCAGTTGTTTCTAAACATTATTATTATTATTATTATTATTATTATTATTATTATTATTATTATTATTAAATCATGAAGTTGACAAGACTATTTCAGGCCAATTGAGTAGGTGGGTGGGGAGCTTTCTTCCATTTGCTACTCCAGACTTATGCATGTGTGTTTTCTGTAGAATCATCCCTGAAAACATGCCGGAGCTTTACATTCCCAGGCAAACTAGGGCTTCACGAGGGGTGATTTTGTAAGGGGATACACTCTGGTGCAGTTCTACAACAAGCAAGCACGGCAAAAAACAAATTATGCCTCCATCATATCCAAAGAGACCTTAACTTTTTTAAATTTACACATTAAGGAACAAAGAATATGGATGTTTTCTTTTCGGTCTATTTGCACCTCCTTCATAAACCACATGGAATACATAATTTATTTTTTCACTCCAATATCCTAGCCCCCTCACTCCACCAATTAGCTACAACTTAGAACCGTTCACTTTGTAACATTAATAGTACATCCTCACCTATACTCTAAAGCAATAACTGGATCTTACAGTTAGCAATGGACTTCTATTTGTGTAAGGGAAAGGTATTTTCTCTTATTCCCCCCCCCCACCTTTTTGCTGCAACTTAGAGCATGAAATATACACACATTCTCTCTCTCATTCAAAATCAAATGCATTAATTTCCCAAATGCAGCAAATTCCAAAACTATGATTTGCATTTATTTGGAAATTTAACATTTTAGGTTAAAGCTTGCCCTTAAGCTCAGGCCCAAACTACATGTTATGTTTAACAAGTTATATACTTCACTTTTGCTTCCTCCTGAGTAGCACTGTATGTATGTATTGGGAGAGGGGAGACAGAATCTGGATCAGGACTATGGTGGAGTGCAGAGTTAAATATCATGCCCCTCAACATCACAGTCCCAACTAGGTCAACGTTCAGGTGCTATTTGGAAACAAAATACAAACATGTAAGGATCAATGGCCCGCTTAATTTAACATGTAGTTTGGTTGGCAGACAATTATTATCTACATAAAGGTGAAGCAAAGTGTGCCAGTATAGACCTGTCTTTTTCCTTTTGCTGAAGGTGTATCATTAGACAGTTGACCCTACAGATCTGTTCTGGCCTTATTTTTATTATGCAAATATAAGATCCCCGCTAGCATGTGTTTGTAAAAAGAAAGAAAGAAAGAAAGACTTGAGCCACATATATTCACTATGGCATCTGTAAAAACATGAGCTCAGATTAATGAAAGCTGTCTGAAACATCTTCTTCTGGCCCTTAGTATATTTATACATGAAGAGTAAGTAGTGACAAATAAAACAATTATCTATTTCAAGTCACCCTCCCTACAGCTTGCTTGATTCACAATTATATCATTGACACCCCAAAGTCTAGTTTCCCAAGCATTTAACACAAAGAGATCCTTGCCCTTTTCTGTGAAACCATCTATAATATTCTTCTAGCAAATGACCCTCCTACCCTTAGAGAGGTTACCAGCTACAGACTCAGAAAAAAGTAATGCTGCCAACTTTTGCTTATGAATCAATTTTAGCATCTAGCACACACAAAGTTCACTTCTGTCCAAAGTGAAATGCATATCTGGTTTAATCATTGCTCGTTTTCTTTAAAAAGCAGCGGAAGATTATTTTCACAATTGTGAACAAAGAGATACTGGAAAGATAGTCAGAGCTAACTCATTAATACAAACCCCCTCTGAAGTTCCACTGCATATTCAGCTCTGCACTGAAGCAGCATACAGGTAACCAAATCAGAACTACACTGAAAAGCCTTGGAGGACTTATCACTTTGTACTTTAACCCTTAAGCAGCTGATGCAATGACCAAAAGGAATTACCAAAATTCTTAACCTACCCAAGAGACCATAAGACTGTTTTTAACTTTAGCCAGTTAGATCATGCTCAAGTATGTCTCCACATTTTGTAAAATCTTTAGAATGCTTTTTAAAGGAGATCCAATACCAAAAGTTATACTGAAATTACAGACGCCCCTTCTTCCTCCTACTTCCAGTTTAATTAACTTGCTGCTGAGCTTCTCCAAATGCAAGCAGAGTTTTTCTTTAGTGAGAGAGGGTTTTTTTCAAAATGAAGTTCTAGATCTCTGTAGCATCTTCCCATGACCATCATTCCAAAACAATTTCAAAACAGTTCTCCTCTTCCTTTTGTGTGTAATTCTGAACGTGTCTAAAATTTACTCCACAAGCTACAGCCGAACTGCGCAACTCTTTATTGCTGTTGCCTGAAGCAAAATTTGCATTTACTCCTTCAAATTTGCTTTCAGTTCAACTTCTCCTTTCCTTCAGAGGAAAACAAAAAAGGAAGAAAAAAACCCAACAACAAACTTAACTCTGTAGTGTTTGAAATTAGCTGGAAAATTAAACACAAACATATACACATCTAGTAAAGAAAAGAGCAGTTGATATTTTTAAAACTTTATCTTGCTAACATGATTCATAACCACCAAGAAATGAAAGATGTTTCTACCCTGAAGCTACAAAATTCCTACCAGTTTTAATCTTCCTACTGCCAGATCCTGATGTCACTCATCTTTTGCAATGCTCTAAGCCACAGTAAGGAAAACACATGTAATTTTTCTGCTAAGTGCATTGCACTAAAACTACAAAAGCTCCCATTTACTTCTTTTGCTGCTATGGAATTGCTTTGCCCCAAACAAGATGAAATGCATCAAAATATCAAGCAGCAAACAGCTTTAGATTTAGGCATGTCACTTGCAAACATGAAAAATGCCCTTATTCAGCAACAGCAACCCGTTTTCTGCCTGTGAACACAAAATCACTGTGCCCTTTGTGAAGCTCCTCACTGCAGTGATCAACTGTGAGGCACAGTGGGAGCAAGAAGAGGGCATGCAGGCCAAGATCAGGTGGCTCTCCCCATCTCCTAACTTCTAGAAAATGGCACACTGAAGGTCTTCATGCAGTGTTTATGAAAGGATTCTGCTTTCCCGGCCTGGTTACTCTTTCAGAACAGCAAATGCAGCATAAAGTAAACAGCACCTTTCAGTTCTCTGCATTTGTAGCCAAAAGTTAGCAGATGACAAAGATAAAAGGATAAGGCATTAAGAGTTGGGCTGTCAACAGAGTAAAACACAAAACTTAAGTTGTTATCTGTATGAGTTTCGATTATGTAGGCTTCACTGATCAAATCCACATATGATTAAAAGAATCATTTTGAAAAAGAAAAGCAGTTATTCCTCTCTTTTTTGACACAAAGATTCTTCATCATTAACACTTTGATTATGCAAGTGTCACAGTATTCAAAGTGGCATGCCTCCGCCTCCTCTTTTCTCATAGAAGAGAATGCCTCTTCTAAGAAGGTCCCTGCTAGCTATGATGTGTGTTTTTAAATCAGAGTACAGGTTGAGTACCCCTTATCCTAACTGCTTGGAACCAGAAGTGTTCCAGATTTTGGACTTTTCCAGATTTTGGAATATTTGCATACTGTAATGAGATATCTTGAGATATCAGTACAATACACTGTACTGTACCTTTACAAAACAGAGCAGGCACCAACAGAGCGCCAAAACAGGCACCAACAGAGCAAGCGCCAAACTGAGCAGGGAGTGGAGAAGGTGTGCTTTCCCCTATCAAGCCACCCTCCCTTATCCCCCTCCATGCCTTTCCTTTCCCATCCTAGATTTACACTTTGGCAGCAGAAGCAGCTGCTGCTCCAGCTGCCAGGCTTGTTCTCCCCTGCTCGCCTTTATCTCTAGCACCAGAGTGAGCCAGTGAGCTCAGGCGTTGTGTTTTTTGTTTTGTTACGAGGCGCTCAGCTGCAACGAGTCAGTGTTCCGGGCGCACGCAGTGGTGGTTTCTGGATTTTGGAGCATTCCGGATTTCGGATGTGTGGATTAGGGATACTCAACCAGTACTTTCACTAAAGTTAATACTTTGTAATAGATCTGCTGACCAACTGAACAGAGACTTCTAAACAGGTTAATCTAACCAATTAAACAAAGCAGCTCTCATTAAAATCTGTGAAATCCTCCTGGATCTGTTTTTCCTACCACCCCTATCTTTTTTTGCAGAGCTCACTGCTGTGCTAAAAAGGCAGAACAGTAGTTCATGCCAACTGGTTATTCTCTGAACAACCTCACATTAACCTAATGGCAAACTCCCGAAATGAGAGTTTTAGATGTTACTTGGAGTGCAATGTTAATACACCTACAGTTATTATTATTATTATTTATTATTAACACGACTGTTTAGTAGACTGTAAAGCATATCTAGGAATATTTGTGTCACCCTAATATGATGAGCTGTTAAAGCCACCTGCTGAAAATGGTAAGATAACATTTGAGTTTAGAGATCACTAATGGTAAAGACAGGGATAATGATGAAAGGCACCCACAGCAGATCCCAGAGCAGCAGCGGGGGGGGGGCAGGGGACAGATGTGTAGCCCAGTGAATGGAACACAGCTCATGTCAGTCCCAACCTACTCCGTGTTGTGAGTAGGCTCCTTGCTTTTTTTGTTTTCAAAAGACTGTCTTGAATGTGTGTGCGTTTATACAAACATTCATTACTTCTTAATCAATCAGAAAGATGAAAACAAAATAAAAGGCAAAAGTGCTTTGGGAACAGAGTGGACATTTTTGGTATCGCCACCCATAAGGACAGCTAATCAGCACCATGCATAGCCAGCTTCTATTTGAAAGTCTACCTACCTCCTGGAGACAAAGGTTCTGTTTGGATTCAACACAACAGGAAGTACTTTCAGGATAGCTCTGCCATTCTAAACCTAGTAATACGTGTATACACGTGTATACAGCCTAAATTAAGATAAGCAGCAGATGCCAATCCTGCTTATCTTAATTTGGAGGGCAAGAACAAGTGGGAGGCCAAGAACAAGTTGTTCAGGTAAGAACTAATCTACTTACTTTCCTATCATAATCATAATCTCATAAGATTACTTTCCTTAAAGAAAGTAGGCTAAAAGGGGCATAAACGTTACAAATGGGTCAAGCTGTTCAACAATTTCATTATTTTTTATTTTATTTTTATTTTACATTTTCCATCCGTTCTTCCTCCAAGGAGCCCAGAGCGGTGTACTACATACTTAAGTTTCTCCTCACAACAACCCTGTGAAGTAGGTTAGGCTGAGAGAGAAGTGACTGGCCCAGAATCAACCAGCTAGTATCATGGCTGAATGGGGATTTGAACTCGGCTCTTCCCGGTCCTAGTCCAGCACTCTAACCACTATACCACGCTGGCAAAAGAAACGCTACCAATCTGCAAGAGAAACTGTGACTCAACAAGGGATAATGAAGCCACTAACCAAATTCATTCTCACTCACACACATACACATGTGCCAGGGTGGATAAATTTAAATGATTTAAATAAAAAAAAAATTAATGTTAATAAAATACTACATTTCAAATTCTCATTTTAAAAACATGGTTAAAATGTTATTTTTAACCTCATGTTATTTTAAATCTCATCACAAACATGCTATACCAACACTTACAGTCTCCTAAAAATGAATTAATGAACCTCTATCACACACGTTGAGTTACCTACCAATCAAACATGGGCATTTATTTCAGATTCACCTCATGAAAATTGGTCTAGTCTGACCAACAACTACCAGCTCTTGCCTTTGAAAGTTTCTGGGCTTTCAGTTTCTGTTTGTGAGCCTTTTGTGGACAGAGAGCCATTTTATTTTATTTTATTTATATCTATGTAAACTGTTTTGGGAACTTTTGTTGAAAAGCAGTATATAAATATTTGTTGTATTAGTATTCATCATATAAGACAGAGAAAAAATATATAGGAAAAAGAGGTGAAGTAGAAATCCAATGGAAATAAAAAGGGAAGGTATTATTCAGTATACAGCTTGCTCTATTGCCCCACACAATAGGAAAACATCATAGTTTCTGGACACCCTATTGATAATACTTTGAAGAAGAGTCTTCCCTGATAAAACGGGAAAGTGTGTCAAGGGTAAGCAGTGCAAGAAGGAGATGTAGGGCAGCTTGACACATGTAAAAAATATTTATTATTATATCTATTTATTATATGAAAGACTGGGTATTATGTATTATTTCATAAATTAGTAAAAATCAAGTTATCTAAAAGAATTACACAAAGTCTAGCTTCCTAGCTGTTGTAAATGCTTTATTGAGTTGTAAACTAACATCTTCTAGTGATCAAATCTGTACCATTGTTTAAGAAACATGTAAAGAGGTTTGAGTGGAAAACTTGATTTAAATTGAGTTACTCTCTTGGTGCTTTAAAATTGCTTTGATTTAAATCAATCCATCTAACACACACTTCTGGAATTTGAAAATCCTAACAGTAACTCTGAAATATATTATTCTTCCTGTTGTACAAACTGAACAATTGAGGCCAGGCTTCTGCTTTCCATTCTTCTGGCATCAAAGCATGCCACACCACACATCACGGTCGGCATGTTTGTGACATGTTTCCATCGGCCTACACCTACAAGATGTGGCGTTGATTTAACTGCACTGACTACCTGTTAGCTTTTAAAAGATGCAAGGAGCTGAGTAATTATCTATGAAGCAATAAAAGGCTTGGCCTTTGCACCTCTGGAAAAACCTCCTCCCAAATGAAGTTCCAAGACAAGGAGGCAAGGCCTTGCTGTAAAATTTAGACTCATTAGGAGGCAATTTGGGCAAGAGGATTGTCACTTGCTCAGCTGTGGAATTCCCTACCTGAAGAGGCCTGTCAAAGCCTAACCTTGCTGTGCTTCTGAAGACTGGTAAAGAAACCTTTTTGTTCAGGCAGGCCTTGGATTGGAAGTCTCCCAAAGTTTTCCGATATTTCACAGTTTCAATATTTATTGTTGTTTTACCACAACATGGTTTTGATAACACCTTTACATAGTTTTAAAATGTTTCTATTTACCACCTTGAGCTTGCAAAGAATAGCAGTACAAAAGTGCAGTAAACAGCAGTGTCCCAGAAGTCACATACAAGGAATATTACATCTTTCCTCCTCTTTCCATCATTCTTATTTTTAAAGTGGGGGTAAGCAAGCAGTGTTCAGTTCTCAAGTTGAGAATTAGGTCATACATTGTGTTACAGGGTGCTTTATACCTTTTTGTGCAAAGATTATTGTATTATGACATTGTATTGCAGGGTGCTTTACACCTTTCCCCCCATTCTGCTTGGATATTGGTACAAGAGTGCAGCTGTGGGTCAAAAGTGAAGTACAATTGTGTCCTGGCGATACCCCCCAACTTTCATTCAGATCTCTCAGGTCTGCAAGGGAAACTACTGTAATAGGTTTCATGTGTTTTCTAGCTTCCTTGCAATGGGAGACAATGCAATGTAAACCTCTGTAGGTTTACACCTTTACTGTAGAATTGTGTCCTGAACATGTACCAAATGTCATTCTAAATTTCAGTGTTGGGTTAGAAATACTCAAATAAATGCCAGACAGGCTAACTAAAACCAAAAGCCTAATTCTGTTTGGCCAATAATACAGGGGGAAGCTCTGAACCTCCAGCAGTAAAGTCTGCAAGTTATTCCTACATCTGGTGCCCAACCCTTTCCTGTACCACCCTTGAACTTGCCATTCAAAATGTTACAACTTTACTGTTCTTTAAAAACAAAAAAAAGTTTGTTCTTAATTCAATCAACAGAAAGGCAACTGGTGCACAATTACAAAACATTTCAAGAGTTGTTGAAGGGAATGGGTCATAGCTCAGTGAAAGAGCATCTGCTTCAGCTGCAGAAGGTCCCAAGTTCAATCCCTAGCATCTCCAGGTAAGGCTGGGAAAGACCTCTACCTGAAAACTTGAAGAGCCACTGCCAGGCCATGTAGATAATTCTGACCCAGAGTAAAAATAAGCTCCCTCTACCGTACTCTTATTCTCAATCTTTTTAGTCAGCTTTCAAGTCTCATCTGCAAAATGGGGCCTCATTTCAGATTATGTGTTTGGGGCTATGAAGCATAATTGCAATCAAAGGCTCAGGACTCCTGGATTCTCACCTCAATGATAAATCACCAAACTTCAGATATATCAAGAAGACTGTTTCTCTCTTGAATTGCTGATCTATTGACTCTCAATGGGCAAGTTTGGATCATACAGACCACATCGAAGAGGATGTACAAAGAATGTTCACACTTCTGATGCAGCAAATATAACAGTCGGTATTTCAAAGTATCATTTAACACAAAAACAAAACCACTTGTACATCACTGCAACTGAACTGTGTCTAAACTCAATGCTTAATATGTCCTAGTTCCTTTGTGGCTGTGATGTTCTCTAATGACCAACTTCCCTATTCCATGATTACCTTATGAACTGCTGTTTTCTCTCTCTTTCTAAAAAATTTCCGAACTCAAAATATCTCTTTGTATGTGTGGTCCACTAGCTTTTTACACTCCCTGGGCCAGATACTGGGCTGCTGGTATACTCACAAACCAGGCTTGACAAAGAGCAGAACATGCATATCCTCAAGATTGTGGGTCAATCAACACTAGGTCTGGTTCATCAGCCTCTTATAGTTCCATAAAGGCTCAGAGACATTACAGATAGACAGAAGTACAAAAACCACTTACTTTGGGCTATGGCCATTGCAGTCTACTATTCTTATACAAGAAAGGTGGTGAGACCACAGTTCCCATGTCATTCAAATACAGCCTTTGAGCAAATAAATCAATATAAGATCACTTATATTGAGTGATCAATATAAGACACACTTCCAAGCATGCATGCACTGAGAGTCTTCAGCAGTGTGCCCAGCTGTAAAAGAACACATACACTTCCTTCTCCTACTCCCCGAGGAAGGAAGAATGGCACTGTACAGCAGCCTCACATAACTCTCAACTCCGTACTAAAGAGGCTGAAGACTATAAGTAGTTCCTAAGGAGGTAGAGAAACCATCTGTTGGCATGGCAATATGCTGAAAGAAGTGCAGGCTGTTGGCCCAAACATAGCCGTGACTATGGAGCCACACCACGGTGTAGTGTTGGACTGTGACTGGGAGACTTCAATTCAAATTCCCATTCAGCCATTAAACTCACGGTTAAATCCCCTCAGCCTAACCTACCTTGCAGGGGTGTTGCAAGGATAAACATAACCATGTGCACTGCTCTAGGCTCCTTGGAGAAAGAGAGGGATATAAATGTAAAATAATTATGCCTTCTACATCTTAAGAAATGCAAATATGTAGGTTAGCCAAGGGGAATCATAGAGGAGTATGGAAGATGAGCCCCTAAAACAACCCTCACTGATACCAGGAACTAACACATTGCTGCAGGTAGTGCAAACTGTTTTGAAGCATTAAAAGAAAATCTCATGCCACTGTTAGTCACACTTGGGCAACCTTAAAGCTGCCCCAACATACAGCACATTCTGGAGAAGCTGATTAGTGGAATGCTCACTAAAATCATCAATATTGCCAAGTCTGCTGTTCAGTCTTCAGGACAAACACAACTGGATGATTTTCCTTAAATGCTGTTGATTCAGCAATCATGCAAACTTTATTTAATTTTGTTTTGAACCTGACAGCCTTCAAGTTTGCTGTGAGTTTATAAATATGGCAAATTTATGTGCATTATGTACTGTAATAATAATTATTTCAGTCATCCTTCCAGCAATGAATTAGATATAGTCTTCCCTACTTTACAGATGGAGAACTGAGGCTCTAAGAAAAATAATTGGGCTTGTCCAAGGCCAAAGAATACAAGGGCTTCCCAGTCCAGATCCAGAATCTAGACCACACTGGTTACATGTGTAGAGGCTCTCAATAGAGATAAAACTAAAGACTTAAGAGTTTATTAGGAATGATGCAATTTAAATCAATCCATTTATGAAAAACAGTATCATCATGAGCTTTAGAGAACAACTATATGATTTCTCACTGACTGGATTTGGCAATGTTGATTTTTTTTTTATTTTATTTTTTTTTGGCATTCATATTGCAACACAGTGCAGTAGTTCAACAAGATTCTCTGTGCTGCAACTTCCAACAAGCATTTCCACAAAATGCTTTGTTCACAGATTCTCACGAAAAACAGCTGGTGTGTCTCACTTAGCAGCAAATGGCAAGAAGTCCTTATTGCAAGCCAGCTGCATGGGAAGTGCAAATATGGCAGGACAGGCAGAAGCCAGTACTCTCACCTCTTGGGGAGTTCAGTTTCAGATTGAGGTGGTGGCTTTCCTGAGCTCTGGTAAAAGCTTTTCAGGAAAGATGGGGCAGAGAAAGAAGAAGGGAGGCTGGACGGTGCAGATGATTCACTCTCACTACGAGCACGTCGGGCATTTGTCGGCCTGACAGCAGGCGATAAGAAAAAGCGTTTCAGAGTGTGGTTCAGTACAACATTTTTAAAAAACCACTTCCAGAATCTCATCTATACTCACCACATTAGAGACTGATCTCAGTTCTGACCTGAATTATAAATGGGCATTATCAACACAGCTGCAAATTAGCTGCCTAGAAGAATTAATACATCATGATTTGCTAATTTTATGATGACAGGCATTAATCTGAAAGCAGCCAAGCAGATGTGAGCCATGTGCTTAATTCTACCATATGTAACAAGAGGGCAGATTTCTCTTCTAGTTTGACCTATGACAAGTAAAACTTTTAAGTGTTCTGCCTATTGAAAACAAAAGTACTGGATGAATGGCAGATTTATAGTGAATTTAAATAACTTCACCCATGTTAATCTACTAATATTTAAACATTTGCTATTTCATATAGACTTTATGATGCTCCTCTTCCCACACTCTTAGGACATTTTCCATCACAACATTTCAGGCTATGGGTCTGCTCTTAGACAAGGCCAAAAAAAATTGTGTGCTATTAAAATAAAAGTAATAGAGTCATTTAATTTACAGTTACAGAATGGAGAAATAAATGTGTTAGAGCTGAAGTTCTGAGGACAAATGTTATACATACTATATCCAAAGTTTGCTATTAAGGAAATAAGACATTCCTAAACATTCAGTAGTGCACACTCAGCTGAACAAATAGCTTTTGAAAATTTGCTTGGGCCAAAATATTTAACACCGCTTACATACTTCTGCTTGACAAGTGTTTGACTGAACTTTCAGTACTTCTGCAGAAGGTGCCCTTTAGGAGAGGAACCCACAAGAGCAGTGCAATTACTTCAGTCTTTTACAAGAGGCTTATTTCATTCTACAGAAGCAAACATTTCTGGGCTGACAATTTTCAGCCTACACATGGGCACAAACACAACATATGATCGAGTTGTTGTAGAATTGCTGTTTTGACTAGAAAACCTGCTGATCAAGCAACCCAGCAGGTTTGCAGTGACCAGCAGAGACCAGCTGTTAGCAAGCCCGATCATTACAATGTTGCAGTGAAACAGGAAACCAGAACAATAATGGGTTTTGAGTTTAAGAAAACAATGGCAGACACTATATTGATCTACAGCATACAAGGTCACTTTTCTGACAGGCAATAATCTGATCTCCCCTCTTTTCTTAACAAGACAGCATCCAGATTAGCAATGCCCCTATACAGATTCTATTGACACGCAAGCGGGGAAATGGGCAACAAATACCCATGCTTGTTCACAAGCCGGCATCTCACTAGGAGGCAGTGCCATTCACTGCCAGCTGCTTGGGGAGGAATTACTACACTATAGCGCTGGTGCAGCCTCCCAAGCTACATGGGCGGAGAGATTACTAGCAGATAGGGAATCTGCCAAAAGCATTTGCACTGCTCCCCACCCACTGCATTCTTGGGTGGACACAGATACAAATGCTGGATGAAGGGAAAGGGATCTATTTTGGGGTGGGAATCAGAGGACATTTTAGTGTTGATTCGCGGGTGTGGATGTGTAGCTCTATAGCAAGGAGTTCAGTCATCAGGGCTCCTTGTGCAATGGTTCTCACCAGTGGGCAGCGGACTGTAGAGGGATTTTTCCGAAAACCCACAGGCCATCATGTGTCATTTCACTAGAAAAAGTAAGAAACCCAACAGGGATTAGAACATTAAATTCTAGAAAGTGCTCACCTCCTCTAACAGAGAGGTGTGGCGGGGGGCGGGGAGAGGAATATCAAAACTAGAGATGTTTTGATATAGTCCATTCCAAGTGGTTTCCACTAGGTTCTTTTATCTCACTTGACTCAACAGAGACATTTTAGGAACTGGCCGTGTTTGAAATCTGGATCTTCATCCTGGCCTCTGGGGTGTTTAATGATACCATATACTTCTTCAGCAAATTTAACAGTACCAAGAGGGTACCAGAACAGCAGAAACTGGAGTAAATTATTGCTCCTTGAGCTTCACAGGCAGCCTCTGCAGTGATGCTCAGGTGGCCTTGCCTGCAAAGTCTCACGTGAAGCATCACTGCACTTATGCAGCCTAGTGTGTGAGGCAGGTAATTCTGGGCTTTTAAGGACAAGAACAATTGTTTACATCTAGACACAGGCAATATTAAGTTAAGCAACCAGATTTCAAAGTATGAAAATTTAAGAACACTTGAATTTGTTCTTGCAAATTTAATGCAATGGCTCCCTGAAGCCATTGCACAGGGACAGTCAACACCTGGGAGCACTGGGATTTAAAAATTCAGTTTTGCCACCAAAAAGCTCGTAGCTTCTGGGCATAAGAGACACTTTATCTGGGAGTGTTTTGAAGAAATCCTTTCCTTGGGTAAAAAGGAAAATGTGTCAAAGGTAAGCAGTGGCACATGGAGCTGCAGGACACTGGTAGTGAGGAAAAGCATCCATTAATAAAAAACGAAGTATGTGCCATTTCCTAAATTAGTGAAACTCAGGTTGTCCTAAAGGTTACAAAAGTATGTCCTTTTAGCTGTTGTAAAATGCTCAATTGAGTTGTAAATTAACATCTTTTAGTAATCAGATTTGCACCACTGTTTAAGAAATATATGAAATAGTATCAGTGGGAAACTTGATTTCAATCCATGATTTAAATTGAGGGATTTTCCCCCTTGGGGATTTAAATCAGTCCACCCTGACAGGTGGTATTTCAAAGTGTATTTCAACAAAAGCCACTGCACTGTCGGTTACTGAACAATGGGCGAGGGAGAGATCTATGCTGCAAATACAGAATCAGACTTAAAAAACACACAAAAATATATACATTTAAGATGAAACGATCTCTAATAGATCTATAATAAAAACTGGTTGCCTTATCTTGTATATAAGTATTACATGACAAAGATTTAAAAGGATAAAATAAAAACTGCACACAGTCAATGGGTCCCAGTCACTTACGTGCATCTTCTGTTCATCTGAACAGACTTCAGATGCGCAGAAGAACTTCCCGTGAGATGTACCAAAAGGCAGATTCTTTACATCCAAGCAATAGCTACTCTGATGAGTTATGTGTACACATAACTCCTATGTACACTTACATGGGAGGAAGTCCCACTAGAATGTACAGTCCTAGTGGAATTTACTTCTGAGGGAAATATGCATGGGGTTATGCTTTAAAATATTACTCTCTGCGCTCTTTGGTTGCTTACAACAACTATTTGCTATGTAGAAAATTGGCAATTATTCTGATATTCTCATTGTTCCAGGGAATATTCTCATTGTTCCAGCTGCTTGAGATGTCACCTCCAACAAAACATGGGAAAGAAATTGATGGGCAAAAAGACACTACTAAGCTCACTCAGTTCTTAAGCAAACAGCAGTAAACCTACTTGGCTCGGAACTCACCTGCTGTGCTCCACAGAGTTCTGTCTCAAGAGAGGAGATCTGGCACTTTGGGACCTTCCGTCTTGGAAGCTAATCCTTTTCTTTGAGCTGGAAGGTGGATGACTGAATGTGTGCGCACGTCTTCTGAACTGAGGTGAATCAGAATCCTCTTCAGGAAATGGCTGCCAAACCGAGGATATGGGGGAAGCAGGGGGGGTTATGGGAGGAGATTCCCCAGAGGAACAGTCCTTTAAAAAAGTGGGTGGGGAGGTCAGTCATAATCAGGAAGGAATGACATTCTCTTCTAGGTGCCCCATAACTGTTAACAGCATAGAGATTCCTGCAGCTAACAAAAAATAAATAAATGCTAAAGACTTTTCTCTTGGCAAGGAAGAAAAAAGTATTTTACTCAGTCTGTTGTATGATAATTACAAGTTGTGCTAGATATCCTTTGCTCTGAAAATGCAAAAGATTATTGAAAAAAGCCTGAAAAGTACTCAAAATGTCTTAAAGCTACCAGTCACTGTTACTAAAACTCTCAAATGCCTTCGGGAAAGGAAGGAAGAAAGGGAAATCATGCTATAGGCCTAAGTTCCAATCAAAATTGGTTTCTTTGCTCATTTCCTCGACATATCATGCACAGATTTCCTGCCCTGCTAAAGCAGCATCCTGGAAAAAACAACAATTCGATAGCTGCATCAAGAACAGCCGCAACAGGAACATTTTAGAAAGTAACAAGGACTGTTATGAATCCACATCTCTTGGTGGGGGAAATAATCCAGATCATGTGTAGCAGAGAAGCTATTCAAAACAGGAAGTGGACAACCAACTTTTCACATGCTGCAAAGGCAGACTAATAACAGAGGATGATAGAGTCAAAGTTTCATTCCTTAAGAGACAGTATATCAACCTGAACAAATAACTTGGGAGTGGGATTACATTTTGTTCCAATTGGAGCGCAGCTCCTCTTTACTTATACAACAAATTTTCTAAGTTTGCTTGTTCTCTTTTAAGCATTTTCTTGCAAAGTTCTGGGGAAATTAAAACAGGCTAAAAATCACCCTGCTCTCTCAGGTAGCAAAACTAAAACAGAACAAGGGATCAAAACAGAAGTTCACAAGTTACTGGCCTAAACTATGTGGGGCTCTATGGTGGGGCTGTCTTTGTACGTAGTTCATAAACTTCAGTTAGTTCAAAATGTGGCAGCCAGACTGGTCTCTAGGGTGACCCAGAGTGACCATATTATGCCTGTCCTAAAACAGTTGTACTGGGCTGGCTGCTGATATGTTTCTGGGCAAAATACTAAATACTGGTTATTACCTTTAAAGTCCTGAATGGCTTGGGTCTGGGCTACCTTAGAGAGCACCTTCTTCTGTATGTTCCCCATCACACACTGGGGTCTTCTAGAGAGGTCTGTTTCCAGTTACCACCAATACGTCTGCTGGCGACTCGGAACCGGGCCTTTTCTGTAGCTGCTCCTGGTTATGGAATGCACTCCTGGCAGATATCCGCAATTTAGGCTCGCTGTTGGCCTTTAAGAGAGCCCTAAAAACCTACGTGTTTGGCCTGGCCTTCCAAAGTTTTTAAATTGTTTTTAAAGTATTTTAATTGGTTTTAAATGGTTTTGAATTGTTTTTATATTGTTTTGAGCATTGTGTTTTGAACGGTGTGTGTTTCTGTGTCTTTTTAAACTTGTTGTGCACCGCCCAGAGCCTTCAGATGGGATGGTTTATACATGTAATGAATAAATAATAAACAAACAAACAGTTTGACTAGCCCATCTGCCCACAAATACACATTAAACATGTGTGGAAACCTGAGGGCTTGAAAGGGCTCTACCACTCATTCAGTTTAAATAAATATCCTTACCTTGGTTGCCTAGTACTGATTCTTACTTGCCACAGACTTCTGGGAGCCACAATCCTGGATAATTGTTATTGTTTGGTGTTGCATATAAAGGTATATCTGTTAACACACCATAACCAGCCTATTTGGTACAGGGTACTACCTTCTTTTTTTAAAACAGCATTTGAGTTAGTATATATCCAACATTAATTCTTACACCACACTTTTTTCACCTTTCTTAAAACCCATTACTTACTTTGTCAGAGGCAAGGTTGTTGCACCTTTCAAAGCTGTCCATACTCCCCAGACGGCCACGCATCCTGTTCGCTCCCTATGAAACAACACACACACACACACAAAACTTTGTTTTATACTCATTCTCTGCAACAAAAATAAAGTGAATAGAGGCTTACACTGGGCTATCAGCAAACAATGCCAATGCAGCAATCCACAAAAGTAATAGTGGGAAAGGTGTAGCTGGCCAGAGCTGGCCAGGCACAACCCACAAGATGAGTTTTGTTTACCAGAACTGGCACACCCCATAGATCAGCCAGTATTTTATAGTCACCTAGCACAAGCATCTAGGCCATGTATACAGCCCATCACACTCTGCATGTGCCATATACATGACACTGACTGCATGCCCTACCACAAAAGATAAATACTACTAGCCTACCCACACAGAGCATCTGTGCGCTCTTTGGGGCCGGCTGCTCCCTCCTGGCTCACTCTCTCTTGCCCTCCCTTTCCCTCCCTCCTGCCCCATACTCTCTTGCCCTCCCCTCCTGCCCCACACTCTCTTGCCCTCCCCTCCTGCCCCACACTCTCTTGCCCTCCTTCCCCCTCCCCTCCCTCCTGCCCCACACCTTCTTGCCCTCCCTCCCCTCCCCTCTCTTTTGCCCTCCTTCCCCCTTCCTCCTGCCCCACTCTCTCTAGCCCTCCTTCCCCTTCCCTCTGGCCCCACACTCTCTTGCCCCCCTCCCCCTGCCCCCTCCCTCCTGCTCCCCTCTCTCTTGCTCCCTCCCCTCCCCTCCCCTCCCCTCCCACTCCTCTCCCTCTCCCTCCTGCTCCCTCTCTCTTGCTCCCTCCCCCTCCTGCCCCACACTCTCTTGCCCTCCCTCCTGCTCCCCTCTCTCTTGTCCTCCTTCCCCTTCCATTCCTCTCCTCCTCCCCCCCCCAACTTGCACTGTGCGTCTTACCTCAGTACGTGGCGAACAGGGTACCTTCTCCTGGGCAGCAAAGTCCCACCACCCTTTTCCCTCCCACCCCGGCCTCCAACGGGAGCTGGGAATTCGCGCCATCGCCTGTTTCCCACTCACCCCTCTTGGTGGCGCCTACTCTAGCCGTCCTGCCACCGGCGCCGCCTCCCACTCCCTGCGACCAAGGCAGGCTGATCTGCCGCCTCCTCCTTGTCTTTATCTGGGACGGCCTAACCTGGCCAGGCTGTCCTGCCACCTCCCGGCAGCCAGCCGAGCCCACCTCCTCAGGCCGTTTTGCGGCCCACCGCTACCACCTGCTGACATTTTTCTTGCCCGCAACTCTCGCCCTTTGGCGGCGGAACTCTCGCAACTTGTCGCGAGAGTTCTGCCGCCAAATCCTGGGCACGTATGCTGGCTAAGCGAATTAAATATATAGATTTGTCATCAGTAATCAAATATCAATGTCTTACTCTTAGTGTTGAAGAAGCAGAGCTCAGTAATTTTTACTCTGTTTTTAGACTAAAGTTTTTAGACTAAAGTATCATTAACCTTGCAAGCTGAGGATTAATACACTGAACAGGCACTATATTTATATGCTGAACAGAATATTTACAAGTGCTACAGATGTTGTTTGGCATACCAAAATAATAGTTGACAAGAGAATATATTCAGGGTTTTGCTGCAGGGAAGCATAAAAACTTTCCTTTCAGTGTTGAAAAGTTTGCTTTTTGTTCTTATTACATGGTTTAAGCTACTAAGAATTTCAGTCTGACATGCATCAAACGCAAGAGATATATGTTGCATTTATGAGCTTTGAGGTTCAATACAAGTTGCACACTCAAGCCCAAATAACAAGAAGACACGTATAACTGGATGAACTAGGGCCACTTTATTAATAAAATTACAAGAACCTGCAACGAGTGTGGGTAATGCCTATGTGGGCCAGCCTCATAAGGAGGACTGCCCACAACAGGGAGATTAACTGGGTGTTGATTCGGCTCAGCACTAAGTCTGGGCATTGTCACAGCCACAAGGCTTTAATCCTGCTGAGGGGAGGCCAACTAGCCCCACCCAGGCCATAAAACTCTGAGTGGTGGGCACCAGCCAGTCTCCGAGTAGGGGCAGATCCCAGCCCAAGGACTGCAAAGCCTGCAAGGCCTGTTCCTCGGCTTGCCTGCTCACCTATAAATGGTCCTCCAATCAGACACCGAACAAGACAACCTACCACCACCTGTACTGACCAGCAAAGTGACCAAACATCTAACAGTAACAACCCTACAAAGGGAGTCAGTGAGAAGTAGGTGAAAAAAAGGCCACCCCCACAGCCAATCAGGTGTGACCCAAAAAACTCCTACTTGGCCTCCAAAAGACACTGGATAACCCTCACTGAAATGGGATGGGGAGGTGCTTTGCCCAGAGTGACTGAGGGAGACGCTTAAGCAGCTGCTCCCCCGTTCCTATTGGCTGGCCAAGACACGTGCCAGAGGAGCCAAAATGTTGGCCCCATGCCTGTCTCCAGATGCACAAGTCCACCCTCAGCACCACCACTAAACACAGCAGCAAGGAGTGGATTTATATTTATTCAGACAAGTTGAAAAAGACCACCACAGCACTCTGCGGTTGCCAGGAGTCGACACCAACTCAATGGAACACTTTACCTTACCTTTACCAATTTCTTGGTTGGTTGGTTTTTTAGCAAAACAAAAGCATGCTACTGCATCAGAGCCTCAGCAATGAAAAAGCACAAAAATAATGTATTAGGGAACAAGAAAAGACAGTCTAGGGCCAAAACCGATTCCCTCGGGAAGTATGGACCACCTTCTACTCACTCATTGCAAAAATCAGAGACAAAAAGGAGAATATTGCTTTGCTCCCTGCTCATTCACTGTCATCTGAAGATACTACTCGAATGATTTTATTTATAATTGTATCCTGAAGTGCCACTGACACTGAACAATTGGTCTTACCCTTGAAAAGATGTTTTCCAGAGAACTGGTCAAGGATTTCTTGGCTTTGTTTTTCAGAATGTCAAGTTTGAATCTGCCACCACTACCTGAATTTTCTGGAATTGCATTATTGGAGGCATTCTGCTAAAAGACAGACAAAATACAATAGCTTGGGTATCGGTACAGTCAACTGAATTATCACACACACACACTATTTCTAAGATAACCCGCATTCACACAAACAAAAGAGGAAGACAGTATATTCATCTTATTCTCCTTTAATGACATGAAAATCACTTTTTAAATTTAAGTAAAATGTGACCTAAATTATTTACAAGGCTAGTTTTCTAGAATTACTTATCCTGCATGAAAAGAATAAAAGGCAAGCTCGGGTTTTTAGTGTAGCATAATGGCTAAGAGGCTCAACTTTGATCAGAATCCCCCGATTCAAATCTTACTTCAGCCATGAACTAACAAGGTGCTCTTAGGCAAGTGCCTACTTATTAGCCACAATCCTCCATCAAATACATGGGAATCATAATATGGACCTTGAGTTTGCTGTAATGCATATGAACTGCTTTGAATAATCAACAAGTTTTACATGAAACCACTGGGATTGTTTTTTTTTACAAAATAATCAAGAAACCGAGCATATGAGCATTGACCAAGACAAATAAAAATTGAAGCAAACCAAAATGTTCATGGAGTCAAGCCCATCGCTACTACCGACTGGATGTTTTAATGAGGTTCTTGGATTGGTCCCGCCAGGGTCAGACACAGCCCTGGCAGATCGCCAAGAAGACGGTCAACCTTGACTATCTAGTGGAAGTAAAAGTTGTAGCAAGGCCTTTGAATAACAGTTGCAGGGGAGTAACAGCAGGAGAGGGGGGATGCCCTCAACTCCTGCCTGTAGGCTCCCAGTGGCATCTGGTGGGCCACTGTGTGAAACAGGATGCTGGACTAGATGGGCCTTGTGCCTGATCCAGCAGGGCTGTTCTTATGTTCTAAGCAATGCCCAGTAGAAATGAAAGTATCAACAGTACTGTTATACCATCTAGAGTAATGCTGATATCCAGAGTAAGACTACATGCACTACAGAAAAGGAGTGATTTTCGCTGATCTCCCCTTTCTTCTGAAGCCTACTGTGCCTCCCAAAAATTTCACTCAACCCTCAGGGATACACTTTCAGGAGGCACTGGGATTCAGAAGACAGGGGAGATCAGCAAAAGCTGCCTCTTCTTTATAGCATGCATACTACCTCACCCTGGATGTCAGCCAGTGTCTGCAAAACTAGTGCTGCTGGAATGTTTTAACAATTCTAGGTGTCAACTCTAGATAGGACTGAAAAAAAATATTTCAAACAACCCAGGCCAGAGTTGCTCTTACCCCTGGACTTCCAGGCTGAAGTCCAGGGCCTCCACAGCCCCTGGAGGCCTCCAAATGCTCTTTAGTCTGTCTTGGGTGGTGTGGTCGCCTGGCCAAGCATGATAATGCTTAATTTGCAGGGGAGTGGGGACCTCCAAACTGGCCTTTAGGTCCAGGCTCCAAAGTTACCTAGGTGCACCTCTGACCCAGGCTCCAGCATCAATCAAGCTTCTAGGCATCAGGTACATGACCTAGTTCAATAGCAGTTACTAACAGGAGTAATTCAGAGATTGGAGAGTATCATATTCTCAGTGGATGCCCTGCAATTATGAAATGCTCTCCCAAGGCCAACTTGGCACTCTCCTTTCACAGTTCTAGGAAGGCTATAAAAACTTTGATTTGGCACTGGGAAATATCTGAACTTCAGCCAATATATAAAAATAAACAAACTGCTTTTGGCAGGTTTGATATTTGTAAGTTTTGTTGTGCCTGATTGATGCAGTGCTTTCTTACAGATTGTGTTTTTCACTTAGTAGCTGCTGTGACAATCTTTTGACCAGAAGGTGGTTAACAGGTAAGTAAATATGTTCTGAGTGCAGTAGAGAATTTCCATTCCACTACAGATTAGGTAGTAGTTTCTAGACATCCTGGTATGTATTGCCACCGTAGCTGTTATTTTACCAAAAGAATCAACTTACAGGTTAAGCCCTTCAAATAGGATCAGAGAAGTGCTTTGGCCAGCCTGATCACTACATGCACTAAGCAGCAAGTCCCACCAATGACCAAGTAGTCCCACTAAACCTTACATCCAAGTAAGAGTACTTAGAACTGGAATCTTCGGGTTTTAATAGAAAAACACACACCCAACTAGAGCATATAACCCATATTTGCTTTACCACTGGTGCTTCTCCAATGTGGACATGTGTCTTTTGTTTAGTTTCACACAACTGTCGCAGATGTAAGATCACAAGCTCATTTTCTTCCTGGTCACTAATAGGCTTCATTTTCTGTGAAAAGGGAAACAAAATTTCTTTGGGAATCTGACACCTCTAACTCTGCTCAACTACCGTATTTTCCGGCGTATAAGACGACTGGGCGTATAAGACGACCCCCTGACTTTTCCAGTTAAAATATAGATTTTGTTATATACTCGCCGTATAAGACTACCCCCTCTTCCGCACACCAAATAAAACTTATAAGAACATCAGATTTGATTTCAACATGGTAATTTTAATTCAAAGCAGCAAAACTGTCACTTATAAACATAAGGCTGAATGTCATCAAACATGTACCGTAAACATACCGTAAGTGCAGGTGGATTAAACTCAGAAGCTGAATGAAAGGATAACACAATAAACGCATGGGAGCTGCCATACTGTTTGTTTTCTAAGCTATAAACTAAACTGGAACTGACAATGATAGGAGGAAGTTAACAAACAATAGAGAGAGAGCAAGTGCTGGGCAAGTCACTGGCGAGTAGCATGCATCATAACTGCAAGCTATGGTATTTTTTGCTAGCGTGACAGTTTCCCTTTTAAAAGCCTTCAAAATCCTCCTGTTCGTCATCTGATATCATAAGTTAATCAATGACATCTTGTGATACATTTGCAAGGCAGTCGTCATATGGATCGAATTCCGTATCAGATGGTGTGCTCTCAGCTTCGGCTTCCTCTTCATCTTGCCACAAGTAGTCGTCCTCCATACCATCTAATGAATTTGATATTCCACACTTCTTGAAAGACTTGACTACTGTCTCTGCGTCAATATCATTCCAGGCTGTTATGACAAATTGGCACAAAACATCCAACTGTGGAGCACGCATATTTCCTCCTTTTGTGTACGACTTTTCGCCGCTAACCATCCATTCATTCCACTGTTCTCGAATGCGATCTTTAAACGGCTTGTTTAGGCACACATCCAATGGCTGTACTAATGATGTCAATCCTGCAGGAATAACTGCTGCATCCGTGTTTAGTCTTGCAAGCCTTTGCTTGGTGGTGGGAGTTAAATGAGCCCTGAACATATCCCACACCAGTAGACTACGTTTTTGAATAAGACCGCCTGGTCGTCTGCTCCATACATTATCAAGCCATAGTTTCACACCCTCTTCATCCATCCAGCCTTTTTCATTCACATGTACAAAACAACCAGCAGGGAACTTGAGTTTTGGCATTGTTTTCCTTTTAAAAATAATCATCGGTTTCAGTTTGTTGCCATCAGCTGTGCATGCTAGTACCACTGTAAAACTCGACTTCTCATGTCCTGTTGTTTTAATCAGAATTGTTTTTTCACCTTTTTGATGGACAGTTTTATTTCCAATCATATCAAAATTCATTGAAGTTTCATCCATGTTTCCAATATTACTTAACGCATAGCCATGTTTAGTGCGCTGTTGTATTACGTAGCGATGGAAACTATTTACTTTGCTATCCAGATCTGCAGGTAATTTTTGGGCAATTTTTGTCTTTTGCCTTAGTACCATATTATGCCTTGTCATGAATCTACTACACCAGGATACAGTGGCCTTAAAATTGTTGCTGTGATCTGGGTTAGATTTGGCCCACTGAAGTGCAAACAAGCGTATTTTATTTCGTGTTACTACATAACCGTTTTGGCGATGCTCATTCACCATGTCTGCTACATGTTTTTCGAGTTCTGGCCAATGTGGGGTGCCTCTTCTTAATGCACACTTACCCCTTGGCATAGTCTTTAATGCTTTTTCATTTGCTTTCCAGTCCCGAACCATCTTTTCTGTTACTCCATATTGTCTTGCAGCAGCGCAATTATTATGTTCCATGGCAAAGTTTACAACTTTAAGTTTGAAACTAGCTTCATATTTCTTTCTTCTTGCTGGTGCCATGATGGGGTTTGATGATGGCATGATAGGATTTTGACTGTTGGACATTTTCTATACTGTACTGTATGCTGTGTGTGCAGGAGGAGGAGGTAAGGGGCACAACAGGAGCTCGGGACTACAATGGGCGGTAGTGGATGCAGGGGCGGGCTCCGCTTTCCCTCCGCCCACTGTTACACTGCACCGGAAAGCTGTGTGTGTGCAGGAGGAGGTAAGGGGCTTTCCCTCCCTCCGCTTTCCCTCCGCCCACTGTTACACTGCACCGGAAAGCTGTGTGTGTGCAGGAGGAAGTAAGGGGCTTTCCCTCCCTCTGCTTTCCCTCCGCCCGCTGTTACAAAGCACCGGAAAGCTGTGTGTGTGCAGGAGGAGGTAAGGGACACAACAGGAGCTCGGGACTACAATGGGCGGTTAGTGGATGCAGGGGCGGGCTCCGCTTTCCCTCCGCCCGCTGTTACAAAGCACCGGAAAGCTGTGTGTGTGCAGGAGGAAGTAAGGGGCTTTCCCTCCCTCTGCTTTCCCTCCGCCCGCTGTTACAAAGCACCAGAAAGCTGTGTGTGTGCAGGAGGAAGTAAGGGGCTTTCCCTCCCTCTGCTTTCCCTCCGCCCGCTGTTACAAAGCACCAGAAAGCTGTGTGTGTGCAGGAGGAGGTAAGGGGCTTTCCCTCCCTCCGCTTTCCCTCCGCCCGCTGTTACAAAGCACCAGAAAGCTGTGTGTGTGCAGGAGGAAGTAAGGGGCTTTCCCTCCCTCTGCTTTCCCTCCGCCCGCTGTTACAAAGCACCGGAAAGCTGTGTGTGTGCAGGAGGAGGTAAGGGGCACAACAGGAGCTTGGAACCATAGTATAATTAGCGATCCCTAAACTACACTCGGCGTATAAGACCACCCCCCCATTTACGAGCAGAAATTTATGGTGTGAAAAGTCGTCTTATACGCCGGAAAATACGGTAGATTAGTAAATTAGATTAGGCCATTCACTCTTTTAGGAATGGAGTCTCAAGATGAATATATTTCATCACAAGTTAACAACAGGCACTAGAGTATACATTTGTGAATAGCTATATACAGGTGAAACTCGGAAAATTAGAATATCGTGCAAAAGTCCATTAATTTCAGTAATGCAAATTAAAAGGTGAAACTGATATATGAAACAGATGCATTACATGCAAAGTGAGATAAGTCAAGCCTTAATTTGTTATAATTGTGATGATCATGGCGTACAGCTCATGAAAACCCCAAATCCACAATCTCAGAAAATTAGAATATTACATAGAACCAAGAAGACAAGGATTGTAGAATAGAACAATATCGGACCTCTGAAAAGTATAAGCATGCATATGTATTCAGTACTTGGTTTGGGCCCCTTTTGCAGCAATTACTGCCTCAATGCGGCGTGGCATGGGTGCTATCAGCCTGTGGCACTGATGAGGTGTTATGGAAGACCAGGATGCTTCATTAGCGGCCTTCAGCTCTTCTGCATTGTTTGGTCTCATGTCTCTCATCCTTCTCTTGGCAATGCCCCATAGATTCGCTATGGGGTCAGGTCAGGAGAGTTTGCTGGCCAATCAAGCCCAGTACACTGTATACTTTTCAGAAGTCCCATATTGTTCTATTCTACAATCCTTGTCTTCTTGGCTCCATGTAATATTCTAATTTTCTGGGATTGTGGATTTGGGGTTTTCATGAGCTGTACGCCATGATCATCACAATTATAACAAATTAAGGCTTGACTTATCTCGCTTTGCATGTAATGCGTCTGTCTCATATATCAGTTTCACCTTTTAATTTGCATTACTGAAATTAATGGACTTTTGCACAATATTCTAATTTTCCGAGTTTCACCTGTATACAAATGTTGTCTGCTGCTGTTTCCCACCCACGTATAGATATAGTATATAGTATAGCAAGTATAGATATGTTGCCTTTGATTCTCAGTTTCTCACATCTAACAACCTCATCCTGCAGCTCTGTTCCAGAGAACGAATGATAGTTTATTACCTGAACACGCTCAAAGATGTCAGCTTGCTCATTGTCACTGAGTGATGACAGATGTCTCTGAATCACAAGTTTGGCTCTTGGTGGATAAAGACCTTAACAAGGAGAGACAGGCAATGAAAGGTTTGAAAGGTGAAAGGTTTGAGAGCAAATATTCAAAAAGTTATATACATCTGGCAAGCTATCCTATCATATTTGCTTAGACAGAGATGCATGCCACTTCATATATAGAACTTGAGTGTAAAACTGGATCAGATTATATTTCTAGCCTACTACTTTTTTTGAGGCCTAGTCTTTCTACACAATGAAATAAAACCCATGTCTCATACAAACAAGCTGGTATGCATGAGCATAAGACCAGGAGAGCTGGTCTTGTGGTAGCAAGCATGAATTGCCCCCTTTGCTAAGCAGGGTCCACCCTGGTTTGCATTTGAATGGAGGACTACATGTGAGCACTGTAAGATATTCCCCTTGGGGGATGGGGCCGCTCTGGGAAGAGCAGCTGCCTGCTTACATGCAGAAGGTTCCAAGTTCCCTCCCTGGCTTCTCCAAGATTGGGCTGAGTGACTCTTGCCTGTAGCCTTGGAGAAGCTACTGCCAGTCTGTGTAGACAATGTTGAGCTAGATGAACCAGTGGTCTGGCTCAGTATAAGGCAGCTTCCTATGTTCCTAACCTTCATGATATCCAAGACCATGATATCCAAGACCATGTATAATTTATATCACATACAAAGTTAAGTTTGTTTCCTGCAAGCATAAACCGTCATTCTCCACTGCAACTGGGTGGCGGGGGGAGAGACGTTACCAGCAACATGAGGGCTGACTGCAGAATGTCAGAACTCCTACAGCCCATCTGAACATTCCAACTGATATATGGTTTTACTTGCTCAAGACTGACTGCCATCCTCTGCTCTATTACATGCATTGACTATTTGCCTTTTTGGCTCCTCTTGTAATCAGGGTGTCTTGGACTACAAAATATGTCCAATATTTTAGTTTTTAAAGTGGTGTAATGTACACTGACTATTTTGGGATTATTTCATGCCCCATTTTCAGACTCGAGTGATCTGTCATAGGCAGGATATCTTGACTGTTTTACATGATAATTTAGGTCATGTAAAAGGACCCTAACAATTTGAATATTCCTGTGAGTGAGTATGCCAGTGTGACAAAACTGTTTTCATCACAGCCAGTCAGGCCAAGTTTCAGTTCACATAAATATCCAAACTTCAGAATCAGGCTATGACAGAAGGAAAGCACTGTCTAGGATTAAATGTGCAAGTCACATAGTCCTAAAAATTAGGGAGTAGAGCCAAACTCTAAATCCAGTTCAGAGAGGCTTTTTCAGTGGACTGGAACAGAATCCAAATATAAAATCTCTTGGCTGCCATGAACCACAACTGAATCCCTAAACAGGAAAAACCAGAAACTGGCTCAAAAATAATTAGGCACCCAGGAAATTCTCTTGATGTGCAGTGAGGGCTCCTCTCTGATCCAGCTGTATTTGGAACTATATTTCATAGTTTGTCATCTAAAAGCAAGAAAGATGCATTGAGCAGCAGGACGTAGGACTGGTAGTCCTCCTGGTACTCAAGGAGCTTATTCACCCACAGGCTATTGTCTAACAAGGCCTGGGTGTGCAGGATTCTTGTACTGGCTGGAAACTCCTGCTTCTTTGGCATCTTGGTTTCTTCTAGCTGCCATTCTACTGGTCATTCTAAATAGGCTAAGTAGAATCATTGCATGTTACTCGCTTGATAACGTATTAAGTTTGTATGATGCAGAAGTAATTTGCTTTTCCAATATTATGTATGATTTAGTTACGTTAGCAAGCCTAGGGAAGGATCACAGTTCCTCAACTTTAGCTCTCTTCAACAAAAGGATTGTAACAGTACACTACTGTAGTATGAGTGTAGACAGAGTTGGCTCCATGTCTGAGAGGGCTTTTTGCAAAATGTCCTCCTAGAGCAGGGATTCTCAACGTTGGGTCCCCAGATGTTCTTGGACTTCAACTCCCATAATCCCCAGCCAAAAGCCACTGGGCCTGGGGATTATGGGAGTTGAAGTCTAATAAGATCTGGGGACCCAATGTTGAGAATCCCTGTCCTAGAGTTCCTTCCTATATCACAGCCCTCCAGATGGTTGTCCCTGGCAGGCTTACTGGGTGACAAGTGAAGGTGGCAGCCACTGTCATGCAGCTGCAGCAGTGCCATGCATGGCAGCGGAATTCCTCTCTGTCCCTGCACAGCTGGGATGCCACTTTAATTCTCCTATAATGTCTCAGACCCTGATCCAATGCTGCTCCAAACGGATGCTAAATCAGGCAATGCAGCATGGTGAAAAAGTTAAAATGGCACCTCCAGCTGACCAGCACTAAGAGGAGTGCTGCTACCACTGCCCATTAAGCTTACCAGGGCCTACCCACATACAGGGTACACCTGAAGAGCTTAATTACTTGCACTGGTGGCATTTCTCTCAGTGGCAGTGCAACTGCAGATGCCAGTTCATATTTCCTCCACCTGCCCCCCCCTCCCCAGAGCATCACTGGGAAAGACATGACAGCCTTATGACAGCAGGCTGTCCTTATGCACAGAAGTGATAGCATTTATTTAACAAATTTATATACCACCCAAAATGTATGTCTCTGGGCAGTTCACAATAAAGACAGTACCAATTAAAATAAAACAATTTACAGTTTAACACAACATTAAAATGGTTAAGAACTATTAAAAACTGCAAATCTAACTTAAAAGCCTGGGTGAACAAATGTGTCTTAACTGCCTTTCAAAAAGTTGTGAGAGATGGGAAGGCTCTTATTTCAACAGGAAGCGCATTCCAAAGCCTTGGGGCAGCAACAGAGAAGGCCCATCCCTGAGTAGCCACCAGATGGGCCGGTGGCGACTGCAGATGAACCTCTCTGGATGATCTTAATGTGCGGTGGGGATCATGGTAAAGAAGACATTATCTTAAATACCCAGGGAGATTGAAGAGTGCCAGTGAGTGCACATCAACACTAGCCTTGGATATGTGAGAAGGAGGCATAGAAGTAGCCACACTGAACTGTAGTGTTTGTGTTTATTTTTACAGACTGAAGTCACTTGGAGGTTTGATATTTATGCCTGAAATGTATCTAAATGGGTTCAAAGAGTATGAACTAGATGCCAAACTGCTTTTTAAACTTAGTGTCTTAACTAAGAAGAATTAAAAGGGAGAATTAAAAGGGAGATTTAAAAAAACAACAACTGATGAATATGAACTGAACCCCATTTTGAATGGTTTGATTCCTTGCCAAAGGAGAAAAAAAATATGTTGAGGGACAACCTACGTCAGTAGATTGAGCAGGCTTGATTATACAATTAGAAACAGCTGAATGCAGACACAGGACACTTCCATGAACTCTTTGCAGAATCTCTAAAATTTCCCTAGGAGTTAAGTTTGGGTTCCCATGAAACTGAGATACTAGTCAGTCACATTTGGAAGACATGACTTATTATAGAACTGAATAGAATATTCCATTTATAGCAACACACACACACACGAAGTTGAAACAGGAGTATGTTTTAAAAAACGTTTTTGTGCCTTAGGAAAGTCTGCTTAAATATGGGCTGCACTCACAAAAGGTCTTATATTTTGCATGTTTGCCCACCAGAGGGAGCCAATGACTAAATACAATATGTGCTATTGTGATAAAAATTTATTTTAGGAGTTGCTGTAAACAGTGGTTTATTCAAACACAACCCCAATTCCGATAGGTGATTTTGCAGTGCGTCCAGATGACATTCTGTACATTGTGCAACTTCCATACATGATATGCTTGACAAGCCATAAAACACCAATGTCTTTTCATTTTTATTTTTTACATTTTATATCCCGCTCTTCCTCCAAGGTGCCCAGAGCGGTGTACTACATGCTTAGGTTTCTCCTCACAACAACCCTGTGAAGTAGGTTAGGCTGAGAGAGAAGTGACTGGTCTAGAGTCACCCAGCAAGTCTCATGGCTGAATGGGGATTTGAACTCAGGTCTCCCTGGTCCTAGTCCAGCACTCTAACCACTATACCACACTGACTAACTGGCTATATTTAGCTATATTTAGCTAACTGGCTATATTTAGTATAACTTGGTCATGGAAGAGGATAACCTTGCATGAAAAGAAAGTGTAGGCAGACCATGGTGCTACCTGTACAATTTGGTTATCTGCAGAGGTGAGGAGCATGAGAAGTTAGGCTTCCAAGCCTATGCCCTCACACACACACCAACTCCTCATCTAAGTACACTTTTCTTCTGGTTCTGGTTTTGTTATTCTTCCCAGCCCCAACAATATTTTTTTCAACCCTAAAGCCAGTTTGATAGAGATTACAATCTTTTGGCTCCTTTTAAAGTTTTATTGCAATTTCATTTTGATTATTATTCGAACTTTAGGAAAAAAAATCTTTTCCTTCTCACCTGCTCCCCAGCAACTCCCCAGTTGCTGCTCTTAATTTTGTGTTGCAGAGAACAAGGAACCACTTTAAACCACATGAAAGGGGCACTGGAAACAGTTTTCTTCTTGTCTGCTCAAATTGCACCGGGGCTTCATACAGCAAGCCTAAAAACTTTGAAGCACAGTGTGTGTGCATAAACCTTACTATGTATCTACATGAATTAAGAGACAGATTTAAAATAGTAGTATTTATGCTATCTTGCTTATTCAACTCTCTTCCCCAGTAATCAAGAGCACAACAATATTAAAAAATATATTAAGGACAACACTACTCTCCAAATTGGGGGAGTGGACGACAAAATGGCAAATGTGCTTTAGTGTAAGCAAGTGTAAAGTGATGCATATTGGGACCCAAAAAACCCCAACTTCACACACACTGATGAGATGTGAGCTGTCGATGATTGACCAGGAGAGAGCTATTGGGGTCATGATAGACAGCTCATTGAAAAAATGGCAAATTCCATGCTAGGGATCATTAGGAAGGGGATTGAAAATAAAAATGCTAGTGTTATAATGTTATAAGGGTCTATGGTGCGGCCACATTTGGAGTACTGTGTACAGTTTTGGTCACCATATCTTACAGGTGGACATTGTAGAACTGGAAAAGGTGCAGAAGAGGGCAGCCGAGATGATCAGAAGCTTGGAGCACCTTCCTTATGAGGCAAGGCTACAGCATCTGGGGCTCTAGTTTGGAAAAGAGGTGACTACGGGGAGACATGATAGAAGTGTATAAAATGAAGCATGGAGTAGAGAGAGGGAACAGAGATTTTTCTCCCTCTCTTATAACACTAGAACCAAGGGCATCCCATGAAACTAAGGGTTGGGAAATTTAGGACCAAAGTATTTCTTCACACTTATGGAATTCATCAACTTATGGAATTCTGTGCCACAGGATGTGGTGATGGGCACTAAACTGGATGGCTTTAAAAAGGAACTTAGACATAATCATAGAGGCTAGGTCTATCAATGGCTATAGGCCACCTCCAGCCTCAGAGGCAAGATGCCACAGGGAAGCAATGGCAGGAGAGAGGGCAAGCTCTTGCCCCCTGCCTGTGGGCTTTTCGGAGGCATCTGGTGGGCCACTAATGTGAAACAAGATGTTGGACTAGATGGGCTTTAAGCAGATCCAGCAAGGCTGTTCTTATGTTACTATGGTAAGAGCAGAATAAGTGCATGTTTACTCAGAAGTATGTTTCAATAAGTTCACTAAGGACTAACACCCAGGAAAGTGTGCACAGAACTGCAACTCGGTCATTAAAAGGAGACAATCAGGCAGGAGGAAAGGGGAACAATTAAGCAGGATCTCAGAAAGTGATTTATTAAGAGATGGACAATGAAGTCCAAAGAACAGGGAGACACTGAAAATCACATCAAATATGGTTTCTTCCATTCCCAGCTCCACAGGAGTTCCAGGAGAAATTAATTGAGGGTGAAATGCTTCAGAAGTTTGCCAAGTCAAAAGTGTGCTAAATCAGAAGTGCACAACACTATTTAAATTAGCTTCAGTGGGAGAAATCCCAGTGCTCCGCAAGGCAGACAGAGCAGTAGGATGAGCTAGAGCAAGAACGGTTAGATAGAGACATTCAGCTATGACATGAGTGAAAGCTTGTGTGGAAAAGCCCTCCATCTGGAAATACCTTAGGACAGGCTGTGATGCTTATGTTCTATAGGCTGTCTACCAGCAGAGATAATAGCTTCACTGGGGAGAGGAGCACTTTTGTCTAGGAGCAGAAGTAGAGTCTCAATATGACTGGTAGGGGTGGAAGAATTTAATGCACAGGCAACTTTGTCACTCTGTCAGAATGGCACACTTCATTCACCTCCATTCTGGATGAGAAGTTATTTTAAAATTTGTTGTGTTTATTCAAAGCGTATCAGTTGCCCTTTCAATGAAAATCTCTGTCCAATGTTACTTAAATAAAACCATGGCAATTAAAGGAAAATGTCACTCACCACTGCACACATTCATTTCATAGCCCTAAAGCTAGCCTACAGAAATGTTTTCACTTACCAATTGAAACTGTGCTCTTCACGGCAAGGCTCACAAGCCAGTGGTGGCTCCTGGACCCTAGTTACAACTCCCTAATTGTTCATTAGGCCTGTGCAAAGCTTTGGTCAAAGCCCAATACTTTTCACAGTCCCCCAGCACCACCTGAAACGACTGTTCTCACTATGCAGTGTTGCACATTGCCCAGCACCAGTGAGACATCTTTAAGGAAAACTGAGCTCTCTTGAGCCGCAGTGCCATCTTGGAAGGCATACATGGAGTGCTGGGAAGCATAGCTCTTCCCAGTGCATTTCCCACAGAGCTCTATGGGAGGAAAAGTACTGGGAATTTTAGCTCTTCCCCTGGCTCTATGAGTGCTTTCCCAGATGTTGTTCAGGCACAAAAGAGATGTTTCTCTTTTGAACCACCCCTCCCGCCGGCACTAGGAAAAGTGCAGAACTGCACAGAGGTCAGCATGGTGTGAAATTGTTCTCACATTTAAGGGTTTTTGCCCAAGTGGCTGCTGCTTAAAAAACAATGAAGATTACTAAACTAAAAGAATACAAATAAGGGCTCAGGAGTGATCAGCCTATCAAGGGAATTCCATGAAGTAGGTATCACAAGAGAAAAGACCCTTGCCCGCATACCTGCCACTCTAACCTCACAAATATAGAGATGTAAGTTTGGGGTGGTATACAAATCTGATAATTAAATTAAAATAAATATATGGGCCATAAAGCTGTGCCTCACCAGAAGATACAGAAGCAGTGAAAAAAGCAAATTCCATGTTAGGGGTGACTAGAAAAGGGACTGAAAATAAAAAGATCAGAATCTTAAGTGCCTTGTATAAAGCCAACAGTGTAGCTGTATCTGTAATACAGTGCAAAGTTCTGGCTACCCCATCTCAAAAAGATTATTCTTGAGGTGGAAAACAATCTCCACAATGATCAAGAGGCTGGTGTACCTGCCCTGTAAGAAAAAACTAAAGGGTCTGGGACTCTTTGTCTCAGAGGGAGAAGAAACATGACAGAGGTTTCTAAAATGATAAAGCACATGGAGGAAGTGGAGAGAGAGCCATGTTTCTCCTTCTTGCACAATATTAGAACTCAAGGTCACATGATGACATTGCTGAGCAGTGTCAAAAGAAAGTACCTCACACCACACATAATTTATATAATTTGCTGTCACAAGATGTGGCCTTTTATTCAGATGGGTTTAAAGGGGGATTAAACAAATTCATGAAGGCTGTGTCTATCAACAGCTGTTGTTATGGTAACATAATGGAACCTAAAGGCCTTTGAATACCAAACCTTGGGCGGAGAGCAGCAAAAGCCAAGGGCAAACTAATGACCTTGTGTCTTGCTTGTGAGCTTCGAGAAGCACCTGTATCCACTGTGGGAAACAGGATGCTGGTCTGGACTTTGATCTGATCTAGCAGAGCTATTATTGGTGGTGTTCATATAGGCGAAGGAAGTCCCTCTTCCTTTAATATGTGACAATCTGGCACTTGTATCCTAATAAACTTATGGCACTTCCCAGTGCATTTCTGTAATCCTGTAGGGGATTAGGACATTAATATGATACTGGATCAAATACATATAAAATTAAAAATACCTAGTCTTAAAGCTTCTACAAAAACAGCAGCAGAAACAGCTGTATTCTCTCCCTAGTTAGGAGATGCAAGGCAGCCCTGTGTTTTCAATGGGATGTGCATAGGACTGCAGCCTTAGCAAAACATATGAACACACAGGAACTGAACAAATGTGCAGAACTAACGTTAGGGAAAGACAATGCCTTGTGGCTCCTCTGCAGCATGAAAAACCACCCTCAGTTTCAAAGCAGATGAGAACAAAGGCCTACATTACTACCTTCAATCCTTTCACAGAGTTTGTGTAATGAGTGCATCGGACAGGCCTCGCACAGCTTAATCTGAGTCTTGGCATTCTGGAGGGCTGCGGCAGTGCTAAAAGCTTGCTTCAGAGTGAGCATTACCTCATCGACCTGAAAGGGATGATTCAAGCAAAAGTTAAAACCTGTGCATTTTAAACCTATTTAAAAACAAAACAAAACCCAAAGACAGTATCGCCTATGTTTAACCAGACTCGCAAACGACTGAATATGACCCGATTTTAGAAATAAATGTCATAACCCTGGGAAATTTTCTTGTAGAAGCCCCACTGAAATGAACAAGCTGCACAAGAGCCAAATCCCTTTTCATTTCAATGTAACTTCTGTAAGTGAATTTCCCAGTGTATTGTGTGCCTTCAGTTTATTATTTATATTGCAGAACAGGTCATTAACATCAACAGACTGCAGCTCTTCCACACTGGTTTTGTTACCATGAGTGACTATTTTGTGCATCAGTAGAACAGTTTGAGAAAGGACCAAAACTTAAAACATTTCCTATAAGAGCAATGGCGTTCTTAACAGTACTCCTATACAGTTTGCAAAGAATTTAGGGTGCTACTCCTTTAGGCTGGAAAGGAAACTGAAGACAAGCCACCAGCCTATTTGTACGCAGAGGAACAACTCATCAGCCGTTATTGTATCCAGATGCCAGTCAGAGCCTTGCCCCGACACAATTGCAAATAGAGGCATGCAAGATTCCCACACTTTCCCACATTAGAGGGGGCCAAACTTTACATTCTCTATGGGCAAGAAGGGTCAGAGGTTACAAGGCTTCTCCTCAATGGGTATAGAGATTCAAATCCTTTTCCACACCTCACATAAAGAGCTTTTCAATATCTCCTTTGCCTTCATATATTTTAAAATGAGGAGACTGGTTATCTGAAACGGCACAGAGCTGGAGCATGGGAGGAAACAGAACAAAATTTGCTTTTACACAGCAGCTTTTAGTTTGCTTTGAACTTCCTTACATGTAGACAAACACCTGCAGATTTCTTATGAAGAATACTTGCAATGAAAGGAAAGTAATCTTGATCTTTTAACTGATACTTGGCAGCAGTTTGCTGAATACCAGTATGCCCTTACTCCTCCCATCAAGATGATATCACAAACTGGTAGGAAAACCAGGCAGTACTGCACACAGACTGCCTGCTTCCATGGGCATGAAGTGGTAGATGCCTCAAGAAACACTTTAGGCCCTACGACAGCACACATGTGTGTCTGACAAACAGTCAGAGAATTACTGTATACCAGGAAACTAGGAACAGAACATAGATTAATCACTTGTGCTTTTAGGTAGCATATAAATGGGAGAAGATATTATGGATCCATCTTCTTTTGACAAAGAGACCCAATCATCTTATAATTTTTGAAGCCTGACAATGACGTTAATAGATATTACTGGACAGACTGAATAACATAGCAAAAACAACAGTGCCTTACCAGAGATTCACTTGCACACTGGAATACATAGCAAACATACTGATTAATTCCAGGTTCAGTAGATTCCCGACAAATAAAGCCAAAGTGATCAATGTGTTTTATGCCCTAGAGGGAAAGATAATTGTACTTTAAACCAGTAATCATTAAATCTCTGCATCTTCTACTAGGATTAACTAAACCTAGTTCCCCTATATATACACTCTTGTAGTTCTTACACACAAACTGCAATTTGAGGGTTTAATTAAAGAGAGAGAGTACATGTCTAATAATAATAACCACCACCACCTTTGTTAGCCACCCCATAACCAATTGTTCTCTGGGAAGCTCACAACACACACATTAACACAGTGTGTTAATGTGTTAACACACTTAACACATTAAATCACAATACACCAAAAAATACAAGATACAATACAAAAGAATTTATGAACTTTTTTTAAAGTCAGTTTTAAAAATCAAATTTAATTTAATTTTTTTATATGCTCCACTCACATTCTCTCTTTTCTGAATATGTAACATTCAGAATATGTAATATATGTACAATCCCCTTCCTTCCACCCCAGGATGTTAACCTAGCCAAGTCAACACACACATTATCTCTAGCAAAAAAACCCAAAAAAGTATTCTTAATTGCTACACTGAAGACTCCAGGCTTCTTAGTAAAAGGCCATGTTCCAATTTTTATGATTGCATATATCTCCATTGAATGGAGATATGTGCTCTACCCAGGCTGTAGAGTAGCTCAATAAGCATAACAAAAATTCTCTATAGATTCCTGCCTTGCATCACATGCCGCCCCCTCCTTCTCCTGGTACACATTGTCCTGGTACACATTTGGTCATTTTACTTATGCTCCACCAGAACCCTCTGTGAATCAAGGAGGACTCTGGGATAATGCAATACCTCACTTGTGTGGAATACCTGAAAGAATAAGAATCAGCTTCTGATATTTCTGGGACCCATAAGACAAAAAATGAAAATGATGGCACTCTCCACAAGGTAAAACGAGTTTTCCAGCTGACCAGACATTATTGTTTGATTGGATCTCAATTGTTTGCTTTGTTATGACTCTTCTGAAGTGAAATTTTCAGTAAAATTGAAAACATGGGGAAAAACGTAATAAGTGCTTCCGATTGGCACTGGCACGCGCACACACACACACACACAATCAGAAAGCACTGAGGTGTTTTTTGTAGTTAGAGTACTAATGCAATAATTTTAGAAATAACCAGTGGAGGTTCCGTTTCAAATCTAGCAAATACAGCAGAAGCTTCTTTTTGAATTACCAGCACAAAAACGAGTAAAGCAGTAACCGACTTGGCACCTGTCATAAGGCAATATAAGCTAGCAAGCACATATTCCATTTTAAAGTTAGTTATGCAGGATGCTGTGTACATGATGCTGTGTACATGGAAACAATACAGGTCTGATGCACCTACCATTCACAGGAGAATCACAATTGAAGAAATTAACAGGTTATTTCAAAAACATGTGACTACTGTTTATTGTTCTCACAGTACAAGGAAACACACAGCTGCTTCTGACATAGAACAGTATAAGATATACCATGTTTACATTCATGACCTAGCTATACAAATTCTACACATGAACCCTCCTTTTAAAAATCATACCACTTTGGTATGCGTCTGCCATTAACACACAACTTGTTTGAAGTCGTGCTGCTATTTTACTCCCAGATAAATGTAATGGAACACAAGAGAGACTTCAGTTTCTGAGGAATTCAGAATTTGTTTTATTTTTAAAAAATGAGAATGTGGTACTTTTAAAAGTCAACAGACAGCTATGAGTTAAGTCTTTGACTCTTGCAAAAAACAAAACAACAACAACAACAAAAACACTTGCCACAATTTAACACCTGAGATCTGAATCCATAAGCAGCCTTGATATGATCACCATCCACAGTCCTCTGAACTGACTAAATGCACTTGTTGACGCACCATTCCCATCCAAAATGACCCACTTATGTGGATATCGGGGTCAGGTGGATATGCTCCGATGCTCTCTCTTACTCTTCTTTGATAGGTAATTTTTAAATTTTAGATTCCAAGTCGAGTTCTGTTTTTCCTGAGTGCTGGCCTTCAGTGAATTGGCACTGAAATGCCTCTTTCCATAAGTAGGCGACATGTAAAATCAAAGTATTCACTTTGTCAAATTCAAAAAATAATGTTTGAAGCCAAATAATCAAAATTTGTTAAAGAATGTATCCATCAGATTAGCAGATACCAGGAAGGGCAAGAAGAGAATTATTGCCTTCTTCATACATCACAGCACCATAGAGGACCAATGTATGAGAGGGACAAGTAGGAGTATACCACTGGGCCACACCCCTATGCCATACTTTGTGTCTAAGCCCCTAGAATCAGGAGTGCAAGCCATGGAGCACATTGGCAAAATGGACAGGGACAAACCAGCGCATTCCTGTTCTCTCCCCCACCCATGAACTAGATTTCCCAAGGGGCAACATATGAAGAGGGCTTACATGTATCTGCTGTTGATACAGGAGAACAATAAACTTGGATTACATTTCTGCATGATTCTAAGATTGAGTATATTTTAACATATACTGAAATTCCAAGCAGCAAGTTGAACAACTAAGCAGATTTTAAAGGTTTTTCCTGTCTCTCTGCTTTCAGTTAATTTTCCAAATCCTTTTACACTTGACAAATATCCAGTCTGTTTCACCAAACTACAGTACTTTTTATCCAGTTTGCATACCTACCTGAGAACATGAGGAGATATCTTTAAAGTTTTTCTCAAACACAACTGATTTAGTGTCTGGACTGATGAGGTTAATTTCAAATCGACCAACCTTGAAAAGAAAAGAACATATCAAAACAAGAGACAAAAGACAGAACAACTTGGATGAATAGTTAATCTAAAGACTTTAGGTACCAGAAATGAAATTGTTTACTTATGGGGCTAAATAATAGCTATATAAGGAAAGTATCATAAAAGTTGATGTTCTGCCAACACTAATGGCCAGAAAAGGGAGCCAATCTTACTAGCTCATACAAAACCAACTGAAAACTATTGACAGAGAGCATATTAGGAACATAAGGCTCTCAGTACTTGACTTCATTTCACTGAAATGGAGAAAAAACCTCTATCTAGATTGTACCAGACTGCTGGTGGGGATTCATGCGACTGAATGTTCATTGTGAACTAGCACATTCAGAAAAAAGCTAGATGAGAATCCTTCTCCTTGGTGCTCAGTTTTATGTGTGGAAGGAGCATTCAATCATGTAAACCCCATCACCAGAAGTCTGAAGTGGTACAGTCCAAATACAGGTTTAGTAACACAGTGAAAATGTAATGCTGTCAAAGCCCAGATGACTGGTAGTATTTGAACAAAATTGAATGAAGAACACTACATAAGGGAAGCTGCAAGGCACAGTTTAAGAACAACAAGAAGAAGAAGACAGTACAAAATAGACCAAAAGAGACAGTAGTTTAAAATATTTCTCCAACCACTGGAGTTCTTCAAACAACCACATCTGCCTTACTAACAACACTGACCCTTGGCTCAAATGCTCAAGGGGACCTGTGTCGTATAGAAGTCTTGTCTCTTTAAGATTAGGTTGTGTTTGGTTGGGTGTGACTTAGCAACAGCCTCCGGCTAGGGATTATGAGAGTTGTAGTCAACAACATCTTGGGATCCCTTTTAGAGGGAACCCTGCTGAAGATTATGTTATCCAATCAGCCACTCTCTCAGTGCTCCAAGTCTAAAACTTCAAGGATCAGCCCATACATGTTAAACCTAGATCTCCCGATTTAAGGACACCAAAAGCAGAGTACAAGTATGAACAGGGTCCATCCCAAGGAATTCTTTCCCCAGTAGTACAGTTAATTAATAGTTGTTTCATCAATTCAAAGAGAGCATGTACTGTAAATTTATCTGCTTCAATCCACCCTGCAGACCATAATCCAAAATAAGTATATAACATACCTGAAACAACATTGTCCTGTTTTTCTCAGAGTCGGAGGGCTGGACATGACTTGGGGCACTTGCATGTCGTCTTCGTGACTGTGTTTTTAAACTAGTATCATGAACCTTCCTTTGCACAATGCCTGTGACGCTGCTGCAGCGGGAACGGAACTCTTGCTGTTCATCAAAACCAGAATCCTCCAAAATCCGCTCAGGGAAAGAGACACGAGAGCTCGCCAAACTGGCCAGGTTCGTCTGACTTCCAATGGTAAACATCCCAGCATTATTATTACCATTTGTGCCATCTATCTCCTCAAAGGGACTGTCTAAGGGAGAAGATGGGGCATCTCCTTCACACTCTGTGAGGTCTATACTGGATTCTGCATTCCGTTGCTCATTCAACAATTTCAGACGCTGGCGCTCATGCAGGTTGAACTTCTCAATGCAGTCATCAATCAGGGTGGAAGGGGCCTTTTTGTGAGCCACCGTCACTTTTCCACAGTACAGAATCTCAAATTTTTGAGAGTTGTAGAAGGCATCTTCACAGTCTTTACTAGGTTTGACATCCTCTTTTAGGGCTGCTTTGGAAACTTGCCTTATACTGCTGATAACATCTGGAACCTTTTTTTAAAAAAAGAAGAAGAAAAAGGTACAATATATCATCAAAGAAGCCAAACATAAAAAATAGACACACTCATGCCCAACAAGAAAGGGAAACACAGATGCAATTTTATAATGTAACACATTTTTATACCACCCCATATGCAAGTCCCTTTACTCCAGTTTTCCCCACAGGGTGAAAATGACGATACACTTCCCATAAGACAGACAAGAAAAAGATACTTACTATAGCAAAGTCAACAAAGTACATGGCCTACAGATCACCTTCTGAATTATTTCCTACACCTGGTCTCTCTGAGACACACACACACACACACAAACACCCCCCCCAACTTTTCAGTGTTCCCTCTAACAGAGATTCCCAGATGTTTACTACAACTCCCATTTTCATCTCCCAAATTAGCCTCTAAATCAGTTCCACTACTACTTTATGTTGACTATGTTGTAATACTATCTCAAACACCAATTGGCTTGAGAAGAGCACTTAATTCTCTTGCTCTTTATTGTAAGGAGCATGCCCTTCAGATTAACTATGCCAAAAACTAAAATCATGAGGTTCGCAAAGCACCCAAGGACACTGACTTGGTCTATTGACGGACAAAGGATTAAACAAGTCAGTTGTTATAAGTATTTGGGTATAGTTTTTCAAAATTCTGGAAGTCATAAGGCCCACTCTGAGTACGTGTTACAAAATGCACATAAGTCTACATCAGCCATTTTGGCTTTCTTCTACTCTAGAGGGGCTTGTTTCATTCCTGCTGCAATAAGGATATTTGAATCTAAAGCACTGGCTCAACTGTAATACAGTGCCAAACTTGGCCCATATTCCAATTTTGCAGCATTAGAAGCAGTACAATCCAAATTCCTCAGAAATGGCAGGAGAGAGGGCACGCCCTCAACTCCTGGCTGAGGCTTCCAGCGGCATCCGGTGGATCACTGTGTGAAACAGGATGCTGGACTAGATGGGCCTTGGGCCTGATCCAGCAGGGTTGTTCTTATGTTCTTATGTTCTTAAACAGCCCATGGTGTCCCTAGTGCTGTTTTTTGCCTGGAAGTGGGTCTTCGCAAGGTAGAATCCAAGACCTGGCTTTCTATTTTTAAAGTTCTGGCTCAAGCTAAATTTATATCCTCTGGGGCTGACCCCGCTGATGCTTGTGGATGAATTCATTTCCAAATGGGAAAGCTTATTTGAGCAGAAGCTGATTACTTATGGCCTATCATCACAAGTATTAACAATGACAGGCTATGACTGGACCATACTGGTGGTTACCCAAAGAATCTTAGATGCAGAATGGCAGGCAGACCCAAGTTTCATCCTGAGGGGTGTAGTGCTGAGAAATCAAACTTTGAATACACACCCTGCCAGATATTTTAACCAGATTACAGTGTCCAAGTATCACAGGGCATTTACCCAAGCAGAGTTTAATGTTCTGAACACTGCAGTGCTTGAGGTCAGATTTAACAAAGTCCCGTTTGCAGAGCGCTTTTCTCCCTGCTATTCAGGAGCTACAGAATCAACAGCACATGTTCTATTATGTTGTAATCTTTATAGGGACATCCATAATATGCATACCACTCCATATTTATTAAATTTCCGGGCTGCTCTGATTATATCTACATGTTATCTTTTATCAGATTATGACGACAAGATCTCTTATGCAGTTGCCAAGTTCTGCCTAACTGCTAGCAGAATTCGTAAGACAATGTTAGATACCTGAACAACTAAGTATCACTATCTACTGAGGTCAGCTGTTATAAATTGAGTTGGTTTTTGTGAATGTTGGGTTCCCCCCTTCCCCCTTGCTTCCTCATAAACGATGTTGGTGTTTCCCCCAATATGTTTAAATGTTTCTAGTAATTTTATGTATTTTTATTTTTTATTTTTACTTTTGCTCTTCTGCATTTGCTGGTCAGTGACCGATATAAAAAGCTACTACAACAACTCCCAGCATCCTCAGGTGCAATAGCCTTTGGCTGGGGATTATGGAAATTGTAGTCCACATCTAAATTCCTGTTAGAGGGAGCACTAACGCCATAATAAAAGGACATTTTCACAGGCAATTCAGGGTTACTAACCATGAAGCCCTAAATATAAATTTGGCCTTATCTGGACTAACTAGGGTTTAAAAATGTAGCACTTTTGCTATTTTAATAGAATCTATCTATCTATCTATCTATCTATCTATCTATCTATCTATCTATAAAATTTATTAGTGGATACATGCTTCACAGAACAGGGCAGCTTAGAAACAACTTTAGTACACTAAGCCATGCCAGTTTATTGTGTGCCACAATCAGAGGTGCAACAAGGTAGTTTTGGACCCTGAAGCATCCTTTCCGTATATATACATATATGGATAGAGAACTATTTCTAGCAGCTTTATTGCAGTATTTGTTTTTATTTATTTATTTATTTATGCATTTTTATACCGCCTTTCGTTAAAAGATAGCCCCAAGGCGGTTTACAAAAGTTAAAAACATACAATAAAAACATCATGCTAAAAGTATAAAAACATATAAAAACAGGCATAAAACAATACAACAAATAAAAACACCCAGAAGCAGCAGTAAAAACGATTATGTAAAAGCCTGGGTAAAAAGCCAAGTCTTTACAAGCTTTCTAAAAGCCGTGATGGAGTCCAAGGAACGAATGGCCACTGGGAGAGCATTCCAGAGTCTGGGGGCAGCAACAGAGAAGGCCCTGTCCCGAGTGCACGACAGCCGGGCCTCTCTCATTGTCGGCACCCGGAGCATGGCCCCCTCAGATGTCCTCATCAAGCGGGCAGCAACCCTTGGGAGCAGGTGGTCCCTCAAATACCCCGGGCCCAAACCGTTTAGGGCTTTAAAGGTCAAAACCAGCACCTTGAATTGGACCCGGAAACGAACCGGCAGCCAGTGCAGCTCTTTCAAAATGGAGGTGATATGTTCCCAACGGGCAGCTCCGGATAAAACCCTCGCTGCCGCGTTTTGCACTAGCTGCAGTTTCCGGATATTCTTCAAGGGCAGCCCCACGTAGAGCATGTTACAGTAATCCAGCCGCGATGTGACTAAGGCGTGGGTAACCGTGGCCAGATCTGCCTTCTCGAGAAAGGGACGCAGCTGGCGCACCAGCCGAAGCCGTGCGAAGGCAGCCCTGGCCACCGCCTCCACCTGAGCTTCCAAAAGCAGAGCCGGGTCCAGTGGTACCCCCAAGCTGCATACTTGCTCCTTCAAGGGGAGTGCAACCCCATCCAGAACCGGTAAAATCTCCTTATCCCGATTGGCTCTCCTACTGACCAACAGTACCTCCGTCTTATCCGGATTCAATTTCAGTTTGTTAGCCCACATCCAACCCATCACGGCCTCCAGCCCCCGGTTCAGGACATCCACCGCCTCCCTAGGATCAGATGACAAGGAGAGATAGAGCTGAGTGTCATCCACATATTGCTGACAACTCAGTCCAAATCCCCAGATGACCTCTCCCAGCGGCTTCATGTAGATGTTAAACAGCATGGGGGACAAAACCGAACCCTGCAGGACCCCACAGGCCAATGGCCACAGGGCCGAGCAGTAGTCCCCCAGCACCACCTTCTGGACCCTCCCCTCAAGAAAGGACCAGAACCACTGCAACGCAGTGCCTCCGATTCCCATACTCGAGAGGCGGCCCAGAAGGATACCATGGTCGATGGTATCGAAGGCCGCCGAGAGGTCCAGCAGAACCAACAGAGACGCACTCCCCCGTCTAGTTCCCGGCATAGGTCATCCACTAGAGCGACCAAGGCAGTCTCAGTCCCATACCCGGGGCGGAAGCCAGATTGAAAAGGGTCCAGATAATCCATATCATCCAAGACCCTCTGCAGCTGGGATGCCACCACACGCTCTATCACCTTGCCCAAAAAGGGAAGGTTAGACACAGGTCTATAGTTGTCCAGGTTGGAGGAATCAAGGGAGGGCTTTTTTAATAGAGGTCTTACCACCGCCTCCTTAAGGCATGATGGCATCCTGCCCTCCCTTAACGAAGCATTAACGATCACCTCCAGCCATCTGCCTGTCCCCTCCCTGGCAGCTTTTATTAGCCATGAAGGGCAAGGGTCAAGAGCGCACGAAGTCGCCTGCAAACTGCCCAGGATCTTGTCCACATCCTCAGGCCGCACCAACTGAAAAGAATCCAACACAACGGGACCAGATGGTACCAGAGGCACGTCTGCCGGAACTGCCAAAACTCTGGAGTCCAGGTCAGCACGGATGCAAGCGACTTTATCTGCAAAGCGACAGGCAAACCGATCACAAAGAGCTGTAGATGACTCCTCCCCCATTGTCCGGGGGATGTGTGGAGCAAGGTTTTCACCACACGAAACAGCTCTGTTTGTCTGCACTGAGCAGATGCAATGGAGGCAGAGAAAAAGCATTTCTTCGCCGCCCCCACCGCCATGGCATAGTCCCTAAAATGGGCTCTAGCCCGTGTTCGGTCGGATTCGTGACGACTCTTCCTCCAGCGTCGTTCCAGCCGTCGTCCGAGTTGCTTCATCGCCCTAAGCTCTGAGGAAAACTAAGGAGCAGAATGGGCTCCACCAAGCCGGAGAGGGCGTTTGGGGGCAACCGTGTCAACAGCCCGGGCCATCTCTCCATTCCAGAGATCCACCAAGGCCTCGACAGGGTCACCAGCTCTAGACACTGGAAACTCCCCGAGGGCCATCTGAAATCCAAGCGGATCCATAAGCCTCCGGGGGTGGACCATCTTAATCGGCCCAACACCCCTGCAGAGGGCAGACGGAGCAGTCAAACTAAACCCCACCAGGTGATGATCTGTCCATGACAAGGGAGTGGTCTCAAATTCCCCCACCTCCAGATCATTTATTTCCCAGTCGGCAAAAACCAGATCCAGAGTTTGTCCCACCACGTGGGTAGGGCCCGATACCAATTGAGAGAGGCCCATGGTTGCCATGGAGGCCATGAAATCCTGAGCTGCACCCACTGGGGGGCCTCAGCGTGGACATTGAAATCCCCCAAAACAATAAGCCTGGGGGAACCCAAGGCCACCTCCGAGACCACCCCCGCCAGCTCAGGTAGGGAGACTGAAGTGCAGCAGGGTGGTCGGTACACCAACAGAATCCCCAGCCTATCTCGGAGGCCCACCCTCAAGGACAAACACTCGAAATTCTGAGATTGCCTGACCGGGCACCTGGAAACGGGGAGGGTCTCTCGAAAGATGACTGCAACGCCTCCTCCCCGACCCTCGAGGCGGGGCTGCTGCACGATCTGGAAACCTGGAGGACAAAGCTGAGAGAGACCGACCCCGCCCAGCGCATCCAACCAGGTCTCCGTCACGCATACCAGGTCAGCACGCTCATCCACAATCAGATCGTGGATGAGAGATGTTTTTGCGTTAACTGACCTGGCATTCAGCAGCAGCACCCTAATCCTCGAAGGAGTGTTCTCAGAGCTCCCTAGGGTCAGAGGGTTGGGAGAAGGGCTGGAAAAAGGAACAGGCCTCAATTGCCTGGACTGTTTTCCCCTGTAACGGCCTGCCCAACTCCCACCGCCATACCTCCCTCTGCCCGCTACCTGTGATATTGCTGCCCCCACTCCAGACCCACTTTTTTGCTCTCCCAGACACATCTCCCCAGACTAACCCACCACAGCTTCTTGGCTTAATTAAAAAACAAAACAAAACCAGGCTTGCGTAGTCTCCTGCTGACTTCTTAATTGTGGGAAGACGGATCTTCAGGGCAGAAGGAGAGAGATCTTCTGGGCCTCAGGCAGCTCGCCCCACGGCAGAGAGCCACAAGGACGAGAGGAAAAAGGAAAAAGTAAGGAAAAATCACAGGACTGGCCAAGTTAGTCCTGACTAACTTACTCATAAGAACATAAGTACAGCCCTTCTGGATCAAGCACAAGGCTAATCTAATCCAGCATCCTGTTTCACACAGTTGTTACAGACCAGGCCTGATTTATACACTAAATATGCTCATTAGCTAGTATACAAAATAGGTCTGGACCAAGTTCTTTTATATTAGTGACCACGTTTGATCTGGATGCAAGCAAGAAAGGAGATCAAACCACTCAAAGATTCAATGGGCTTTATTGAGTATAAAAGACTTAATCTAGCAAGGCAAAAAGCAGAACCCTCTATCAATATTAGCAACAGTAATTAAACAGAACATCCTAACCAGTACCAATATTCACCGTGTGCCTAACTAACTTATGTGTGGGTAATTAAATCTTCCTAGATTCTAATACATTTCAGATACAGGCAGAAAAGAGGGGGGTGGGTTTGAGAGAGGCTGAGGGCTGGCATGGTTTGGAGTTAGTATAGGAAAGGAAGGGGAGAAGGAGAAGGGAGCAAGGAAGGATGGAGGGGATTCCAAGGCCTATAAAGGAGCAGCATATTTACCCAGGATCAGAGGCTTGAAAGCAGAGAAGAATCACTTCAGCTGAAGGGGTGAGGCGCTTGGTGGAGACAGGAGTTGTTGCAGTGCCCAGATCATGGCTGATAGCCGGAGCCTCATGGCTTGGGGAGCCTTGACTTTCTCACTGCGCAGTAGAAGTCAGAGACAGCCTCTGACCATGGCAGAGTTCCTGCTTTGCCCCCCGGCTTAGCAGCAAAACCCTGGGATTCTCGTGAGCAGCTTTTGCAGGCAAAAGATTGCTAACTCTCTGTCTCAAAAGCCTCATTCTTATAGTGATTTTCTCTTTGATCCTTGAATGGAATCTAATCAAAGATCTCATCTTTTCCTGTGTGTCCAAAAGGTGATAAGTTGCTGCTACCTTCTGAACAAAATCTTAATTATTCAGGATATCGGCTAGTCCAGAGAGATCTCTGAATCTCATCTTCTGTAAACTCTGTGCGCTCAGGAAGGAGGGGGGGAATCTGCATCTAAGATACTGCAAATTGCATATTTCCCCAAAAGGTGTTAAAATTCAGAGTTAGTAAGGGGATTCAGGATATTCTGTGTGAGACAGCTTGTGTACCTCTACCCAGTGTTTAATTGAAAACAAGAGAATATTTAAAGTATACATGAAAAGGGGTGTGTGTGTGTGTGTGTGTGTGTGTGTGTGTGTGTGTGTGATTTGTAGCATGTGTGAGGTGAGAATTAAAATTTACAGAGAGATCTCTGTATGCATTTGGCTAGGTTGAACTTCCATGGAGAACAATTCAAATTCCTGACAAGGATTTAACACTACAGAAAAGGGGGGGGGTCAGCCCCCTGGCTCCTTCCACAGACACTTGGTAGTCAGTGGTATTAGCATATGGATTACAGCATTCAGCATTCAGGCCTGGCTCTTGCATATCCATTTTAACAAAACAATGCTGGATCACCTCCTGCTCCAGAGAGCAGGGAGAGCAACATCCTAGTTCCCCTTGAGTTCAGGTATCATTTCTTAATAAACTGAAATCAGACACAGGCCTATATTTCACCATACTTCTGAGTTGGTATCTCTGGTTCTGATAAGTTATGACTGTTCATAACACAGTGGCCCACCAGATGCCTCTGGGGAGCCTACAGGCAAGAGGTATGTGCATGCCCTCTCTCCTGCTGTTGCTCCCCTGCAACTGGTATTGAGAGGCATTGTGCTGCTGAGTCTGGAGATGGCCCACAGCCACCAGACTAGTAGCCATTGATATACCTGTCCACCATGAATCTGTCTAAGCCCACTTACTCTTGAATCTTCCAGTCATTAAGAAATACATATATCACATAATACTCTTATGGTATTGAGAGGCATCGTGCCGCTGAGGCTGGAGATGGCCCACAGCCTTCTTGACTAGCCTCTAGATGCCAATTTCAAATAGCAAGTACTATGAAACAACAATGAAACTTATGTACACAAGAACATTAATTCCTCCGTTTGAAATTCAGCCACCAGCTTGAACCCTGCACTCATCCAGAAAAGATACCACACACTCTTTAGTGCAGTATTGAACTTGCACATCAACAAATCAAAAAGAAACATACCTACATTACCGCATCAAGATATTTCAAAACAGCCACACAGAGGGGGAAATGCAAGATGGATCTCACTTCAGATATTGTAACAGTTATTAATACCTATATCTGCTTCCCAGTGTTCACATATAAGCACTTCTTCTAGATTCATGCAAACATGGCATGCAAGAGCTATTAACTCTAACTTAATTGTATATATTTTAAAAAATAAAATATTTGCTAGATGCATGAAAATTCAGATGAAATAAGCTGTAGTGAGGTAGAGTTAAGTATATCCAATATGTAATAATAACTTTTTACTGGAATTCCAGTGGAACAATAGAGGCATTCTCCAGTTCTACAGAACTCCAAAGACAGAAGGATGACTGTGTGTATTGAGAAACAGACTTCTCCTCTGAAAGCTGAAAGAGTTTTCCTTTGGACAGCTACATAACTTTAACATCAACCATTTAACACACAGGTAACACCTTTGTTATCAAGCATTTAAGAAACAATAGAACTTTTCAGATGTATATTAAAAATTAAAAGCTGGGTTGCTTAATTCACATAAACAGCTTAATGCTGGAGTTCTTTGCAAATATAAATTTTGATACAATGTCAACTACTAACAAATAGACATTTTCTATTATATCTTAAAATATGCACAGGTGAATATCTCTATAGAAGAGTACATAAAATCAAATCCAATTACTGTTTTAGTTTTTAAATACATGTAAATACTCAAAAATTAATTGGTTCAAGGACTAATCTCTTCAGATTGTGCAACTATACATAAAGAAACAAACTCAAAACGAACTTAAGAACATTATCCAACAGTTGCTATATGTTTAAAAGGAAAATATGACCAGCTTCTTGCTATGGCTATTTTGAGGAGTTCAGTTGCTGTCTACTGCTGATTCCATTAGGATACTTGGAGGATAAGCCTGGCTATAGTGTGCACTTGGCCTTTGTCCCAGTTGGCCAGTAAAACACACACAAGTCAGCATCATCAGGGGCTGTGGCTAAAGAGAATTATGAATACATACTTTTGGAAGGGCAAGGGTGCCAGCTTACTTTAAAAGGGAGTTATTATATACCGTAGGTGACACATGGATTATAAACTATTACACCTGCAAATCTGAACAGGAAACTCTGTTGATTCGTCGATGTCTCAGCAGCTTTGGATACCAAATCCTGCTCAGAACAACTTGGGTTGAAGCCTTCTTTATCACCACATCAGTTTTGGTTCCCTCTTCCTGCCACATCAGTCATTTGAAATTGTTCCTCACCCCAATACACAACCATGCACTGCTTCAGATGTAATGCGGAACCTTGGTTAGAGCCAGGCTCCACACAATGTCTCCAAGTCTCAGGAACACACATTTCCTCCTCAAGCATCCTGTTCCTATCTAAGTTAAAATAATCTGAGATTGGAGAGTTCGGTCAAAAGATAAATTTCAGTCTATCCTAACCCACTTCCTTCAATTAACCTCAATCTAGACCTAAGGTTTAAGTGAGTTACAGATCTCTGGTTATTTGAAGCAAGGCAGTAGTATAAGCCATCTGGTAGGTTTGGACAACCCATTTGGACTAATTTTTACCTTGATAAGATGTTCAAACGTGTGTTACCAAAAATCAGGGACATTGTGTGGAACCCAGCTCTGAGGCTCTGCATGACATCTTAACTGGCTCAATATACCATAAGAGTTAACTAAAGTTTTCACAAAACTGTCTGGATAAAATGAAGCTTCTAATAAACTTCAATTATGTCCCTGTTACAGTCTTGGGTCTTCTCTGTGTAATTACTGAAAATCCAATCTTCTGTTTTCAGTCTGTCAAGTAGGCAGATAGGGAACAAGAGGTGGGAAGAAGGCATGGGAATAAAAACAAAACTGCATATGACTTTTGTAATAACTTTGCTAAACACTGCCACTGAAGTAGATAATTTAAGTCTATTGACAACAAAACAGTGTGCCTGTTGAAGCTTTTGAAATCTCTCTCTCCCATTCAGGAAGCTGGAATCTACAACCCATACTGTATTATAGTAACTCCACTCACAATCCTGCCACACCCTGCTGATAAATTTGTGCCCAACTGAAACTAAGGGACTAGTAAGAGAGACAAATATTCCACGCTGTATTAGAGACAAAACCACAGCTAGGGTTGTGGGGCACAGCCTTAGCTATAGAATTTACTGGGCTTCCCTCATCATCTCATGCTTCATCACCTTATGCTTGAGGTTTAGCTTTTCATCCAGCACCTTTCCTCCCCCCCTTACTATATGCTAACAGTTTGAATGACCATGTAAGATCTTAAGGTTTACTTCAGTCACATTTGGTTAGGTTTTCAACGAGATGGCAAACCTGCATCTGGGATGTACGACTTCAGACAACAAATGAGGACTCAAACGAAGACATGATCTTCCAAACCCAAAATACCCCCTTCAAAAGTCTCTGAACATAGATGATGAGATGTCAAAGCAATGAATTTTAGCTTAGCCTTCTCCAACACACTAGAATTTTTTTAGTCAGAAAAGCACTCCATGTAAGCGCTCAGACATCTGCAGCCTGAAGTTGTAGAGATTAATCATAGCTTTACCACCAATTCTATGCATGTTTACTCAAATACAAACCTGTGATAAATGGGGCTTACAACCAGGTAAATGTGCCCAGGATTAGTCAAGTCACTTCAGAATTAACGAGACACATGTGGGTAATAACAAACATTCTCTATTGCATGTATACAGATCAGAGACAGGAGCCACCATGTCTTCATCTGCCCATCAAAGATGAACTTTAACAAAAGCTTGAAATCACGAGGGTTTCTCAACGTGCACATGTGCACAGTGCGCACACAAACACACACACCTCATTGAAGTACATCTCACGTTCTTGCCAAGCCAGCCTGAATTGTTCAAACACGACCATAAATACTTGAAAAGGGCAGGTGTTTTTCCACTTCAAAGCCTTTGCCAAGGAAGTGTCTCTATATATAATTATTAATTTACTATCCAAGGAAAAACACACCATAAAATTAGTGAAGGTGATCTCTACTCTATTTCTTAATTCCACATCAACAAGGTACAAAAGACAGAGCTCTCTCAAGGTTGAGATACTTGGGTTGTAGTAAAATCTTATGCATGGATACTAAGGTTGCTTAAAGCTCTTTCTCTCTCTCTCTAGCTCTTTTTTTAACAGCTATAGCTAAAAAGATTCAAGAGACAGACAAAAACAGAACTGTGACAAATTCAAAAAGGGAGAAGTATGGGTCTTAAAACTGATCCTCACAGGGATCAATGTAATCATGTACACTGCTCTGAGCTCCTTGGAGAAAGAGCAGGATATACATATGTAAAAATAAAGCATAACCCACAAAAATACATTTTTAAAAATGTTTTATGACAAAGGAATTACAGGATGTACCCCTTAATCTTGGAACAGATTTTTCTATTTTTTAATTTAAGTTAATTTAAATAGAAGTACTGCTGCCTCAGTTTATAGCCATTCCTGTTATCTCTTACACAGAAGGAATGATGGGGGGGGGGGTGTAGCTCAGTGGCAGAGCACATACTGTACCTTATATGGAAAATGTCTCGGGTTCAAACCTGAGAGGGCAGGAAAAGACTTGCGTCTAAAACCTTGAAGAGACACTGTTGGTCAGGACAGACAGGACCAAGCCAGATGGACCAATGTCTTGACATCAGCTTCTTATGTTCCTTTAAGTAGTACATATAGCCATTTTGGTCCATTAGAGAAAGAAATCCAGAAGTCACAATTCTAGAAATACTTTATTAGGACCAATCAAAATGACACAGTCTGGAGCAAGCTCAAAAGAAACACACAGCAGGGAAAAAGGCTTCTTTGAACTATTTTATTCATATGTAAATTGATGCAGATCAAAACTCAATTCTAGGTTCTTTTTATTCATGTTATGTGACAAACGTACTTTTTAACTAGTTCCTCAAATATGCTCACAACCAAATCCTCAGTATTGGTGCTTTTTGGAGACACTGAAGTAGACAAGGTGGTACCACTCACTGGTAGAAGGAAAACAAATCATTCCCTATTAAAGAAACACAATGAAATCCAAGTCTTGAAAAGCCAGCGAGGGTGTCCCACTAGTGAAAGCTTCCAATTCTTCACTGAAATTATATCCAAACAAAACACACTTCCAGTATTACAAGTTCAGGCTGGTACCTTGCAAAAGGGGAAGGAAGTAGAGAGGAAAAGGATATTCCAGAATTGTATTACAGTTGCACAGTAGATTCAAGATTTTTATCATCTGCACATTCCCTGTCACAGCTATGAGTAAAGGCACATGTTTGAGTGTCAAGAACATGCCTCCACTGACACAACAACTAAGATTTTAATGTACAGTTGCATCCTTCATGCTGTTATTACTGGTGCATCTTTTACTTCATTGGTATTGTCAGTTAACACGGATTTCATAAATGTAATCAAGCAGAGGAGAGGGCACAGCATCTTCATCTAGCTTAGACAGCTTCGAGGGCCATGATAGTTCACCACACAATGACTTGATTTTAGCTCTTATCAGCAGAGCTGCTGCCTTTATGGTCTTGTTATTGTCATAGGCCAGTTCATACCAGGTGGAATATTCATTTTTAATGGTTGGTTTTTCATGGCTAACTGGAGCAAGGAGAAATTAGATGGAATAAAATCAGTTTGCCTTTCTCATCTGGAAATATATAGAAACCAGTACTCAACTAGTAATTTTTATTTGTCAAGTTGGTCTCTGTTATTTAAGTGTTCTTCGCTTGCTTTTTTTAAAAATGTAATGAGGTGTTTGGGGGAGTGAAAACTACTCATTATCAAAGGCCATCATAATCAATAGTTCCAACAGTTATTTTTTTAAAAAACCCTTGTGTTTATTCACTTCAGATAGTACTGACACATTTTTTAGACCCCCCAAGTCCACAGAACAATAATCGGCACCGTTTTTCAAGTTGGGGCCAGTTTGGCAAAAAACTTTCTATGTAAGTGCCATTTCCTACATGCTGGCTTCTATGCAGTATTGTGCTTTTCTCAATGCTGGAAGAGTCCTTTAAGAGACATGGAGACCTCTCTTAAGAGCTCTACGGAAAGGGCTTTCCAGCATGCCATGCATGTCAACCAAATAGTGCAGGAACTTAAGAGGGTTCATTTTCAGGGTTTTGCAGTGCACAGAGGTGCTCTTACCCCTGGACTTCAGGGCCGAAGCTCAGGACCTCCACAGCCCTGGGGGCCACCAAATCCTCTTTAGTATTTCCTGGGTGGTGCAGTCGCCTAGCAGAGCATGAGGATGCTTAATTTGCAGGGGAGGGGGGGGCCTCCAAACGCCTTTAGGTCCAGGCTCCAAAATTACCTAGGTGCACCTCTGGCAGCGCATGATCACCCCACTCACACGCAATCAAAGGACATGCCAAGAATGCGATGGCACGTCCTTGAAGGATGGGCATGTTTACGATGGGGCTTGAGCCTTATCATATGTTAAAGGGCTGGCAGGCTAATGTACATAACAGCCCAAGGACTAATTATCTTTCTCTTCCTCGCCATTTCAAATTGCCCCCTAGGGAAATCTAGTTTCTTCAAATACAGCTGGAGCACAGAGGAGCTCTAGTTCAGGTTCAAAGCAGTTGAGAGATTTTAGGTTCAGGTTAAGTTCAGCTTCACTGAAAAGCCTAAGTCAGTTTTTGGGTTCTGTTTGACTTCTTACTTTGCACGTACATATTCCATAAAGTCTTATTGTGAAAAAGTTTATCTTTAATAATTAACAAATGGAATGTACTTCTCTAAACTATGGTGACAGAAAGTGACCAGCAGAGGCTTGCCAGTAGTCTCCATTATTCTCCTCAAAACCACCCTGCAGAATTGAAGGGTGTTTTTAAATCTTATTAAAGAACGAAGAAGAAAAGTCAGCCTCAGCTTCTGCAATCAACATTACTTCTCATTTTCAGGACTGAACAGTCATGTTTGCCAACTCAGTGTTTCTCTACCGTATCAGCAAATATTTCCTCCCCCACAATGATATTTCAGTAGCTGTTACATTGCAACACACAACCTGGAATATCTGCTAGAAATGCATAAAAGTTATACTTGTAGATAAAACCTATAGTGGTTGAAGATAAGCCATTTTAAATAACAGCCATTCATGCCTGAAATGCAACTGAGCAACAAGCCATAATCAACAATGAGGGGCTGACTTTGTATGTAGAATGGGGGCTGCAATTGGTGCAGACTGGTCTGCACGATAGAGATCATATTATTCTGATCCTAAAAGACCTACACTGGCTACCAATAGGTTTCCAGGCAAAATACAAAGTGTTGGTTATTAATGACTTGGACCCACGGTATTTAAGAGAACACTTTCTTTGTTATGAACACACACACACACACACACACACACACACACACACCGCCTATTAGGATTTTCAGGGGAGGTTTGTCTGAGGGTGCCGCCAGCTCATCTGATAGCTACTTAAAGGCGTGCTTCTCTGTAGTTGCCCCAGTACTGTGGAAATCACTTCCTGCTGAGATTAGAGCTGTTCCGTCCATGTTGGCTTTTAGGAAACAACTGAAGACACCTCTCTTCAACCAAACATTCTTACTTCGTTTGTGTTTTTATTGATATTTTAATCTTGTTTGTGTATGTTTTAACTGATAAATTCTTGGTCTAGTTTTATTTTTGGTTGTTTTATGCTGCAAACCGCCTAGAGACTTCAGTAGTGGGCGGTATACTAATTAATTACCGGTAATTAATTAATTGATTAATTAATTAAAGTCTTTATTCAACAGGTTCCCTGAAACCTTTGGTTTTTTGTTTTGCATTTGTTTTTCTCCTTTGGCCAGTTTTGACAATTACAGACAGAATGGTGACACAAGACCTCAAAACTTATAAAATCCTCAATTAGCTCAATTAACCTCTTATCAAAAGCAATGTCCCAGGGAAACTTGCATATCCAGGTAGGTTTATATTCCTAACCCTCCCATGGTTATTAATCATAATCTCAAGAGTCTAAAGTTTCTTTATTTATATTCCTAACTTCCATATCTGGGTAGGCTTATATTCCTACCCTCCATCTTAGCATATCTTCCTGTTTATTTCAGGAGTGAATAGTTCTGCACCCTATTCTAGCAGTCTGAAAACTAGTCTGAAACTGTTGGGCAAGAAATTTCTGTTTACTTAATGAACAATTTTTGTCTGAGCTGCTTCTGGTATCTTGCCTTCTCCATAACCCAAGTAAGGAATGTAGGCAAAGCTGTGTACAGATTTAGGACTGTAAGAACTTGTCTTGTACACATTTTTACAAGAATGATTTTATCTGTGACCTTAAGAGACTGGCTGTTCTGGTTTCTTTCCAGATAAAAATACAGGTATGTACAAATCAACTTCAGTTAATGGGTACTGTAGAAGTGTTCCAACTCAAGAGGTTCCTGCCTTGGGAAGATTTGCCTGCCTAAACCACCTGCCAGTACTTGTGTGTGACCTTCAGTATGTTCCTTGAGTCACCCTGAATATTGTGACTAGCTTCCTACAATGTCTTTACTCGCTGAAAATCACAACTAGCCCATTGAAGAATGCCTTCCTGCTCATGGAAGTCACTGGTCCCAATGAGGCACTCTCATCACTAACTCAAAAGATTTGAAGGGTAAACAAAATACAAGGTTGACAAGTCAGAGAGCAGGAAGACTAGCCCAAGAATAATTGGGGGGCTCACATGTATGTTTAGTATGTCATCCTGAAATAAACACTCTTTGAAGGATGCTTAAACAAAATCTATTCATAGTCAGTTTAGCCTGAGAGTTTTGAAAGCTATTTGGCTAGTCATTTGTTCAAATCAAAAATCTCAATGGGCAAGCCCAAGCCCTTGGGCACACCTAAAGTAACTCTTTGATTCCCTGCCATTAGTTTTAACATATCCACTAAACAGAACAAAAATTTCATTTCATACCTTGGAAAACAATCTTTACCAAGTTATTCATATAATTCCTACAAGATTATTTGGTCCTTGGCCTAAAGTGACTGCATCCAGCTGGATAATTAATTTGATTTATTACACTTCAGCATCTTAAGACTCTCTTGTACCAGCTCACAGGAACTGAACTATGTAAGGTCAATTAGCTTTTCCATCAACAGCCTTTTAACTTTAATCAATCTTTTAAAAAGATAAAAAGAAAGCAAGCACTGTTGCTGGGGAAATTGTAGCAGAAGATAACTGTAAAAGAAAACTATTCCCTTAGCAAAGATAATTGAATTTTGGCCTACAGAAGTGTTTTGCAAGATTGAGCCAATCATGAAATGAAGTCAGTCACACTTTCCTCGAATCTTTTTTTTTTTTTAAATACTAGATAAGGTCATGCAGGATAAGAGTGTTTTCCCAATACATTTCATAGTGCTGTATGTACAAAGAAGTTCATGGGAACTGTTTGTCTGTTACATTTTTTTATAACCCGCTCTTCCTCCAAGGAGCCCAGAGCGGTGTGCTACATACTTATGTTTCTCCTCACAACAACTCTGTGAAGTTATTACAATGACAGCAGATGCTTTAAGTAACAACCCCCTATACTTTGTTTTTGACATTGGGGCACACCAGCTAGGGTTGCAACAACCAATTCTCTTGTTTCAATTTTGTGGGTCAAAAATTGCAGTTTAGGTGGGTGGAGACTTAACCCCACCGCACACTAAATATTCACTCTCCCCCACCCCAAGTTCTCTTCAGTGCCACTGCTTCTACTGATTGAGATCGCCATGTAACGACTCGGGAGTAGCAATGAAAGCAAGAATGTCACAATGCTCCACAGCATTGGAGCTGTGGAGTTTAACTATATGATGACTTCATTAAGGGCAACTGAAGTCAATAATGAGTAAGAGCAGGCTATGCAAAGGAATAACCAAATACTTTTGCAAGAAGTGATGAATAATTCTAGAAAAGGGGAACTGTTCCTCAAAATTGCAAAAAGCTTCTGCAGAACAGACTGCTGCTTCCGCTCAGTTCTAATACAAACCAAGTTAGAAGCAACCTTGTGCAGATGTCGTAAAATCTGGGAATAACTGACACAGATGAGAGAAATGGGATTGTATCTACCAGCCCTGCTCACAAACCCACACATTGACTGTGTCTTCTGTACAGAGCTTATATGCATGCTCACAGAGACAAAAGACTGGAAACATGTGGAGTTCAGGAGGACAACCAGTGGATAAGATTCCATTACTCTCCTGTGTAATTATCCTCAGATCTCATATTATCAATGGGCTTTTGTGAAATTTCAGGCTCCAAGAGGCCACTGGCTGAAGCTGATGGAAGTTGTACTCCAACATCATCTTGGAAAAACCTCTGCTTAAGAGGTTAATTCTCCCTGTTAAGCCCTGTTCTGGCAATCAACAGAATGCCAGTGAACATGCTGACAAGCGCTAAAAGTGAGTTACAAGTTCTGCCGTGGCACGTCACTTGCCTCCCTTGTTGCGCAACTTATGGAAATGGCAGTGCCATTTATCTGCAGAGAAGGGCCAACTGTGATGGCAGACACTTCCGTGACTGGCAGCTTGGATTCTGATCTACTTTCAGCACTTTAAGTGTGCTCAGCAGTGCTCTTTTGAATGCCTGGACAAGGCTTTAGTTCTCCTCCAGTGTCACGCTCCAAGTCAATGATGATGAGCCTTGTTTTGCTTCAGACTAGAACGAACTGTACTTGGATCTTGAAAGTTAATCTATTGCAGGGAAATCGTGTTATAAACATCATGACCATTCCTTGAAGAAAAGAGTTACCTCCAAAATAGTGTTCTGCAGTTTAATAAACCAAGTGTGTTTTGTAATTATGTGGTCTACTTTCCTTCTCCAGTTAAACCACAAGGAAAACCTTTTCATATTTACATAATAACTGAATAGATATTTTTATGTAGGGCAGTAAAAGTGGAAGAACAAGGGAAACGGAAACAGGTCTCACCAGCTTTAGACTGCGGTGATAGCTACACATTAACATTTTCCTTCACAACATTTTAGTCTGCAAAGTAAAAGGTGTTTTAAGCAGGTGAAGCTTCTTCTTTGACCTGGATCCAAGAGCTACTTAAATCAAGTCCCAAGGCTTGCTCATGTCCAACGCAATTTTTGACCACTTCCCCACTTTTTAATGGCAGGTCTCCAGGACAGAAAATGTTTGTAACTCATGGCAATTTCATAAGTATCCCATGCTGCACAGGGCAGGTATTTGAAAAACAGAAGTCCAGCACTCTCCACCTTGCTTGGGCATGTGAAGCTAGTTGCCAAGTTATTTGAATTGTGCTGCTATATTTCAGCAATATATGTCAGCTGCTATATTTCTAACACACACAAAATAATTAATTAAAAATAAAAAACATTAAAAATTAACAAACATATTGTGACATATGCATATATGGGCCAGTGCCCACTTTCAAGTAAACACTTCACACAGTTGACATGGGTCAGTTGATACACACCTTTTAAAAAAGATGTTGAGGACAAAAGGCCAAGAGATACCAGTAGGCCTGTGATGTCACCTGAGGCTGCTGAAGAGACTCCAGGTGGCTCCCTAAAGGCTAGACAAGTTGAAACTTTAAGCACATCCCATGACCTTGAGTGTTTAGGGGGTTTTTTTTGGGGGGGGTGATGTGGGAGTGGAGAGGATGCTTTGTTAAATAACAGCATGTTTTGTTATACCCAATCTGGATCAAGACTAGAGAGTGGGAAGTAGTTAGCCAACCATGACCCCTTCCCTCCCAAGGCAAATGAAAGCCATGGATAGAGAGGAGATCTAGATTGGGACTGCAACAGGGGAAAGGGTTTATTGGAGGCCTTCCACAACTGTTACTTAGCAAGACAAAAAACAAAAAAGAGAAGTCACACTCATCTGGCCTTCTTATCTCACATTTGAGAGGAATCAGGAGAATGAGGCATCTCTAACTGTTTAGCAGCTAGACATTTCACCCGAGACTGCTGAAGAGCAGTATCATTAAACATTGCCTAATGCAAGAGTAGTTGTGTATTCTCTTCTTTACCTTGAAAACTGTGTCTTGTGCTATGCTTAATTTTCAGCAGTGGCTATTTGGGACTGGATCACTCTCTCGCTGAATGCAACATGTACATTTTGGTTGGATACTCTATGTATTTGTGCTCTGCATAGTAATACTTATTTAAATTCATCCCTGAAAGACTAGGTCCGCAGTTTGGGGGTGCTCATCAATCCAGTACTGTTAGAGGCTCAAGTGGCCCCTGTGGTTCGAAGCACCTTTTATCAGCTTCAGCTAATATGCCAACTGCGACTTTACCTGGATAGTGATAGCTTGACTACAGTTACTCATGCTCTGGTAACCTCCCACTTCGATTACTGCAAAGTGTCGTATGCGGGGCTGCCTTTGAAAATGGTCTGGAAACTGCAGTTGGTACAAAATAGGACTGCAAGATTATTAACTGGGGCTGGGCATTTTTATCATAACACACCAGTGCTTCATCAGCTGCACTGGCTCCCAGTTCATTTCCAGGCCAAAATTATGTTGGAGATAGAGCTCCAGTGCATTGACCTTTTGCAGCAACTATCCTAATGCATTTGGAGTAAAGATGGTGAGTAAGGGTCTCCCTAACTGTTCTACTTGTCTCTATTCTATGACCCCTGATCTGACGCTTCCGCACTTCCTGTGCTGAGTCACAATCCTTCCTTTCCTCTTAGAGAACAGATGGAAACATCTGTCTGCCTCCTTACCTATTCATTATGTAGTCCTTTAGATTAGGTTTAGGCTTTCCTATCCACGTGTACTTAACCAATAAATACTTAGTATTTGGCTCTACAAGAATCTCCATGTGTTTTCTCCAAATAGCTGCAGCAACTAAACCATCCTCTGCTACCTACTCTATAACTGGAGTGTGTGCTCATTCCTTAGTGCTCTACTGTTCTACCCACTTGGGATAAAAATTAACAACCTCTAACAAACTAAAGCACTGGTTTTAACCTTAGAGCCCTAAATGGTTTGGGACCAGGTTACCTGAGTGCCTTGCCCCATATATCCCAACTCAGACCTTAAGATCTTCTTCAGAGGCCCTGCTCCAAAGGTCCCTGCCAAATGAAGTGAGTGGCTACTAAGGAGAGGGCCTTTTCAGTAGTGGTACCTCATTTATGGACCCGTCTCCCTGGTGAAGCTCACCTTGTACAGTAACTTTGTTCTTTTAGACAGCAGGTGAAGACATTTCTGTTCACTCAGACTTCTTAAAATCGATTTTAAAACGTTTTTAAAGAGTTTGTGATATTCTCTGTGGTTGTGTGTGTGTGAGTGAGAGAGAGAGATTTGTTGTGCTTTGTGTGTGTTTTATTTGATGTTTTTACTTTTGTGTTGTGAGCTGCCCAGAGAATAGTTTGTTCTGGGAGAGCTAACAAATAAAGTTCATTTGTTTATTTGTTATAGTGAGTAAGTCACTTCCAGTGTCTACTGAAACACAGTTCCACAATAGAGGTATGCCTGCTAGCCATACCCCTGCACAGCAGAGTTTGCAGTTCTACAGTAGGCGCAAGTGAGGAAGAGGCCCTCTACACCTGCTGAATGCACAGTTACCAGGGGTGTGGCAAAAACCCACACATACCTCACACATTCACAGAATGAGTGTATTTGTATATGCACACGCCGAGTGTCAAATATGCTACTGAAAACTTCAACAATTTCATGCTGGAGTTTCCTTTCCATATGGCCAGGGCTCAGGAAATGATGAGTAATATACCAACACAGCTCAGTAAGAAAAATTTGCCTGGCTGATGAGCAGAGCCAACGTTTCTTGACCTCTGAGTATGGCAACTTTAAAGTCTTCTATAATGTCATGGGAGATTAAAAAGCATTCCCTCTGGTTTCTGAGTGTTACCATTTTTAAAGGTCTGATTTATGTCACAATATCTGTGTTATCTTTAAGGTACAACAAGACTCCTTGACGTTTTTGCTGCAATATGTCTACCCCTACAGAACCAGGGATTTCCTGGCTCATATTCTTAACTATAAGTCCACACTGCTCTTCATCATGAAGTCCAAGGTTTAGTTCATATAAGCACCAGGTGTGGTGGTGCTTATGTGCACCTGACTGTACCTGGGCTGTACCACTTCAGACCATAGGTAGGCAATCACATAGTCAAATGTTCCTCCATGGGAGAAAAAATACCCAAACATGGCATAGTAGGGAGAAAGAGAAGCTAGCAATTTCCTCCCAGTATCTGATTTATAACATGCAGGGATATTATTATTATTATTATTATTATTATTTATTAACATTTGTACACTGCCCCAAACTTCCGTCTCTGGGTGGTTAACAATAGTATAAAACAAGTTAAAGCATATACAAAAACTTAAAACAATTTAACAATTTAAAAACCATGAATTAAAACCTTAAAATTCAAAGAACAGAAAAAGCTTGAGTGAAAAGGTGGGTTTTAAAATGCTTTCTAAAAATTGTCAGAGATGGGGAGGATCGTATCTCAGCAAGGAGCGCATTCCATAGTCTTGGGGCAGCAACCGAGAAAGCCCGTCCCCGTGTGGCCACCAGCCGAGCTGGCAACAGCTGGAGACGGACCTCTCTGGACGACCTCAATGGGTGATGGGGATCATAATGAAGAAGACGTTCACTTAGATACCCAGGGCCTAAGCCATTTAGGGGTTTATAAGTTACAAGTGAATTTTGGCCCGTTGAATAACGGGCGCTAGTAACGGCGCACCTGGCCCCCCGCCGCCATTTCCCCTCCCTCCGCCGTCCAGCCGCCCTCCCAGCTCCTTTGTGTCCACCCCCTACCTTTAAGGGCCAAATTGGCCCAGGCACTTGCACCCACCAGGCCGGGGAGACGGAAGCCGGGACCAGGGGTGGAGCGGAGGCCATGTAACTTTTTAAAAAATTGCTTCCGCGGCCAACGCCGCCGACCCTCCCTCCCAGCTGCCGAGTCCCCCTTACCCTGGCCGACTGCTGTCGGCCAAAGGAAGTCCTTAATTTAAGAGGCAGAGAGGAGCTCGCAAGCAGAGCTCCTCTCTGTGCAAAGCCTCTTGCCGAACTGCCACTTTGGGCGCAAGGGACGCAAGCGCCCAAAGCGGCAGTTCGGCAAGAGGCTTTGCACAGAGAGGAGCTCTGCTTGCGAGCTCCTCTCTGCCTCTTAAATTAAGGGCTGTCTTCGGCCGACAGCAGTCAGCCAGGGTAAGCGGGACTCAGCAGCTGGGAGGGAGGGTTGGCGGCGTTGGCCACGGAAGCAATTTTTAAAAAAGTTACATGGCCTCCGCTCCGCCCCCGTGCTCTGTCTCTTTCGGCCGAGGCGGCGGCTCTGCCACCGCCTCGGTCAGTTTCCCCCGCCGCCGCTTCTCCGGCTTCTTCGGGGCGGCCGCTTCTGGCCGCCCAAGATGGCTGCCGGGTGCCGGCAATCGTGTCTCCCTTGCCCTGTTCTGGGCATGTGCTTCGCGCATGCCCAGAACAGGCCAGGGAGGCACGGACACATGCTTGGTGTCCGTCCACGGACGGACACCAAGCGTTTTATTAGAGAGGATGACTAGCACTTTGTATTTTGCCCGGAAACCTATTGGCAGCCAGTGTAACTCTATCAACAAAGGAGTGGTCTGGTCTCTCCGAGATGACCCAGAGACCAACCTGGCCATCACGTTCTGTACCAACTGAAGTTTCCGGACTACATACAAAGGCAGCCCCACACAGAGCGCATTGCAGAAGTCAAGTCTGGAGGTTACCAACATATGTACCACTGTATCGAGGACATTAATCTCAAGAAACGGATGCAGCTGGCGTATCAGCCGAAGCTGATAGAAAGCACCCCTGGCCACTGCCTCAACCTGAGAAACCAGGGAAAGGTGTGAATCCAGAAGTACTCCCAAACTGAGAACCTGTTCCTTTTGGGGAAGTGTGACCCATCTAGAACAGGAAGATCAAAATCGTCTCTAGAGTTCTGACCTCGCACAATAAGTACCTCCGTCTTATCTGGATTTAGTTTCAGTTTATTCTCCCTCATCCAGCCATTACTGCTTCCAGGCAATTTAGGGAAGTTATGCCATCTCCTGAAGAAGTTGACATGGAGAAGTAGATTTGGGTGTTATCAGTATGCTAACCGTTGCAAATCCCCAGATGATCTCTCCCAGAGGTTTCATGTAGATGTTAAAGAGCATTGGAGAAAGTATGGAGCCTTGAGGGGCACCATACTTAAGTTCAGATTTTGAAGAGCAACAGTTTCCAATCGACACCATCTAGAATCTGTCTGAGAGGTAGGAGTGGAACCACTATAAAACAGTGCCCCCCACCCCCAGCACCCTCAGACGTTCCAGAAAGATACTATGGTCTATAGTATCGAAAGCCGCCGAGAGATCCAAAAGGACCAACAGAGCCATACTTCCTCTGTCAATTGCCAATTGGAGATCATCCATCAGGCCAACCAAGGCAGTCTCCATCCCACCTGCCCGAAAGCCAGTTTGAAATGGGTCTAGATAATCAGTTTCCTCCAAGACCGCCTGGAGCTGAGAGGCCACCACCTTCTCAATTACCTTGCCCAACCATGGGAGGTTGGAAACAGGCCTATAGTTGCTCAACTCTGAGGGATCTAATGCAGGCTTCTTAAGAAGAGGTCTAATGATTGCCTCCTTAAGACAAGGAGGCATCCTGCCCTCCCTCAGAGAAGCATTTCTACCAGGCCTCCTACAACAGCCTCCCTGCTAGACAGAAAAAGCCATGTTGGACAAGGGTCAAGAGAACAAGTAGCAGGCCTCACAGCTCCAAGCAGGTTGTCCACATCCACAGGAGTCACAAACTGAAACCGATCCAGTCGAACCACATAAGAGGAGTTGTCGGACACCTCCAATTCAGACATTGAATTAATTGTGGAGTCTACGTCTACGTCGGCCCGAATCCGAGAGATTTTATCCATAAAAAACTCTTTAAACACATCACAGCAGGTAACTGATGGCTCCAAATTCTGATTCAAGGAAGGGGGACACATACTAGCCCCTCACAACCCTGAACAACTCTGCTGGACGTGAACTCGCAGATGCAATACCGGCAGAAAATAACCGCTTCTTTGCCACACGCATTGCCTGAGCATAGATCTTTAAATGTGCTCTATGTCGTAATCTGTTGGATTCGAGTCTTTCTCCACTTCCACTCCAGTCGCCTTCCTTGCCACTTCTGCCCCCATAGATCTTCCATATACCAAGGGGCCTGTTTTGAAGCGGGTCAGAGGGGATGCTTGGGAGCAATCGTGTCTACTGCCCTGGTGAGCATGTTATTCCAGTTTTGCACCAGGGCATCAACAGGATCACTGGCAGAGCCAACATTAAATCCCTCCAAGGCTTCTTGGAATCCTGTTGGATCCAATAACCTCTTTGGGCGGACCATTCTCGCCCCTGCAGAGATGGAAAGTGGTTGTAAGCCTAACCTTAACCAGATGGTCCATCCATGACAATGGTGAAATCACAGGAGTCCCCACCCACGGAACACCACCCTGATCAGAGTAAAAGACCAAATCCAGCATTTGACCTGCAATGTGCATCGGTCCGGAAACCACTTGGGATAGGCCCATAGTTGTCATGGCCGCTATGAACTCCTGAGCTGCCCTGGACAAATTGGTTCCGAAGTGAACACTGAAGTCCCCCAGCACCAAAAGTCTGGGACACTCCAATGCAAGTTCTGCGACCAAGTCCGTGAGCTCAGTAAGGGATTCCGTCGGGCAGCGGGGCGATCGGTACACCAACAGAAGTCCCAATCTATCCCTGGTCCCCAAACCTAGGTACACACATTCAATATGGTCAGATACCTCAACAGGGACCCTGGTAAGGGAGATGTTATCCTTATAGACAACAGCCACTCCACCTCCCCGCCCACGTCCCCTCACCTGCTCCTCTACAGATACCCTGGAGGAAGAAGCTGGGACCAGCCTCCCCCAACCAAGTCTTGGTAATATATCAGTTGTTAATATTGAGAAATATTTAGTCACGCTTTTTCACTTGCAGTAACACTACCTCACTAGTCATTTGTGTGAATCAAGCCTCAGATGGCATTTACAGCCCACATTTCTTTTTCCTAAATCGTACGAAGTTCAGCCTGCTCCTCAGCCAATACCCCAACATACTATGTCTACTAAAAGACATGAGTAATCCTGCTGACATCAGTAGAATTGTGTAAAAATAGCAAATATATATTGGAAAGTCAGCTGAAAACCAAGTTGAAACATTTAGGCTTTACCTTTCTCATAAAAGGATTACAACCATAGGTTCATTAGCATGCACATTTCAGTTGTGCCTACCAAGACAATCTACACATTCCCTCAAGTGCTACAGCCATTACACAAACACTGGGATACATAGCAGAAATGAAAGTACTGCCTACGGAGATAAAGAAATGAAACCCATTAACACATACACGTTACCATAGGGAATTACCACTCAACATAAAAGTATATTATGCAAGCAGAGTCCATTACAGTTCTATAACCATGTATTTGGATATGGAATTTGTTCCCTTCCACAACAGCTGTTAAAAGAATGGCAAACAGTTAAAAAAAAAAAACACAACCCAATTTGAAAGGTTTTTGAATAAATCCTATTTTAAAATGTCTCAGATCCTTAAAAAAAACACCTTTTAAAGATGGATAAATGCTTCATGCACTATACTGGTAATACGGCTAGATTTTAGGCCCATCATTTTAAAAACAGTCTTCTAGGAAAGCTTGTGCAGGTTCTCTGCAATGAGAAGACAAGTCACATCAGACAAGTTTATCTGAAAAGCAGCTTGTTCTCTATTTTTGATGTTCCCCTACAATGTACAGTTGCATAGAAAAGTTTGGAGTGCTCCAAAAACATTCTCCATTCATTTTTTAAAAACATATTTTTATTTAAAAAGAAAAGAAAAGAACATGATTATATTATCTCTTTTTTTTAAATACATTTTATTCATTTTTTCACAACATAAGATACACACATGCACACACAAAAAGGAAAAAAAGAAAGAACAAAACAAACAAAAAACAGCAAAGAAACATGAGGACTTCCATCTCATCATTAGAACAAATATCAGTTACAATACCCAAGTCTTGCCTGTAATTTAATCGTTCTCCCCCCAACGTTATATCTTGAACTTGCAAAAGTTACATATAACAATCCAGGATTCCGCTACCATCCTTTGCCAACCCTCCCCTTCACATCAGATATTACAGAAAGATATAAGTAATGTATTAATCAACCCTCAGTACTAAAAAAAACAACAAATCTTGGGTGTTGATGTTGACCCTGTGCTAAATTGTAATTTATGAAAGGTTCCCAAGTTAATGTAAATGTTTCATCTGAGGTATTCCGGAAATAAGCAGTGATCTTAGCCATCGGGGCATATTCCCATTCTCCATTCATGTAGGGGCAATGATGGCTATCCACCCGCTCATTCCACCAGTAAACAAGCCTAGTTAATACCTACATGTGCATCTTAGGACACTTAGAATCAGATGCAAAAGCCAGGAAGGGTTCTATGGCAGCCCAGAACAGCAAAGTAGTAGGCAGAGGCATATCTAGGGTAGGCGGGCGGGCAGGGCCATTTTTAAAAATTAATATTTTTTTTTAATGGCCACAAAAAATAAAATGGCCACCATGCATGCTCAAATGCCTCTGTGAGGCCCTAGGCCATGCCAGGCCTCGCAGAGGCCATTTGATTATGCATGGTGGCCATTTTGCTTTCAGTGGCCATTTTTTTTAAAAAAAATTAAAAAATGGCTACCGCACATGCTCAAATGGTCCCTGAAAGGCCCTAGAGGCCAGCGGGGGAGGGGAACCTTTGCAGACCCCCCCCATGGCCTTTAGGAAGCCCCCTGAAGGGGCTACAGTTTGGCACTATGTACAAAGAATCAGGGCTTGTGAATACTGAGCTGAAGCTTATGAGCTAGGATTGTATTCGTTTGCTCTTACTTTGCTTCTGGTGATAAGTGAGTTAAATGTGATGTCTTAATAATATGACTATTAATGGTGAGTTTGTCTTTGAATCAGTGTGAAATCCTTAGTATTAAGGCCCACTGGGAGTTTCTTGCTCTCTTTCTCTCATTTTAACTGTCTTTCTGAAAGACTAGAATATATTCCAAGCATTGTCACAGTTTACTCTGCATATCCTTTAATTATTTTCAGAGTATCTGGGAAAAATCAAATTCTCCATTTATTTTTAAAACGTATTAATAGTGATGCTACAATGCATAGTAGAGAATTAGACAGGCACTTCTGTTTAGTTTTCCAAGTACACCTCCACATAGTATTTGGGTATTTCATGAGCCCCAGCATACAGAAATTTGTAGTTTTCCAGCATTTTTTGGTCTGGCTAAGTCCACTGCTAAAATAGTTTTTGAAATATTAAAAGATTAATGAGCCTGACTTGTATTTTTCAGCTGATATTATGGTAAAGTTATCTGAAAGATGGGTGTCAGATGTTTGGACAGAGGGCGCAATTTCAGTGCTTGCCCTAGGCGCTATTTTCCCTAGATACGCCTCTGGTAGTAGGGGGTTTTTTGCTGGGGGAGGGGGAAAGGGACAAGTCAATCTAGACAGAGCTCCCAATCCCAAAAATGCTTGGAAACAACCAATTGAGAGTGCAAGAAAAAAGCACTATTGAAAGAAGACAAAGATAAACATGACAGTTCTTTTTTCCTTTCCTCATATTAACAGAGCCTCATGGGGTAAAATAGCTAAAATGTTATTCTCAGTAGGACTGAACTGCAAGGACACTAGTTCTTAGGTTACAAAACAGCAACAGGCTAACAATCAAGCAGCAACAATGTTTCTGTTACTAAAATAAAGCAACTTGTCAATGACTAACTTGCTTTGACCTCTCCTCATTCATTAGAGAAAGACAGAAAAACCCAACTTTATATCACACTCTGATTCCTTTACAGGTACAGTTATATTGATGAATATAAACTGAAACCAATACCAGTTAAACATTACTAGAACCTGTATCACATCAACCACACAGTAGGACACTTACATGCTTTAGAAGAAAACTAGTCACATAGACACTGCATTAGAAACAAGCACAATAGTTTATCCCAACCTTTTCTCCTGCATCTAGCTATAAACTAAAACACAGCATAGTCTCCATATTAGAAAAACCAAGTGAAAGAAAAAGAGACTCCTTTTGTTGCACAGTAACCATTTATTAGTGTTGAATGATACCTAATATAAAATGGAACTACTAGCAAATCTTTAAAGCTTGTGGTGAATTTGCTTGTCAGGTTCTTAAGCAGCAAGATAATTCAACTGATTAAGCTATTGAACCCCATTAGGGTTGCCAAATTATCAACAATGCAGCCTGGCTTGCTCTTGTGTTTTGAATACTAACATGATGTGAAGAAATCAGTAGGAAAAAAGTTTCACAGCACAGAGATAAACAGTATCAATTTGTAATACATATACATCAAGTAGCTGTGAAAGGCACAACTAAAGTAGTTGAATGAAAGTACTAGTTACCCTATGGAAACCCATTACAAGTTGTGCAGCCTAATTTTCTATGTTTTGACTTGCTACAAGCGATCCCTTGGACCGGAGATGCTAGAGAGTGAATCTGAGACCTTCTGCATGCAAGGCACTGGCAGTAAGCACTCCTGAACAATGGCCCTTTCCCTAATGCCAAAGGGTCTTAAAGGTAAAGCGTGCCGTCGAGTCGGTGTCAACTCCTGGTGACCACAGAGCCCTGTGGTTGTCTTTGGTAGAATACAGGAAGGGTTTACCATTGCTGCCTCCCGCACAGTGTGAGATGATGCTTTTCAACATCTTCCTATATCGCTGATGCCCAATGTAAGTGTTTCCCATAGTCTGGGAAACATAGTCTGCGAAACATACCAGCAGGGATTCGAACTACCAACTTCTGGCCTGCTAGTCAAGGCATTTCCCCACTGCGCCATTAGGTGGCTTCAAAGGGTCTTACTCACAAGTAAATATATATATGCTTTTGTTGAGTTCAATTCCTCTTTTTCAGTGAATGTTATCTATTGCATTCCACTCTATTGCATGTTATATATTGCATTGAACATACAAACACCACTGGACCTGGGTTCCTCCTTTATTTCCTAATAAAATAGTTCATCCAGAGCTGTTATGGTACACACTGCATCATGCCTGAATCCTAAAAATGCCCAAATCCTACAAATACAAAAGTCCTCTCTTTTTAAGACCATTTTTCCTGCATATCAATCACTGGCTTAATTAGTACTGCCAAGTGAAAGTTAATTCTTAATCTGAATGGGACCATTAAATCCCATTACATCATAACTTTCAGGTGCCCCTCATTGTGAAGTTTTTCCTACATTAGGTTTTAGATTTGGGCAGTTACTCGGCTGGTTTGGATGAGACATCTGACTTGTGCCACCCACCAAATGATTAGGGATGTAAATGTGCAGATTCTGTTCCCACTCCTGCCATAACTGTTTTCCACACAAGGGGGGCTGGATCAACCCCCACCACCACCACCACCAAAAAAAACCACCCCAGAAAAGTGCACCAGAATGTGTGCATTCATGTCCCTAATCACATGGTGGGTAGGGCCAGTCGGGCATAATGTCCAAACTGGCCCTCTATCTTAGCCTAAAATATGCCAATACATTGTCGTGAGAAGAAAATGAAATAATCCTATGTACACAACCCTTAGATTTCTGTAAAAACAGGAGGATACTGATGTGATGGATAATAACTGTTCCTTTCAGAAAATGAGGTCCAAACTATAAGCTACACAGTAATTTTGTAATACAACTCCAACATCTTATTTGGGGGTTGGGATGTTAGGGAGGGAGGAATTTAGAGCAGAAAGTGAGGGCGAGGGTGGGAGGGTGCTTGACTTTTATTCTGCCTATGGTTTCTCCATTCCAAATAATCATCTCCAAGATTCAAACTTGTTTATGAGGTCAGACTAGTGTAACGCTACTTTTGCAGATCTTGCTCAATTCTACAAATATGTTTTTGTAAAGCAGGGGCCTTTGGCTTATATTCTCACACCTTTAGTTGATCCAGTATTCTAGCACTAATGATAAATCCACCCATCTTTAATATCAAAATTAGAAGATATGAAAGGAGTATGATCAGAATGCATTTTTATTTATACAATTCAGTATTTGCCTAGGTTTTTTCATGCAGTCTAACAATAACATTAACAGAAGTACAGATATAACTAGTATCAGAAGGGATAAGGAGAAGATAAACTCAGAAACGTCTATGTAGGGCTGCCATATGAAAGAGTCGGGTCTCCTGCACCTTTAACAGACAAAAAGAGCGAAGTGCAGCAGCTATACTTTTCTTCCCCTTAATGACAAGCTGCACCTGCTGAAACTCCCTCTTTCATGCATCTCTTTAAGAAACAGGGAACTTTTCCAGATGGCAGTGCTATTTCTAGGCTAAGAAAGAATGCTCCCAAACTATGCACAGAAACCACCTGGAACAGCATAAATAGGACAGGGCAAATTCTAGGAAGAACGTGTCCTCCGAGCCAGAAAAAGCACATTATGTTTGCTATATTTTACCTTTAGCCAAAGTGGAGCATTGTTAAACAGGGACTTGTATTACCATAAGAAAGCAATTTCCAACCTAAAGTAGTAGAACCACTGTAGACTACTCAGGATTTTTGTTTTGCTTGTGCTGTACCAGTGGTGGCTGGTATGGGCAGGGCCAGGTGAGATGAAAAGCTGCAGGTGCACAGCTCATTCACATTCACCTCACTGTGTTCCAGTTGCCTTTCTGTCTCTCACCTCACCGTTAACCCTAGGTGCAAGAGCCGGTATTTGAAGGGGTTGGGGAATGCATTGCTCAGTCCAGCAAATATCAGCCCGCAGGCCTTGGCTTAACAACACAGCAAGGTGAGAGACGGGGGGGCAGCTGGGATGGGAGAAGATGAGTGTGAAAGTGTCTTCTACAAGCATTCCACAAAAAAGCACACACCTCTTTACTCAGGACTGTGTCTCATGTGGATGTAGATTGCTTGAAATTGAGTACCTGGCTTGAATATAATTCCTGCTATAAACTCACTGGAAGGCCTAAACAAACCATATTTGGCCTGGTTTAGACTTCTCGAGCATGCACTGAGGCAGGCCTTAGGGTCACATGCTCCTCCTTCTCACAAACAAACAAACAAACAAACAAACAAAGCATTAATGCCATGCCTGAATAGGGCCCTCAGGTTCAGCCCCCAACTGCTTATGGGGATAGTACTGGTCTGCCTTACAGGGTTAAAGATTATGAGATAGTGTACCTGAAGTGTTCTGAAAACTCCAAAGCATTATATAATAAAAGCATTATTATTACTGATAGTTCATTGTTCAGTAACTGACAGCTTAAAGCCATTGAAATTCCATTAAAAAGCACTATATGCGGGCAGGATAAGAAAACCTCACCCATCACATCTGGAAGTTTGAGGGACTGGCCAATCAAATGTGGGATGTAAAAATATACTTTTGCTGTTTTATCTGCTCTCTTCTAATACTTTTTTTCCAAGCATGCTTTTGGAGATGAAATCATGATTGATGTTTATATAATAAAAATGAATATTTAAGGGAACCAAAAAAGGAAAACAAACTGTCTGAAGCAATACAACCCATTTTTAAACATTATGGTGGCTGTCCCAAACATGTAAATCATCAGTTAAATGATTATTTAAATATGCACGTGCAAATTAATTCTCAGAGTTGATTCCAAACTTGCAGGACAACATGTAGATCAGTCCACTCACAAGACTGCAGCACTTCAGAATGCATGTAATATTCCATATCTTTCAAAGTGCCATGTCTCTCCTTCAGCTGCATAGACAGGTTAATTTTCATGCAAAGGGTAGTTTCCAAACAAGAAATGCTCCCCACTGAGATGCATCGGGCCTAAGTAAGAACCATCACATTCCTCCCTACATATCCAATCAGTCTTCAGAACAATTCTCACTGTAGTTTTGGTTCTCACACATGCATATCCAAGTACAAATTAAACAAAGGCCTCATCAAGCGTGAAGGACACATGCATTTAGAATCAGGTGCAAGTATGTTTAAAACAAACTCGCATGAATTGGGCATATGCACTCTTCAGTATAAGTACTTAAGTACAGTCAATAAATTGAGGACTGGCTCTCACTCGTATTAGGAGGAAGGACAAACAAAACAGCAATAGCTTCTTAAGAAGCAAGGCTACGGAGTGCAGTGGAGGCTGATTTGTGTAGGATAAATGACAACACATTAGCAAAGGGATGTACAAACTCAACCACTGAAGCAAGCAGCCCATGTAGATAAGGATCTGGATTTACCCAAATAGAAGACAGCCTCCTTGAAGACAGGAGTAACAGCAAGAGAGAGGGCATGCCCTGCCTGTGGCTTCCAGTGGCATCTGGTGGGCCACTGTGCGAAACAGAATGCTGGACTAGATGGGCCTTGGGCCTGATCCAGCAGGGCTGTTCTTATTTTCTTGTGTAAGACAATTCTGAATTTGACAACCCCCTTAAAAATAGAGATAGGTTATATCTACATTTACCCAAAAGGAAAAGGACTCTGAAGGACTCTGAATTTGAGATGACCCCACCCCTGGTGTCATTTCTAACATCAAAGAACTTGGGGAAAACTTAGTCTTCGATTCAAGTAAGTCCCAATGCCAAACATTTGGGACAAATGTACTATAAGGGAAGTATGATATATCCAGATGAATACATCTTGTCATCTTTTACAACTGCTGGATCTAGAGAGTCAGTGGAGGAAGAAGTTGCCCCACTTCAAGAACATAAAAAGACCTCCACCAGGTCATACCAAGGAGAATAAAGTTCAGGGTGCAGCAGAAGTCATAAACCCATTTTACTTAATAAATACATAAAAAGCAGCTTGTAGTTTGAAATTGGTACATATTTTCAGAATTAACACTCAAAGAGACAGTGCTTACAGGTTACTTTTGAAAAATAGTGTCATTTAGATGCCTGCCACTCAGTGCAACTCTTGGACTGGATTTTCTTCTTGAATTGTCCACTTTTCAGTATCTTGAAACTCATGGGGTCTACATCATTATCTGAACCAAAGATGACAACGATCTATTATAGTTCCAGAGTTATGAAAAAAATAAAAATAAAATGGGTTTATGACTTCTCATATCCTGTATTTCCAACAGTGATCAGATGCTTTGGAAATTCACATGCAGTACACAGGTGATGAACTTTCCCTGCTTTTTGTCTCAACTAGTTTTCAAAGTATACTTTTCTGTTCAAAGCATATGGCCTAGCTCTGTAATTGTGTCATACCAAGTATTATTTCAGGTAGCATACACAGGTGATTACCTTCCTCTGCTTTTTGTCCCTAACACATATTCAGAAGTATACTGCCTGTGTACCTAGAGGTTCCATTAGCCATGGATATATCTGTGCTCCAAGGTATAGCCTTTTTAAAGTCTATACAGGTAAATTATAGCTTTGTTACTTGCTCCTCTGTGCCAAATGACTTCTCATAATGGCCCACATCTTCATGATGCACATAAACAATATGGAAAATGGAACTTTTCCACAATTTTCCACAGTTCCAGAATACAGAACTTCTGGCACTAATATTTAAAACCAAATTTTAGTAAGTTAATAGCACATGCCCTTTTCAATTTGAAGCAAATGGCTTAACTCCATAATTGTATCATCCAGTATGTATTTAAGGTAGATGGTTTTTCCAGAACAAGTTTTAGGGCAATACTGTTGAGGTGTTGTGTGTCATCTCATCTTGTAGCTCTAAATAGGACTTAAAGCTGTAGCACATAACTATATTTAGTAGCAGCTACCGTATAAATAGCTTCAATGGAATTATTTTGCAGGTCAGTATAACTGGTTCATGCAGAGTTAAGAAAGAAAAATTCCACAAGTCAGCTAGTTAAATGACGGGGAAAATATCAGAAACCAAGGCAAAAGTGTATTTATTTAGATGGTATTTGTTGTTCTAGTGAAGCCCAGAGATTCCTCAGCATATCAGTGGGTTCCTCAATAAATTCAAACAAAGTCTTGTGGCATCTTAAAGACTTAAGATGGAAACTTAATATGTAACCTGAAAGACTGCCATTTTTAGGCATGGTCAAATGGTCTTGAGCTCCCCCGCCCCCACATATATATTGTAATATAAACCTGTGAAATAAAGGTAAAGTGTGCCGTCAAGTAGATTTAAACTCCTGTCGCCCACAGAGCCCTGTGGGTTTTTTTGGTAGAATACAGGAGGGGTTTACCATTGCCTCCTCCTGCATAATATGAGATGATGCCTTTCAGCATCTTCCTATATCGCTGCTGCCTGATATTGTAGCAGCAGGGATTCGAACCGGAAACCTTCTGCTTGTTAGTCAAGCATTTCCCCGCTGTGCCACTTAAGGTGACTCAGAGCATACTTAATTGGGTGTAAGAGAAGTTATTCTCAGTTGGCAGTTTAGACCAGAGATGTTAAGTTTCCAGAATTTTTGAGGCCACACACAGACACACAACTGGGGAGGGAATGGAGAATTTAGGAAAAACTAAACGAGATACAGTACTTATGTTTATATCGTATTTAGGCCTACTTTACTATTTTAAAGACAGAAAATGAATTACATACAGTTTATTTAGCACATAAGATTTTCCTTTTTAATAATAAGATGACTATGACTAATATTTATATATCGTATTTCCACAAAAGTTCCCAAAGTGGTTTACATAGATATAAATAAATAAAATTGATCCCTGTCCCCAAAGGGCTCACAATCTTTTTTTAAAAAACCAAAAACATAAGACACCAGCAACAGCCACTGGAGGGATGCTGTGCTAGGGATCGATAGAGCTAGTTGCTCTCCCTCTGCTAAATAAAAAGAATCACTATTTTAAAAGAGTGCATCTTTGCTCATTTAGCAGGGAAAAGAATGTAAAACTTAGAAATTTCAAATCTTGCATCTACAGCTTACATTTATATCATTGGGTTTGTCAGATTCTAGTTTCTAAGCTTAGCAACAACTAAGCCAAATAAGACAGTTTGATAGCTCACATAAGGTATGGAATTGGACACAGAGTAGCACATACATTCTGCTTCAGAACCTGAAAAATTACAAGTTGGCTGACCCCAGAATTTCCCTTACATCAGCATAGGAGGGCAATACAGAGTATAACGCACAACATCCTCAACTTGCCTCTATCTATCACAAGAACATAAACCGGTCGACTACTGGAGTTCCACAAAACCAACCCTCCAGATATTCTGTCAGCATAATTTGAAAGCGAAAAGATGTAAATTATTTCCTGAAAGACGCACTGGTAAGATTAACCAGACAGCATGAGTTATAACTATTTTCCTTAAGTTGAGGGTACCAAAAGGGCAAATTTAGAATTTTGAATATAATGTAAATCTCATTTGGCATTGTGAAATGTGCAGTTTATATACTTTTTAAAAAATCTTGATGTCAAGGTGAAATGGGATGAGACCAGGAAGAAGCAAATTCCATGCTCCCCAATTTAAATGTTGAAGTTTCTCCTCAGGCTTTGCTACTCACAATAATCCACCTCCTTTGATTTTCATTGATTGATTGAATAAGTGCCATCAACTTTCTCTTGCCAGTGTAGGAGGTGACTCATTGTGGGTCACACCATAGCTCACACCCATGGGAGGGAACAAGCCTGGAACAGTTAACTACCACCCTGAGAGGACCTTTTGTAACACCCATCTACCAAACACTGCCCTAGAGGATGCGTGCACATCTAATTTATAAGAACGTGAGAATGCAGACAGGGACTTCCAAGTAGCAGCCCTGCAAACTTCCTCAAGCGATGCTGCCGAAGAGAATGCAGCAGAGTTAGATGCAGATCTTGTGGAGTGAGCAATAAGCCCTGCCAGGGGAGTCATACCATGCAGCTCGTAAGCAAAAAAGATGCATGACTTGACTCATCTCCCGATAGTAGCAGTGGAGATAGATTATCCCGGCCACCTTCCCGTATGACATAGAAAAAGTTAATCTGAATGTCTAATCACCTTAGTCTTGTCAATGTAAACTCACAGAGCCCTATGGACTTACAATTTATACCACTCCTTCTCCAACTTGTGTTGTTGTTTTGGACAAAATGAAGGCAAATATATATCCTGGGATCACAGAGTTCACCTTTGGAATAAATGATGGGTCTAGAAACAAGCACACAGCATGCTTGGAGAATACACAAAACTCCTCCTTCACTGAAAGTACACACAGTTCCAAGACCTGACTTGTGGAAGTAATTGCCATTAGAAATGCCACTTTCCATGAAAGAATCCACAAGGGTGACATGTGCAGTGGTTTGAACACTGCCTGATGTAGAGCACTCAAAATGGCTTGCAAATCCCAGGATGGAAATCTGTGTCACACTGGAAGAGATAAGAAGGATGCCCCCTGCCCCAAAGGAACTTATGAAGAAGTGGCCGAAGGAGATCCAAAACAACCCCCTCAGGAGACAGCATGTTCATGAGCCAAGCTGCATACCTCTTCAAAGTCGCCGCTTTTAATCCCGAAGTCAGGCCATCCAGTAAAAAGATCCAATAGGTTTCCCAGCGTACAGTTAGCCACCTGCAAACCTCATTTTGCTGCCCAACACAAAAAAACTCTTCCACGTAGTCTGACATATTCTTTTTGTTGAAGATCTCCGAGAAGCCAGAATAGTGTCCACCACTGCCACAGAAAGACCCCTAGGTTTCAACAAGTCTCTTCCGAGTGGTCAGTCTTAACTGGACCCTGAGAAAATAGGTCTATCCTATCCAGCAGATGAATAGGCCCCTGTATAGCCATGTTCACTACCTGCAAGAAACATGGCCTGTGAGGCCAAAACAGAGCTAAAAGAATCATTGACAAGTGAGAGTAATGAAGACGATGGAGGGAACGAGCCAAGAGACACACAGGTGGAAACACATAAAGTAGACACTGCAGCCACTGCATTGACAATGCATCCACTGCCTCCACTCATGGTTCCTGAGATCTCCTGAGGTGGGAACCATGACACAAAGCTGGACAGCATTGCATCTTCCAGCAATGCAAACAGGTTGATCAGCAGGTCACCCCAGCTGTTAGATCACTCAATGGAACACCTGTGGGTGTAGACTCCACTCTGACGGGTCAATGTCCTTGCGACTTAGCCAGTCCGCTTGTACATTGGACACCCTGCTGACGTGATGTGCAATAATCAAATTGAGGTAGGATTCTGCCCAGAGGATTATCTAAGATACTAACTGATGTAGAGACTTTGATTTTGTTCCCCCTTGCCTGTTGATATGTGCTTTCATTGAGGCATTGTCTGTTTGAATAGGCACATGAACTCCCACCAGGACCGGTGAAGACTTCAAAAAGGCCAGCTGAACCACCCGGAGTTCGAGCCAATTTATGCTGTGCCATGCTTCTACTGGAGACCACCTGCCCTGTGCATGAAGATGCAAGCAATATGCCCCCATCCATGGTGACCAGAACTCCGCTAGGCTCAGCAAACAATTTTCCCTTGGATACATTTCCTGGGATCGTCCACCATAGCAGGGATTGTAGGAGATTCCTGGAAAGCCGTATAAATCATCTGTGATTTGCAGACTATTTGGTTCTGAAATGAGAGAAGCTCCCATTGCAAAGGACGCAGATGAATTCTGGCCCAATCCACTGAGCCCATTAGCCCTAACAACTCTGCTAGACACAGCAGCGGCCCCAAACCACATTTCCTGAAGTCTCTGGATAGGGTTGTAATGTAGTCCATAGTCTGTCTGGGGGTAGGAACAGCCTAGACCATACAGTGTCTATGATCACGCCCAGATGTTGAAGCTGCTGTGTATTAGATGACTCTTCTCCTTGTTTATCAAAAACCCATAAATCCTCATTCCAGAGTGAGTCGGGAAGCCTCCCAAGCGTTTGTTTCCAACTGTGCCCTGATGAACAGATAGTTATAGATGTTCACCTCCCTAAATGTAGGAATGCTATGATTGGTGCCAGGGTCTTTGTAAACACCCTTGGGACTGACAACAGTCTGAAGGGCAGGGCCCTGTATTAAAATTGCCGTCCCGGTAACAAGAGTGAAGACAACCTCTGCTTGCTGCATGCATCAGTATGTGCAGTAAGTTTCCTTCAAATCCATGGAAACCAAAAAATTGTCCTCCTGCAGAGCTTCTGCAATGGACGTTAGTATCTCCATGCAAAAACATTCCTTTATATCACAAACTAGTTGACTGATTTCAGGTTTAGTACCACTCTGAGAGCTGTCCTTTGGGACCGTGAAAATTATTAAGTAAACCCCTTTTCCTCATTGTGACATGGGTACCAACTCTATCGCTTCTATGTATAACAGATGTTGAATGGCGAACAATATACCCCTGTGCTTTATGGGGGTTTTGGACCTTTGGATCAACAAAAACCTGTCTCTGGGTGTTCTTGGGAGTTCTGTCCTGTACCCTCTCTTACAATGGAAAGCACCCAGTGATCTGTGGTGGAGGCCTCCCAGGCATGCCAATATGCCGAAAGGCATCCTCCCCCCAGACTGCTGGCGTAGGGACTGCTGCCTGGATTGCTTAGCCTGGGGGTGGGGGAAACTTGAGTGTTGTGATTGTCTGCCCTGTCCATGCCCCACAATGCCATGCAGGTCTGCTGGATCTGGAAAAAATCCCTGTGCCTAAATGAGTGGTGAAATGAATGAGATGTTTGTGAAAACCTTCATTTAAAAACTTTTTCCTCCTTCCTGGTGGGAGAGGAAAGGGCTTTACGCTTATCCTGGTTTCCACCAGTACATCCCTCAATGCTTTGTCCCCAAAGAGTTTTACTTCATTGTAGGGTACAGCAGTCAAATTTGCCTTGGACATATTATCCACCTGCAAATGGCGTAGTCAAATATTACATCGAGCGGTGAGAGACGTGATAGCCTTAGATGAATACTGTACACTGTCTAGTGTGGCATTGGATGTGAAAGTTGCTGCCCTCTAAAGATGCAAAAGCTTTTGCCTAAGCCTGATGGAGTCTGAAGGGGGATTGTTTACTAATTCATCAAATCACAAGACAGATGCCCTGGACATGATAGAAACAGCTGAGTCTGCTCTGATGGCCATAACTGAGGACACTTGTGCCTTTTGGACTGCTGCCTCAGCTTTCTTATCAGTAGACTCCTTGAGAGTAGAATCCCCATCCCTAGGGACCATTGCTCCACTTAAGAGGGTCACTATTGGAGCATCAATGGGGGGAGCCTGTAAAAGGTCCATAACACTCTCCTGAAAATTGTAAAACTTAGTAGCCATTGTATATGTCTGTTTAGACACTGATGGTTCTTCCCATTCTTGTTTAATCACATTGATAAATCCCTCTGGCATATTAGCCCTAGCCATGGACTTGGTCAGGGAAGGGATGACTAATGACCCTTTAGATGGCACTTTTGCAGTCCTGGTAGGTACATCCTGTAACCCCCAAGGCCTCAGTGGCCTGTGTAAGAACAGGTAGCATTTCCTTGGGGAGCATGAGTCTCTGAGTAGACGTGCCAGCAGGCTCACTGGGCAATTCCCCTCCCTCCAATGATGATGAGGGCTGGGCATAAGCTCAGTTAATGGGTCTCAATGGATGGTGAGGATTAGGAGACTCCTCCCCTGAAGACTCAGATGAATACCATTGCCTGGTTTTAGTAGACTTAGAACTGGCCTTCTTTCCCTTTACTCCTTACTTTTCTTTGATGCAACCTCCTCCGAGGCAGAGAAAGAAAAAGGAATGTCTGTGGTGTTTGCTATGCCTACGCTGGCCTAGAGCCTCCTGGCTTGCCACAAAAGCCATTTTTTAAAAATTGCCATTGCTGCCCATTCCTGCCAGTCAAATTTTTTGCCAAGCCCAATTTCCCAAAGTTCCCAGGGGCACCTCCTCCAATTGATCCAGCTGCATATTGCAGCTAATAGACAAACCTGCCCCACCCCCAGGCAGGGTAGTGCTCACCAATTCCATAGCGGTCTCCTCTCTCTGAGCCAATTCCACTCCACTGTCCTCCATGCTGTCGCTAATGGTGGTGTCCTCCATCTTCTCAAGAGTTTCACCCATCTGCTCCAAGCACAATGCCAGGTGCAGTACATGTAGCTTGTTCTCCCTGGAGGGAGTATGCTGCACTGGTGAGGTGGAGGCAGTGCATTGGGGTGGGGGGAAGAGAACCAGGGGTGCTGTGGAAGAAGGGAGCAGTGGTGTCTGGCTGCTTGTTGCTGCGCTCTCGCTCTCCAACAGCTGATGAGTGCATTTCTTCCCTCTCAGCAAAGAGTGGCTCCGCTTCTTGCACTGGCCAGTCGGGGATCTGTGTGCCTTTTGCTCCATTCTCAGTGAACCAGGCTTCCCGTCCGGCTGCCTAGTGACTAACAACAACAGGAGATGCTGGGACCCAGAGGCACCAATGGAATTCCCAACAGCATCCCCTATCAAGGAGGCCTCCTGTGAAAGTGGTGGGAATAGTTGAGCCTTAGCATGCTACGCCCAAAATGCCAGCACCATCGGAATCTTTTGCTACCCTGCCATGGTCAGAGAGAGGGAGAAATCCAGTAGGGAGAATAAAGATCAAGGACAGGGAGAACGAAAGTGAAACAAAAAATGAATCCTTTTTTCCTAAACAGCAACACAGAACAGCAGAGTAAAGAAAGAAATTAGAGAAAGACAACATCAAGCAAAGAGTACACAAAGCTAAGCCAAAGGCCTAAGAGGTACCAAAAGATAGAGAACTAAGAGCTATCTGACCAACTGGAGCAAAGGCAGGAAACAAAACTGGAAACGACCACCCCTTGTGGACTTGTTGGGGTCTTTTTCCGTGACTTATTTCCTGCCTTCTGGAGCAAGTAGGTGGGATAACCCATGATGAGTGACCTCCTACACCAGCAAGAGAAGTGGTAGTTTACTTCACACATACTTCTGCCTTTTGCCCTCCTTAACATTTCAGTCATTGAGGTTCAGGTCACTAGAAACCTTCCCATCAGATCAGGACTCATTACCTTATGGCCCACAAGTTCATCCAACTTCTCAGATTGGTTCAGGATTACAAAGAGTGCCAATGATTGCTGCTTTCTCTCCGCTCCATTCCCTCCATACAGCTCCCAGTAATCTGCAACAATTTGCAACTAGAGGGCATACCCAGGGTCATCATCTTCCACTAGGTTGCATCTTGATGATCTTCTACTGAGCTTCAGCCTGCCTTAAATGTTCCAAGGAAAAGGTTGACTCTGCAGCCCTCCACAGCTGGAGTACTTTTTGAAAGGACTGACCTCTCTGATCATAGGCATTGTCCCAGGCTACCCACTTATTAGATTCTATCCAGGGGTCTGTAGGTGCCCGGCCAAAATGTTATCATACTCCTCCATGTCAAGCTCCACACAAGGAACCCCAGGGATCACACAAATAAGATAAATACAGTGACAATTCATTTTTGGCAAAGATGAGTCCCAACCAGGGCCTCGCCTGAACCAGGTATATGCCCTATTCATTTTTAAAGTATATTTCTGCAGTACAGAGTGGTTCTGGAGGTAATGTGCACAGGTCCTCAGCAGATAAGCCAATATAGAAATCATTATTACAAATATTTATGTGCTGCTTTTCAACAAAGAGTTTATCAAAGCAGTTTACATAGCAAAAGAAAAGAGAAGATGGTTCCCCTTCCCAAAAGGGTTCACAATCTAATGATTCTTTGAAGGTAAGAAGTTGGAAGACCTGTGGATTATTCTAATAACTACTGTATAAACGTGAGACTAAGGAATGCTACATGTTCTTTTAGAGGGAATCTGAGATGCGGTAAGATAATCTAGATAAATAATGGGTAGAAAATAATGGGTAGAACAAGCTCTATCTATATCTGACATTTTATGTTTGCCAACTTTTCTCTTTCCCCATGCTTGGAAAACAGCTATACCATCCCATTGTCAATCAGTCATCAATCTCTGCTCTTGCATGTGCACACATGGTGGCAGATGGTACAGGGCAGCAGTCTGCTAGAGTTTAATGAATCCTGCATTGCAGGACTGTGTGCCTGCTTCTCATAGCCATTCTGTCCCTCACTGGGCTGATGACTTGACTATGGAGAAGACAGCCTCTCCTTAGCCTCTGAAGAACCACCAAAACCCCAGCTCCTCATCACACCCAGTATCAATTCCTTCTTCGACTCCTCTCTCTCCTCCTTTCCAACCACACATTAAAAAAAGAAAACAAGTTCTCTCTCCCACTTTTCTCCAATGTGAACAACTACTGAGACTTTGGCATATCAGTGCATCTCAGCTGCTCACTCCCATTTTTCTTACTTTGGCTCACTCATGAAATAAGCAACTGAGGTGCACAAGAGAAAGAATTCCGCCAAAGCCTCTATTAACCTTCAATTATCCTTCACACTGTAGGAATGAGGCTAAGAGTTCTCTGTCTAAGGTTCAAGCTTCAGACAAGATAAGCAAGAGGTATAAGGGGGAAGCCTTTGTGATCTGGCTGTGCGAGTTGCCAGATTAAAGGCCCACCAGAATAAATTTGGGCCCCCAGCTAGCTGTTGCAGACTCCCCATAAAGTCTCTAAGGAGGTGATAACAGCTTCATAAATAAAATGTTGATTCAGTTTAATTGTTTTCAGTTAGGGGAACTAGCAAGGTTACACTATGCCACATGGTATACATTATTCATCAATGCCAGTTTTGAGGAAGAGCAAGGGAGAGAAAGACTCTTGGACTGACTTTGAGGAAACTCTTATTAACACCAGAAACAAAAAATGGTTTCTGTTTCAAGGCTAAGATGGTTTATTGTATTTATTTGTTTATTATTTTTTATACATTTTATATCCCGCTCTTCCTCCAAGGAGCCCAGAGCAGTGTATTATATACTTAAGTTCCTCCTCACAACAACCCTGTGAAGAAGGTTAGGCTGAGAGAGAAGTGACTGGCCCAGAGTCACCCAGCAAGTATTATGTATTTATGTTGTTATTCTTCCAAATACTAGTTTTACATAACACAATGACTACCATCATTTGAAAAGGTGGCGAAAACATTTGACATATACAGTTGCTGTATTTTAACTTTGATGCTGCCAAAAGTTACATCTTTGTCCTATTTTGCAAAGCCCTTATTGTTAAGTATAGTGGCATTGCGGGGGCAGGCCTTCTCTGCTGCTGCCCCGAGACACTGAAATGCACTCCCTGTTGAGGTGAGAGCCTCCCCACCTCTGACAACTTTTTAAAAAAATCTTTAAAGACCTACCTTTTCACCTAAGCTTTTTAATTTAGTTGTGGTTTTAAACTAACAAGTTTTTATTTCTGTTTTAACTTTTTATCCTATTTCAAGCTACCCAGAGACGGAAGTTTGGGGCAGCATACAAATCTGATAGATAAATAATAAGTAGGTAATGCCAACCTTATCAAAGAGCTGCGCCAAGACCAATATCGAGATGATGACATCGCTCCCACAAATATAAAATTAGCCATGCCTGCTTGATAAATGGGAATCTGCTGAACAGCAGCAAGTTATGTCTATTCCATAACTGCATTCTCATGGCTTCCTGCAAGAAGATTGCACTACTGAAGATTTTCAGAAAACGATGACCACCAAATGTAGCCCATGGATCACATGGACTAAGTGGCAAACTGCCACTTAGCAGCATGAATATGAAGGGTTATTCATTGCCTTCTACTGAGAAGTTCTGGAACACTAGACTCATACATTTGATGAAGTAGCTCACACCATATTGTGTATATTTAAAGGTGGTGTGTGTTTTTGGAAGAAATACAAGGAACTGATTGGTGTACTTTTAGTCAGCATTTTTTTCACAGATGTCCAACAACAGGAAAAAGCATAGAAACTTTATTTCAAGTCATAGACCAGAATACCAATACAAATACAGATACATATATATATATACACATATATATTCACTAATAAGTAAAATCATCATATAAAATCTGGACCTCCCATCAATTTAGTACGGATTTTACATATAATGCAACATTATCTGGCAACAGTGTATGAAATCTTTGAAATAAAATTAGAAAGCAAAAAATTTAAATAAAAATCATCACTATGACCCAGGAAATTGTCCAGAAGTGGGGCAATCAATTCCAGTCTAATATCCCTGTAATAGTCACAGTACAAAATTACATGCACAGCTGTTTCGACAATTCCGGAGCCACATGGACATAATCTTAATGTGTGCAGTATTTCCTTAAACCACCCTTGCAAGATGGCAGTAGGGAGGGCATTTACATGAGCAAGTGTTAAGGCACGTCTAAATTTTAGAACTAAGATGTCACTTAACTACTTAGCAGGTTTAAACTCAACATGCTGGTTCCCTATATATATGTCACCTGGTAGCCTTGCTGCTTCCACTTGTAACTCTGTGTCATAAATGCGGTGCTTGACGGTTCTTCTAGCCTACTCAAATCCCAATCTAATGAGTTCATCTTGTGAGAATCCATATAAATGTAGTTTATTTCTAACTTCCAGTTTCCATTTTGAGTTAAAACTATCTATCAATATTAGATGTATTAGACCAACTTGCGTGAATACCAATTTTAACTAGAAATGAATAATACATCTCCAGTAGCATGATTCCAATCTAACAAGACCCACCTCCCATCTAATAACAACATTTGGGACACAGCATGGTAACTGCAGGATGGATCTTATAAATTTAGTTTGAATGGTTTCCACTGAGGCAAAATTACTAAACTGTCTCAATAGTGCTCCATAGAGGATCTGCGGGTGCACTTTAGCAACAAATAATTTAATTGCAGCCAGGACGTATGAAGCTCCCCATGTAAAATGGAAAGATTTAATTAAATTTGTTGATAGTTGTGCATCCTGGATTATATATTTTTGATGGCATTACGGGAGCTGGACAAATGAAATACTACACCTAGATATTTGAAAGATTTAACTTGTTCAATCTTATTCCTGTTCATATACCAGGTGTAACTCTTCAGCCGCTTAATGAATACCAGTACTTTTGTCTTTTGGTAATTTACTTCTATTGCCTCTTTAATACAGAAAGAACTTAATAAGGCAAGTGCACACCATAACCCAATGGGAGTCTGTGACATAAGGATCATATTGTCCGCATATAAAAAAATTGGGACATGCCTCTGAGCCAATTTAGGTGAGTGGATGGAAGAACCCGATAAACAGTTCACCGCCGAGTTGATGTAAATATTAAACACTCTGTTGGTTGGAACCTCGGCAGATAGATAACCATTCTGGTTACAACGGACCCGCAGCTGAGAATTCTCATACAGCTTATACATTAATAATAACTAGCTGACCCGTGCGGCCGCCACCGCCCTACGGGGGCCGAGTGCAGCCATAGGGCGGCGGCGGCCGCACGGGTCAGCTAGTTATTATCGCCTCCGCGGCCCGGCCAGTCCCGCCGCCTCGCTTCTGCGGCCGGGCCTGGCGAGGCCAAACTACCTCTCTCTCTCCTCCCGCCCCCCCGTCTCCGGCGGGGCAGAGTGCGGCCGCCGCCGCCAGCGGGCCTGGCCGGCCCCAGAGTGCCGCCGCCGATGCCGCGGCCGGCCCCAGAGTGCCGCCATCAGGCCCGCCGCCTTGCCTCCCCGCCGCTTGCTGGGCCCCGCCACCACAGCCTGGCCTGCCGCCATCGCGCTGGGCCCGCCGCCTCGCCCCGCCTCATGGCTGGGGCCGCTGCCACCACCTTGCTGGGCCCACCGCCTCGCTGGGCTCCGCCGCCACGGCCCTGGGCCCGCCGCCTTGCCTCCGCAGCCGCCCAGTAAGCGAATTCTCCTGGGTGTGCTGCCAGCCAATCAGGCGCCCCCTGCAGCCCAGCCAATCAGCTGGGCTGCCGGGACGCATTTCTCCTGGGCACACCCAGAAGAATTATATATATAGATAACCGCTTGTCAATTTAAAAAGTTTTTGCCATAGCGGGTCTCTTGAGATGAGATCAAATGCCGATTTCAGGTCTATAAAGGAGACATAAAGCATAGCACCTGGATTTTGAGTATATTTTTCTAGCTAGGTACTGCAAAGTGAAAGCATGTTCTATAGTAAAACGTCCTTCTCGAAAACCTGCCTGCTCAAGGGCCAAGACGTTATTAGAATCTATCCAGTCAGACAGTTTCGCAGTTAAATGTTTGGCATATATTTTACTAATCAAGTTTAAAAGACTAATGGGGCGGTAATTGGCAGGGTAATTCCTTCTGCCTTTTTAAAATAAATCAGTACTATGATTGTAACTCCCCAATCTGGGGGTATTTTTGCCGTATTGTTGATAAATGTAAAGAAAGAAACTAAAACAGGAACCCACCAGCCCAAGTTCGGCCATATAACTTCAATGGTGATAAAATCAGTTCCGGGGGCTTTGCCTTTTTAAAATTGTCTCACAAGACTCTCAGTTTCCGAGCAGGAGACCAGGCACCAGCTCAAGAGTTTTGTCCAACAACAGGAAAAGCTTTAATCCACATTACACATTTGTGTTATAAAGGAGGGGTAGATAACAGAGACTGGGAATATTCTTTGTCAGAAATTAATGCACTCATATATATTTTTTGGTTACACAGGATATAGATTTCTTCCGTCTAACTAGCACTGCAAGGAAAGTAGTACTTAAACTGACATTTAGTATTACTGGCAATATGCTTTTCTCCTCATGGCTACGATTATAGCAACATGGTTGTGCCATTGTCAGAGGTACCATAGTACTATGTGGCATCACAGATGATCAATTTTGAATCCCTGCCTCCATGTCTCCATAGTTTTGGGCTTTTGTTTGTTCACTGTTTTAAAACAAAAATATGAGCACTGCTCTGGTCCACTCCATGAGTGCTCATGAAGTTGTAAACAAAAATAGTTGAGATTTAGCAGAATTACTCCTCTTCCTGTACACGACACAGAAGATCAGAATGCTTTTAAAGAAAGATTACTTTTTTTACTACGCTGAGGCAAAACAAAATCTTTAGGACATTTTCAAAGGTAAATTCTGAGTATACAGAAGAGTGGGTGTTTGGGTTTTTTTGCCGGGGGGGGGGGGGCAAGGACACAGCTAACAGAACAGCACATTCTAACTATATATTCTCCAGCTCTGACATTAGAAATATCAGAAGCTAGCTTTCAACAACACAAACAAGCTTGTGCGTTCAAAGAGCATTGCCTTCAGCACATGCAGCTAAATCAATTACACTTTCCAAAGATTTAAATGTAATATGTTTGTGCTGTGAGGACAACTCCATGTGTTTGCCACAGAACTAAAAGAAAAACTAAATAAGGATGTGTGATTTTTTTTAAAGGATTGACTCTTTAAGGAGAGTTCCTTCAGCAAGTCCAAAACACACCAAATTCACTGACAAAACACTCATGTTTGCCAATTGCAGGAAGCAATTCTGTTGTTTCAATGCTTGATTTCACTGTAAATGGCTTATTAAAATCCTAAGTACAGTACATTCTCAACTATGTCAACAAATTGGAAGTCACAATTGTTGCGCTTTCACTGTGTTAAACTGGTATCCTTTCTAATGGGAAAACACAGACTTTTCTTATCTGGTTAGCATAATATTGACTTTACAACAATCAAGTTTAAAATAACACTTCAGGAAAGGCCTCACAGATGTGAATTATTATGCTAGCTTAACAGCCCTGGACTTAACGAGGCACAAATTGCCCGTGATAGAGATTTACATGGAAAGGAACAAAACTCATCTTGGAAAAAAGAGCTGGCTGTGACTCAGAATGTGCTGAACAAGGCTCTTCAGGAACACTCCAAGATAAGCTTTGAATGTTGGGAAAGAGCTGGATGTAGAGCAGCCAATGATACTTAAAGACATGGTGGACCTGTCCACCAATATCTGCAAGGATAGCCTCACTGCATTATTGGAAAGTATACAAATACACGATAGGGCTGAGTAAGGCCCTGGCAGTTGGACTGGTCATCCAATTACCAGCTGGTCCTCCGGTCCCTCCATCTTGTTTTAGGAATACAATTGGAGCTGAGCTGAATTGGGTGGAATCAAGGGTTCCCTCCTTCTGCCAGCAGCAAGAGGAGCTGTGCTGTGGAGACATACCTTTAAAAAGACGTTGGAATTTGGTAGTAAAAAAACCAAAACTGATTTCTCCTAACATGGTACACACTAAAGAGAAAGCAAAATTATGCAGAGAAATCCACCCCACTTTTTTCCTCCAGAAGTTGGAGTCATTGCCAGATCAGCCAAGGGAAGCTAAGATGCATTTTCACATTAAACATCTATCCATCTATCCATATTAAAAGTGTGTGTCTATCACACTTCATAATTGGGGTTTGGAACTTGACTGCCAGCCATCAGTTCTAGAGTCACTAGTAGGGGTGTGCACAGACCGGTGACACTTGCCATGTGATTGATTGCTACTTTCTTGGCTGTCAAAAAGTGTAAAACATATACCCCAAACACAATGAAATACAGAAGTTGAAAGGATAAACACCAGTAGACCAAGTCTGAAACAAGACTGTCAAATCCCCAACCCGAAACCAATCAGATCAGTAAAGATTATGTGAACCAATGTTATAACACTATACATGAATTAGATCAACACATAACACCGCATCTTTAAAGATTAGTGTGAGTAATAGCGTATTCAGTTTCAGTATTCCAGACGATCCCAATAGGTGTTTTTTTTTAAACCCACATAGGAGGCCAACACAATGTCTTTGAATATCCCCTTCTTTTAGCAGATGATTATCTTGCTTAGAAGTATTAAGTAGGCCAAGAGGTTGGTGACTCGTTGTTGCAAGTCTCCTAAAATGCAACCCAGGAAGTTATCTAGAGCAGATGAGAAAAGATAAGTTCTCCAAGAGGAATACGAGAAATAAGGTATACTCAGCAACTACTGTACAATTTCACACCCAGGATTCCTTGGGTTCTTTCTACTTCTTTTACTATCAAGGGAAACAAGCTTAGCAAACAACAAGCACCAAGGGCAAATCTGAACTTTCCATTCCTAGACACTCAACACACAAGACTGGCCAATTATATCTAGATTCCATAATACAGGCTGTATTTAAAAAGTGTAACCTTACAAAATGGAAGTATTTCATATCCATTTTTGTGTGAGCCCTCAATTTTTCAGAGCAATTCAGGGTTTTACTGAAGCTGCTTACCTTATACCCTTTGTCACGACCAACTCCACCAGCAACGGCATGGCTCAAAGAGACACCAGAGCGATCAGAGAAATGCACTTCCAGAAACTGTGTGAAGACTCCACTGTGGAAGATGGCTTCCCCCTACTGAATATAGAGGGCCTGCCCATGTGGCCACTGGTCTCTATGGCTGAGGTTGAGTCTCTTATTTCCCAGTCCAGAGCAGGGAGGTCCCCATGGAAGACCTTAGCCCTACGGAGCTTATATTAAAAAAACTTAAGAGTGGTGGGTTCCAGTCTTTTCCTTGCACTTTTACTCTCATGGCTGTATCTCCAAGGACTGGGGCTGGCGATAATCATCCCCATATTCAAAAAGGGAAGACCGGATGGCCCTGCCAATTATAGGCCCATCAACCTGCTCAACACTATCAGCAAGCAAGCTCTATGCTAGACATCTGTATGGGAAACCTAGGGACTGGCTAGACCAAGAATATCTGCTTGCAGAGGAGCAAGCCGGCTTTAAGGACGGTAGATCCACAATTGACCAATGTCTGGTGCTTCAGCATCTCACTGAACTCAACAGCTCAGCCTCCCTTTATGCTGCCTTCATAGATAAGGCCGCATTTGATTCCATCTCCCAAGTCAAGCTACGGGAGAAGTCGGAATCCTCCTTGATCAACCGCCTGTTCTATCTGATCTGCATTCTTCATGCAGATACAACCCTCAAGGTAAGGTGCAACCCTCAAGGGCACCTTATGGACCCTGTCCCAACACAGAAGGGAGTCAAACAGGGCTGCATCCTGGCCCCACTCCTATTCAACTTTTACATCAATGACATGGTGAGCCACCTTAGTAGCCCAGACTCTCATCCTCCCAAGCTGGCAGATAAAAGCATTTCCATCCTGCTTTATGACAATGATGCTGCAATCCTCTCAAGGATTGTTATAGGTCTCAGAAGAGTGTTGGTGGCTCTAGCTCAGTACTGCAAGAAATCAACTACCAAAAAAAAGTTACGGCTTTTGCCAGAAGATCCAAGACCTGCCCTTGGAGTAGGTCTAACAGGTCACTTGTTCCGAATATCTGGGTGTCGTCCTACATGCCTCTGGCTCCAGAAAGGCCCACTTGTCACCCTCACTGCTCAGAGGAGTTCCACTGCCATTCTAAAATTCCTACAGACTAGAGGTGGCCAATATGTTTCTGCAGGGCTAGCCATTGGCACAATAGTGCCCAATCGGGGGGACCCTCCAATTTTGCCTCACTGGAATGGGTTCAGACCAAATTTCTAAGAGCGGCCCTCCAAGTACCATGCTGTGTCTCAAATGCCGCCCTACACTTGGAAACAGGCACGATAAAGGTTGAGGCCAGAGTGTGGATGACAATTACGTATCTCTGTCTTAAATTATCCCTCAGCCTTTGGGGCCTGGCCCCTTCGACCCTTCAGGACAATTTTCAATCATCCTGTTAATGGGCTGTTTGGACTAAATTGTCATTCCTGGGCTTCTCTCCTGATCTCCTACTTGCTATGGACTGTGACCAGATGATAGCAGTTATCAGAGGATAATGGACATTGAGTGCCAGGCTGAATTAGGCAGGGCTCCAACCTTTCTGTCCTCAAAAAGACACAGATACTCTGCTTTCCCCCGCCACGTACCTGTCACAGTTGGAAATTCCAAAACACAGAAGGGCCTTCACCCTCGTCCATTATGCCCTCCCCTCTGCTGTACTGGAAGACAAATGAGGAAAGATTAGGAAGAGGCTTTGTCCCTGTGACGCTGGGGAGGTCGAAACCACAGAGCATGTACTCCTCTTCTGCCCCTTTTATAGAGACAGTCGGGCCAAGCTTATATTTCTGCTAATTCTCAAGTACCTTGGATGCCCAAGCCATGCCGATACCCAGCTGTTGCTCTCAGATGCAGACCCGGCCTTCACGTGTAACACTGCCAAGTTCTGTGTGGCAGTGTAGGATCTGACAGGCCTGGACTATCAATCCAAACCCTTATCAGCTCTGCATAGCCTTAAAACTACTGACTATTTTATCTTTTCTTTCTAGTGTTCACATTTATCTAATTTATTTTACATACTCCATTTTAGCCACTGCTTTTCACATTTTATATATTATACTAGCTGATCTGGCGCAGAGCATCTATGCCCCTAGTTCACTGCTGCTTTCTTCCCCACCCTACCCCTGCCACTGCCGCTTTCTCCCCCCACCCCCACTTTTTTGCTTGCCCGCCCCCGCCGCCTTGTTCCCCCTACCAGTCTTCTTCTCCTCCCACCCGCAGCCACTACCTTCTTCCCTGCCCCATATCCTTATTTTGTGCTGCCCACCATTTCTTGACCGCCGGTCATGGCGGCTGCCCACCTACCAGTCATGGAGGCCACCTGCCTGCACCTGCCATTTGCGGCAGCTTCAGCCGCTCACCTGCCGGTCGGAGCTGCTCGCCTGTCCACTGGTCATGGCTGGCTGGCCAGCCAGCCACCACCTTTTCAGCCGGCCAGAACCACCCCATTTTTTCTCTAGCTCATCCCGTGGCTATCTGGCAGCTCTCCAGACTCTCGCGAGAGCTGCCACACATGGCATTAGCCACGGGTACGTCCTAGAGAATATATAGAAGACATATTTTCATGCCCATAACTTTTTTAATATAGCTGTTTATAAAAGGTTTTAATGATTTCATAGCTGCCCTCTTTTGTAAGGTGTAGCAGTTTTATAGTATTATAATATAGTCTTATAATATTAGAGTGGCAATTTTAAAATAGTATAGTTTTATGGTTCAACTACTTGTTTTTATTATTACTGTTCTGTCTTATGCTGGTCTTGGATCATAATACAGATGACTGATTGATATACCCTTTGGTCAGACCATTCTGCACCCTATTTATGACTGATAAGAATCAAAAAAAAATAAATTCAATTCCCAAAATATTGAAAAATAAATTGATCAGATGAAATAAAGCAATGTACATACATCACTCAAGTATATAGTACCAGATTATACCTATAATAATTGTAAGACATAAAACTTCATGCAATCAAATGTGTGAAGTGATGCAAATCTTGTGCTGTCACCAGTGAAGTCAGCAACTATTTAGTATTTGCCATTTAAGGAAAGAGAAATAAACACATTTATCTGTGAACAGTTCATTCAAACAGATAAGGATAGAGCCACAACAAAGATTAGCTTTACAAATCAGCAAAAGGTTATTTTGCAATCTGCTTAGAATAGTCTCAGCTTTAAGCTATAAACAGTAGCAAAGCCAGGAGTACCTAATGGCACAGTGAGAAATGACTTGCCTAGCAAGCATGAGGTTGCCAGTTCAAATCCCCGCTGGTATGTTTCCCAAACTATGGGAAACACCTATACTGGGCAGCAGCGATATAGGAAGATGCTGAAAGGCATAATCTTATACTGTGAGGGAGGAGGCAATGGTAAACCCCTCCTGTATTCTACCAAAGAAAAACCACAGGGCTCTGTGGACACCAAGAGTCAAAATCGACTTGACGGCACACTTTACCTTTAGTAGAACCATGGGTGCTAGCCCTAGCCACAGCATTCATACTTTCAGCTGAAAACACACAAGGGCCCTCTACATGCATACACCTATATATGCACAGGGGATTCCACGCAATCTGGAACCCTGCATGATCAGGGTTCCAGATCATATGGAAGTACTTAAACATTTACACTCTATAGTGTACTCTACTACCAAGAGTACAGTGATTGTGGCTGGCTGTTATAACCAGACAAAATTTGTTGTTTCCACTGAACCAACTAATCTGTGGATGCAGGAAAGGGACAGGGTCTCATTCTTCACATCATATTCAGCTTCAGAATTACTCAGAAACAGAATAATGTCTAGTTGCTTTCAAAGTTACTCCAAATCCCAGCAAAAGCAGACAGGAGCTTCTCCCTTCTTTCACTGCCCTCTTACCCCAATACTAAAAAGTCAAAAATTTGGATATTTTTGCACCTAGCCATCAAAACACGGTGGTTGACGTTCACATAATAGAGACCAGCCTATGAAATGAAATGCTGAGATGCAGGGGGTCACCATTATCTCATCAGGTTTTTATTTGAAAGGGGCATTTCCACCAGGAACTGCTTCCTGAATATGAGTTTCATTCGCTCACACACATACACACATATACCTAAACCAATGTCATAAAATATATGCACCTTTTTTGCTGGTTAATCGTGCACAACTACTGAGAATTATTCTACCTTTTCTTTCCTCCCTACAGCATGCCCTAAACCAGAGGACAACATTCACACCCAATCCAATCCAGAAGCAAGTTATTTGCTCCCATGCCCCTGGCACAGATCCCAGAAACTGATGCAGTATGCAGCCTAGCAGATCTCAGTCCTCAATTAAGGCCACAAGAACTCTGGCCTGCACTGCAAAGGCTCAGAATGAGAAAGCTGGAATTTTCCAAATGTTCTTTTGACTTTTCCTGTCCATGTACAAACAAAAATAAAAGGTTTTTTTCATAACAGCTTCTTTTTCCTCTCAAGCAGCTGTAAGACTTGTTGGCTGATTTTCAAATGATATCTGCTGCCATTTAAATTTTGCCCCAGTGGGGGCAAAAATTGAACTATAGTATAGTATAGTACTTAATATGGCACATATTTCTACATTCCAAAATTTTCCCCCTCATTATATAAGCATAATTTCTATGCATCATGCATATAGCACTCACTGTTCTCAGAAAATTTCCAAAACAAGTCAGTTGTCCTAAGGTTTTTTTCTGCAACTTGTTTTTATAACACTGTTCTAATTAATGTTTTTATGTGTGCTGCATTAAATGATGGAAGTCTCTCTGGTTTTAGAGGGCCAGGGGATTAATATTTTAAATAAATCAAGAAACCAGTAAAAGCTCTGCATAGGCAAAACAAATCAGTTTAATATGCATGTCCTTGTAACTATTTTGTAGGTTTATGAATGATTATGAAAGCCTGATGCTGAACAACTCAGAATGATTTAACACTAAGAATATCAGCCTCTAATGTCAGTGATCTTTAGGAAAGTGTGGATGTTCTCTCCCAACCTTCCATATCAGTCCTTGGAAGACCCTCAATTGCAGATTATTATTTTTTAAAAACAGCAGAAATTTTTTAACAAGGAAAATCCATTCATCAAAAGTTCATCCAAATGGTTAACTGGAAGCCAAGCTACACATTAGGGAACACAGAAGAGGTTGCTGGAAAATGGCATCTTCATGATAAGTTCTCCCCTTTCTCCCCATGACATGTAGTTTCCCTTACTTGTAATACACATGCCATGTATTTTTTCATGACATCATTTGCAGTAGTTAATAATGTGAAGTGGGTACAGATGTCACTTTACAGGCAACTAAAACTCCACATTACAGAGGAGAAAACATGACATGGAGAGACAGATCTTGCCGGCCTTAACATGCAACTTACTCCTGAGGAAATAGTAATACCATCTGAAATATAGGGTGCTGTTTTAAATTAACAGTCTCTGTAGCAAAATCTTCCTGCAGCAAAATCTCCCTTCCAGATCAAGGGAACTGTCTCTCACTGGACCAAAATAATTGATCATTCTACTAAGAACTGTTGTTTTGACTGTCTACACACTGTGCTGGTGTGATGCTATAGGAAATGTCTACCGAATGGGTTTTCTGTTTGCCATCTAAAAACCAAACTCCTGACTAGACTTCCTTTGGCTACAATTAGTTATCTATTTATAGTCCAATACTGCAACTTAATAGGTCAATCAGCTGCCATGCATGCTTGACATGACACAGAACATCCTCACAGGAGAGATGTTAAAGACATGCTGTTGTATGATAGGCAAATTAATATGATGGACAAGGAAATGTAATTTGCACTTCTGGAACACACAAGAAAGAAAGAAGTTTTGCTTAAGTATTTTTGTGATAAACTAAAAAACAACACTGATGAACCAGTGTGGATGGATATTATCAAGGTGGGGAGACTGAGGCAGAGTTGGGCTAAGGGATGTCTGGGAGAGCAGAGGAGTGAAGGGCAGTCTGGGGACTGCTATTTCTAGGTAGTGGGCAGGGGCATAGCTACTATTGGGCAAGGGGAGACGTTTGTCTCCGGGCCCACTGCCTCAAGTGGCCCCCCCAGAGGCAAGTCAGATGATCATCGTCCCAGCTCCCCAGTACCTGTGCTTCCTTCAGTGTTCCGGCCAGGGGTATTCCTTCGCTCTCTGTCTCTCTTGAGTCCACTCCCTCCTTTCCACATCTCCCTTTTGCTCCTCCCTCCCGACCCCATCCTGGCCCCATCCAGCCTGATTTCTCTGGAGTCGGTCAGGGCTCTCATTGGCTGGCAGGTGGACACGTGACGCATCAGAGTCCTCTGCACGTGGAAGCAGAAAGGAGCAGCCGCATCAGCAGGCTGGTGGGTGAGCAAGCAAGAGAGATTGCTGTGTGTGAGGGACGCCCACACCCCGTTTATCGAGGCAGCTGTTTCCGCCTTCCTGCTTGTTTAAGCGTCTGGCCACTGCTTCGTTTGTAGGCAGGGAGGGCGGCTGCTGTGTGTTTGTGTGCTGAGGAAGAATAGAGACATGGAGCCTGACTGCTCAGGTGAGCGCTGGCTCCAACAGGCTTCTTCCTCCTTTTTCTCAGGGTGTGGGAGAGTTGAGGGGGCTTGTGCTGCTGCTGCAGCTGAAAAGAACACCCAGAACTGTGCTTTAACAAAAGCCATTACTGCATGCAAGAGAGCCTCCAGTTTATTTGCATTTTGTTCAAATAAGCAAGCGGATCATTTGTGGGGGGGGGCGGGTGGGGAGAGGCAACAACATGGTCTGTGTATGGCTGTTCTCAGTGTTTTTACAGAGGTCGCAGAGTATGGACTTTTAAAAGTAATAGAGGACCAATTTTTTTGTCTCCTGAGAACTTTTGGGTTATTTTTGACGTTATATTCCCGCCACACACATACCGCCCTCCTGAGTTAGGCTGATAAAAAGTAATGGCTTTTCATGAAAAACAGTTGGGAAAACCAGGATATTATAGCTGTTATTGGGGCATTAGCAACTTCCTCCCTGCCCTCGCCAAGGTAGAAGCGAAGACTTCATTACAATTCTAACTCAGGTCAATGGTTTAGTTGGCATTTATTGTATCTTCCCGTTCTCTTCTCTCTCACCTTAATGAGTTCATATTTAATTTCCAATAATATTTATAATTCTAAAAGGGACAGGCTTTATCTGAAATATTACAGAGGGCTAACATGTTTCTTTTTCTGTGGGAATCTCTGCTTTCTATACATTTATGGAATACGTATACTGACTATAGAAATCATCCTTTTAAAGAATACTTCATTTACATAAAATGCAAATTCAAATCTAACAGGGATAAATACTTTCTCTTAAATGTCATAAAATGGGACTCTCTTTTGCTCAAATATCAGTTCAGAAGTATTGATACAAAATATTTTTTAATAACAGCATGCCTTTCTCTAGTAGTTTCTCTAGTTGGGATGTGTGCAATGATTACTGTTCTTCATTGATATTGTTGTATTAGTTGGGTCTGCTGTTGTTTACACCTTGTAACTAGTTCGGATAGTTAGCAGAGACATAGGGCCAGGAGAAGGAGAGGAAAGCAGTGGGCGGGGGGCATTTTAGAATCTCTTATCTGGGCCCACTCTAACCTTGCTACACCCCTGGTAGTGGGAGCTGTGCAGGTCATTCCAGGGCAAAAAAGCCTAGACAGTCTGTGCATTTTTCTCGCTTGTCTCCCAACCCTGCAGGCCCGGGGAGCTCTGGGAACACTTCCTCAAGTATTAGGGTGCTGCTAGTGGATGCCAGGTCAGTAAATGCTAAAACATCTCCCATCCACAATTTGACTGTAGATGAGTATACTGACAGAGACCAAGTTGAATGAACTGGGTGAGGCAGCTATGTCCCCTGGGTTTCCTGATCCTGAAGCAGCCTCACCATGAGAGGTGGGGAAGGGGAGCTGCAGCCATCTATCATGAGCCAATTTTCTCTTCCAGTTGCCTGGTAAGGCAATCTATTTGAGGATGGGTCTCCGGGATTGGATGGAAATTCTGTTGGTGTACTGACTGTCCTGCTCCACCTCAATCTGCCTACCTGAGCTGGGAGGGGTGGTCTCAGAGGTGGTACTGGATCCCCCCCCCCAGGCTTACTGTGTTGGGGGACTTCAACATTCATGCTGAGGCCCCCATAGCAGGAGCTCCCATGGCAACTATGGATCTATGTGACAGGACAATATGCTGGATCTGCTTTTTGGTGATCAGGAGGTGGAGGAGTTCATTATAATTCCTTTGGCATGGACAGATCATCATCTGGTGGGGTTTAGTTTGACTGCTCCAACTAGCTTCTGAAGTGGATCAATTATTCTGAAGGGGTGGTGGATCAATTAGAATGGTCACCTGATGGATAAGCTCAGGTTCCAGACAAGGAGTTTAGATTGTCCAGAGCTGGCAAAACTGTGAAGGCCTTGATGCCTTTCTGGAATGTAGAGACAGCCCAGGCTGCCAACACAGTCACTCCTAAACACCTATCAGGCTTGGTAGAACACATTCAGGTTGTTGGTTTTCCTTGGGGGTCAGGGCAAAGAAAAAATTCAGACAGAGCAGTGCTAGAGACTCATAACAAACCAGACTGAACACAGACTATAGCCAATTTTAGGGACTACCCTGCAGCAGTGGTGGGGGCAAAGAGACATTTTTTGTCTGCCTCCATTGCATCTGCTCAGTACAGAGCTATTTCAGGTGGCAAATGTTTTGCTGCTCAAAGAAGAACCATCACCAGCCCACTGTGATTAATCTGCATGTTACTTTGAAGATAAAGTTGCTCATATCCAGTATTCTCTCTAATTTTTTTCATCTGTATGCGGAATGAATTTTGTTCTGGGCAATATGTGAACACATGCATTCAGAATGGGGCCTTCCTGATTTAACCTGAGCGGGATCTAAAATTAACTGAGTGGACATAAAAAACATGTGAGCATATGCACACGCCTTAGAGGAAACACTGCTCACATCCATGCCACCTTGGATGCCAGAGTTTTGTCAGTTCCGGGTGACTTGTCTCAGTCATTATCTGGTCCTGTTATACGTTTCAGTTAGCACAGTCTGAAGAAGGGGACAAGATTTCTGGGCATCGGGGCATCATCATGCACTCTGGATCATCATGAACTCTGGATCCATGCACTCTGGTCCTTCATGGCTAACAAAACCTGCCAGGAAAGAAACAGGTAGGTGGTTGGAGAGAGTTATTAATGCTTCATTAAGGGAGAGCAAGATACCACTGAGCCTCAAGGAGACAGTGCTAAGACCACTATTAAAGAAGTCCTCTTTTAATTTCTCCAACCTGGATAATTATAGATGTGTGTCAAATCTTCCTTTTTTGAGCAAGGTGGTAGAATGTATGGTGGCTGCAGAAGGTCTTGGATGATGTGGATTATCGAGTTTGCATATTCTGCATAGGAGAACGAAAATTGTCTTGGTTGCCTTGCTGGACAACATACAATAGGAACTAGACAAAGGGAGTATGCCCTATTGGTTCTGCTGGTCTTCTCAGTGGCATTCAATACTATCAACTATGGTTTCCTTCTGGACTGCCTCTCAAGTATGAAGACTGGAGGAAATGTTTGGAATAGCTCTGATCCTTTCTGGAGGGAAGGGTCCAGAAAGGGGTTCTGGGGACTACCGCTCAACCTTGCCCACTGGCCTATGGCATCCCCACAGGTTCAGTTTTGCCCCCCTCCCAATGCTATTTAACACCCACATGAAACCAATGGGCAGAGATTTGGACGGAGATGTTATCAGTAGCAGATGACACTCAACTCTCCCTCTCTCTTCTTGTCATCTGATCCAAGGGAGGCAGGATGTCCTGAACTGGGAGCTGGATGTGGGCTGAAAAAGGAGATTGAATCTAGACAAAATAGAGGTATTGCTGGTTAGTAGGAGAACCAATTAGGATGAGAAGATTCAACTGGCTCTGGATGGCATTGCACTCCTCTTAAAATAAAAGGCACACAATTTGGAGGTACTGCTGGACTCACCTCTGCTTTTGGATGCACAGGTGGAGGCAATGGCTGGGAGTGCCTTTGCAGAGCTTCGGCTAGTGGGCAAGCTGAGTCCCTTTCTCAAGAAGCAGAACTGGCCGCGGTGGATTACTGCAATGTACTTTATGTGGGGCTGCCCTTGAAGAATATTCACAGACTGCAGCTTGTGGAAAATGTGGCAGCTAGGGCTTTGTCTGGAGCTGCCTATTGGGAGCAAATTACACCCATTTTGAAAGAACTGCGCTGGTTTGCTATTTGTTTCTGGAACCAATTCGAGGTGCTGGTCATCACCTTTAAAATCATTAAGAGTTTGGGCCCTGCATACTTTAAGGACCATCTGTTCCCAAACGTTTCTGCCCACTTGACAAGATAAACAGAGGGGCCTCTGCTCCATGTCCCAACATTGAGGCAGGATGGATGGTCAAGCACACAGGACAGGGCCTTCTTAGTCATCTCCCTCAGGCTTTGGAATGCTTTCCCAACAGACATCTGTGCCTCCGCCTCCCTCGTTCCCTTTAGGAGGCAGCTCAAGACCTGGCTATTTCATCAGTCCTTGGTCTTCTAAGGGGTGCTGTTTCTGCTGTTGGCTTTGTGAACTGTGTTTTATGGTTCTATTGTTTGTGCTTTTGTTATATATTTTATCATTGTTTAATATTTCTGCTGTAAATTGTCTTGAGATATTTTATGAAAAGCAACACATAAAAGTAATGATAAAGTAATACATGTCACTTAAGAATACGATTTTTTTTTCTAGCACTGATTTAATGTTCACGCACTTTACTTATATTTCCTTAGCCAAAGCTACTTCAGCAAGATCTTAAGAGGAAATAAAACAGAGGAAGCAGGCATTTAATCTTCTTCCCAAGGATGATCAGCTTGCTTTAAATAGTTTTTTCCCCAACTGGGATTAAAAGTCAAGTTGTTTGAAATGGCTACAGTCTTGCTGTGCAGTTAGTTGACCATTCTCTCTGAAACATTTAGGGAATATTCACAAATAAGCTCTCATCTTTGCAAGCTGCCTGTTCTTCACTACCAGGATGTAAAACTGGAAACCCATGCCTATGATGGTTTTAAAGAGGAACATGCACCCAGGAACCTGCCATTTCATTCCATATTTTCCCTGTCCCAATGACTATACATGGCAGGCAGCTATGACTACAAAACTACCACTGTCATCCTGTGTGAAGTGGAAAGGGGTAGGTAGGTATTACCAGGAGCAGAAGTTGCAAACCTTAACAGCCAGAAAGGAGATAGCAATCCAGGTGCCAAGTCCAGTTTACTCAACATCATTGGCTATCAGAGAGACCTGGACTTCTGGTATTGAGCATGAAATGTCCCCTTTGCTAAGCAGGGTCCACCTTGGTTTGCATTTGAATGGGAGACTAAATATGAGTGCTATAAGATATTCCCCGAGTGCCTCCAATTTCATCCCTTCAGCTGGCTTTGGACTCCAACTCCCAGCATCTCCAGCCACCAGTCAGGGATGATGGAGTTGTAGGCCAACATTTGCAGGAGGGCTGAAGTTAAATAGCCCTGCTGTAGGGGATAGGGCCATAGCTCAGTGGAACAGCATCTGCATGCTTCCATGCAGAAGGTCCGACATTCACTCCTTGGCATCTTCAGTTAGGGGTGGGAAAGACTCCTGCCTGAAACCCTGGAGAGCCACTGTAAGTCACAGTAAACAATACTGAACCAGATGGACCAAAGTCTAACTCGGTATAAGGCAGCTTCCAATGTTCTATACTAGGTGCCTAGATTTATAATCCTCTGTGTATTAACAACTGATATCCAGGACTTGTATCTTCCTCCAAAGAGTTCAGAATGCCTTATATATGGTCCCCAGGTGGGGTCTCTTCTAGACAGCTTATAAAGCTAGACCTGCTGGTTAGATGCAGCTTTTCTGCAGAAGCATGTGTCAACCAAGAGAGACACATACTGGCAATAGCTAAGTAACATGATGCCAAACAGTAGCGTAAGAGTTACACCATGAGCCAGAACTATTATTTTTTAAAGTTAGTTATTTTCCCTTCTCCCATGTGTGCAGTCTAGAGCACAGATACAGATAAGGGTTCAGAAAGCTGCTTTCTGCACATACCCTGAAGCAACTTTCCACATGAAAAATCGATTCAGAAGCAGGAAATACAAAGCTCACTAAAAGTAAGAAGGACTCATGCTAAAGAGACATTAGCCCTGTTCAGCTGTTATCAAAGCACAGAACCTGTATGTCAGTCAGTACAGTTTCCAAAAGAGTATGGCAGCAAGCCCCACTCTCACACCGACATGCTTGTTAGCCCTGCCCCACACTATACCCAAGTACAGAGTTTACCTGAGGAAGAAAAAATGCTGAACTCTCAGAAAGTCGTCTTATGATGTGTAGTTTTGTATTACTGGGAGACTCTCTCTCCAAATATAGCTTGTGTGACCTCGAACATTGTTCTTTGGAACAGTGGGGATGACTAATGAGCAGACTGGCATGAGGACAGGGCATAAAGGCATTCTCTCATGAAGGCTATACCAAAGGATAGCCTCCATACTTTGGTACTGTCTGCACAGAACTAGTGTCTCCAGATCATGAGGCCACAGAACACTCGACACTCAGTGCAATCATCTGAGACCTACTTCAAACATTCTGAAAAGTGAACAAGGGAAGGAAAACTAGTGCCTCCTATTCTTCTGTATTCCATTCATGGGAAACAAATTGAATGCACCCCAACATCCCCATGGAAAGCACTTCTGCTTCCTCTGTCCCTCCTTCTCCAAACATCTGAAAGCACCAAGTCAGCCATTATGGTGCCTTTACTGTGAAAGAAGACACTAGATTGGAGTTCTCATTTTAAGAGTTTATCGTCAAGATCCATAAGCAAATGTTGGCCAGATTTGGGCTTTTTCTGTCTACTTGGAGCTGTCTAAATGCTCCAACTCTATGATGCAATATGAAAGCTGGGACGTAGGGCAAGGCTGTGTTTGTTTATTCCATTTATATGCCACCGCTCTTCCATCATGGAACTGAAGGTGACTTACATGGGGTTCCCAGGTACTGGTCCAGGCACTGACCAGACTAGAACTGCTTAGCTTTAGCAAGGTGGCTGTGTCCACAAACCATGCTCTTGGACCCTATTAGAATGTGGGGGAATGTGATGGCAGAGAGCTTTGGAGAACAGAACTGAAAATACCATGTTGGAGTAGAACCAGAGTACTGAATACAGATTAAGTACTATAAAGCCAAGATGCGCCACACCAAGCCAGGCAGGTGTTTCGGGCAGCAGAGAGTGAATATTTATAATATTAGCATTTACGTGAGGCTTCATTATTACAAAATGCTCTTAAAGATTTTACTGGGAGAACAAAGTTCTGAAGGAATTCATGTCCAATATGACTAGTTTTCTTCCACACTGTTGCAACTGTAAGATACTTTATTGCTGAGGTGCAGTGAAAATAGATAAGTGCTTTGTATTTAGATTATGGCTGACATCCAGACTAAATTACTTGTCCCAACATAATCAATTTGTCCTATTAATTTCAATAGAACTACTCATGAGCTTTAACTTGTTTTAAGTACTAAGTTAGGATCAAATAAACTCAGTCACTGAATTTAGAATATTTGTATGCTGCTTTCCAACAAAAAGATTCACAACATGTTTATACAGCAAAAAAAAAAAAAAAAAAAATAGAGTCCCAAAAGGGCTCAAACTAAAAACCCAACATAAGGGAGACACCAGCGATAGCCACTGCAAGGAATGCTATCTTGGAGTAAATAGGGACAGTTGCTAAGTCTAAGAGAACCACCATGTTAAAAAGGGAACCTCTTTGCAAAACTCATCCTATTTTTCTCTCTTCCCCCACCTGACTGCCCCATTTAGACTCCCACTGACCAATTCCTAGTGAGGAACAGAGAACAGCATTATCCAAAGTTCCTTCACTCATGCAGTGTCATAGGACTTGCATGGCTTATTTTATATTGTATAGAAAACAGAATTCAGGAAAAGCATTAGCTGCAGTTCTCAAACCATGTGTGCCAGAGCAACTGCACTGGCATTAACAACATTACTCCAGTGTAAGTTGAAAATGTAACCTAGCTTTTTTCTTAAATTAACTGGATGTACATCAACAGAAATTTATATCCCTGTGAGTTACTAGAAAGTTATGTTCTCCCACGTACTTCAACAGATGCAGAACCAGCCTCTGGAAACACCCCAGTTTTCAGCACTATCCCTAGAGTACTAGACAGACATAAAGACTCAAATGATAATGAGTTTAGATATCCATTTCTTCCTTCGCCTATTATATCTACAGCCCAATCCTACGCATCTTTCTTCTGAAGCAAGTTCCACTGACTTCAAATAAGCATGCTTAAGACTGCTGCCTCCGATCATATTGCCCTATTGGAAATTACCTTCAGTATTATACCCTATGGTAGAGACACCCTTCTAGAGTAGACCATTACCCCTTCACAGAAGTGTCTTGTCTATGAATCAATTCCACTCTGAGGGCTGGATTAATGGAAAGGGACATCTGGGCAACCCTTTCCTCCCAAGTCAGTGATATTTCTGAACAACTGGCTCTAGGACTTCCTCACATTGCAGGTCTCCTTACAAAAATGTACCTTTCACGATACCCTGCAGGAGAGACAACCTCATACATTTTAAACCATCTACTGCTCACTCTGATCTGAAGACTGACAGATTAGTGTTAGCCTTGGAGTCCTGTCCAAATCCCACTTCAGCTACAGATAGTTTGGGCAGGCCCAGCCTATCACCACTACCTGTAAATGGGAAATACAACTGCATACCGCTGTTGCAAGGATAAATGAGCTAAAAACCACAAGGCAATTTGCACAGTGCAGCTGAAAAACAAGAGGCATATACTTTGAGTTGCTTTCTAAAATCATGATAGGGGGTGTGTGCGCCATCATGCAGGACTAGCATAAAAGCTAAATTGGTAACCAGCTTCCTGTGAACCCAAGCCAAGCGAGTCATATTATGCCCCGACAGCCTAAGTGTGTATGCTATTAGCCTGCAACACACTGTTTGGAGTGAGCAAGACAGAACTGGGGAGGCTGCTGTCCCTTCCCCACCCAGGCCAGTACCCAAATATTTGAAGAGAGGGAGAAGTGTGGTGCAGTGAACAGCCCAGAGGCCTTGAGCATGGTACACCACTTGAATGCAGAGGAACTTACTCCAGAGCGTGCACGAGTCTTCAGCCTCAATAGACTACCTTACAAGAAAGCAGTACCAAGGAAATAATTGTTTAAAACAGGAACAGCATAAGAAGAGAAGGAGTTTGCATTCAGGCATTTGCAATCAGGGAGGAGCTCTCTCCTTTCCCACAAGGCATCCTTATTGGTCATAAAAATAAACACTTGGGGGTTACAATCCTGTACACACTTATCTGAGAGGAAGGCCCATATGCACAGGGTGGGGCTGCAACAGGGGAGTATAGCATTTCAAAATAACCTTGGGCAGGCTACATGGTTGACCCTCTCAGGATTTCAATCTCACATGCATCTTAACCTGTGAGGTCGGTCAGACTGAGAGATAAATAAGGATAGTTAGCGAGTTGGATTTCGTTCTGAGCAGAGATTTAAACCGGGGTCTCCCTGCCTGGTGGTCCAGGTCTGATACTCTGCATTCCTTCGGGAGACAACGAGAAAGAGGCACGTGCAAAACTGTAGAGAGCAACGTTAGAGCTACGGCTGCCCCACATTTCGTGCGCCCATGTGCACTAGGCACTGTACAATGCGCAGGAACTTCACGGTCCCTGCTAACAACCCCCAGCCCCTCCGCCTGGGCGTTGACTTGCCTGGTTGGGGTCGGTGGCCTTGAAGACGTGGCAGGCCATCTGGGACTCAGGGTTATCGGGCTGCGCCTTGATCAGATAGGCGAAGTAAGTGAGGTCGTGGCTGTTGTGGATGAAGCGGGAGATGTGCTGCGCTTTGTGCTCAAAGATGAACACGGCCGGGTTGGCCGCACTGCCAGCAGCGGCTGGGCTGGTGGTCGGGACGCAGCGCAGGTTGGGCGAGCCCAGCAGCAGCAGCACTTCTCGTGCAGGCACAGCGCTGGGCTCTTGCTTTTGGCTGCGTCGTCGGATCTCCGCCATCAGCCAAGGCAACATGGGCAGCGTGGTGCGCCTGTCCAGGCACGACCAGCCCACGTACCACAGTTTGAAGCGCTTCTCCGCCGCCACCTTGCAAGTTTGCGGCTCGTCTTCGGGTTCCAAGGGGTGAGAGAACGGCTCGTCGGCACTTGGCTTCTCCATGAGGCCAGAAGTAGTCGCAGCTGGGGCAAGGAGATCCACGTTTGCAGTCCACAAGGCGGCCTGGCGGCCTTTTAAGGCACAAGGGAGACCCCCAGGAGAACCGCTGAGGAGGCTGCAACCCTTGGATTGAGAAGATTGCAATCCTGTGCACATTTACTTTGGAGTAAGTCACACTGAACTCGGACGGTAGGGCTCACTTCTGAGTAAACATGCTAGCTTAGGCTGCGAGGGTGCTTTTTCTTTCCTGCGGCAACACCCGGCTCGAAGCCAGTGAAACGGGCCGTTGGACGAGACGGCGTCCAGGGATCTTGCCGTAATCATTCATTAATCGCATCCCGAGAGCATTGCAAAACTGCCCAGTGCGACCCTCCTCAACAGCAGCTCCGCCGCTGCGGATCTTGCTTGGGGCTATTACTGTTGTCCCAGTCCACGCCCGCCTCCTGCGCCCGCCCATCCACGCGGCTAGCACCACTGAAAGAGAAGCGAAGGGCTGCTTCTCCCGCCTTCTGGGAGCGAGGGGAGGGGTGGAAAAGCAAAAGGACTGGCTGGCTGTCGATCCTCCCTCGCCTGCAGTCAGTCCGCAAAGAAGAAAGGGAAAGTCTCCTCCTCCTCCAGTCAAAACAAAGTGAAACGCGCCTCCTCGCTCCTAGTCCCCCCGCCCAGATGCAAGAGCCCGATTCCAGCCTAGACAAAATTCCGTCCCTTTCCCGTCTGCGCATCCTCTGAGGGCAGAGCCAGTGAGCATGTGTGCCACTGGACTGCACATGACCAACAGTGGAAGGCACTCAAGGCAGGAAAGGAGGACACAGACAGCGTTATTTTTCACGTCCCCCTTCCTCGTTGCGTGTGCTCCTCCTCCCTTTCGCCCCGATCACTTTCAGCAGCAGCAGCAGCAGCCTGATATAGCAAAGATCGGATGGCATGCCCTAAAACGCAGTCCTAAAAAGCATGTTTGCTTTGAAGTAAGTCCCACTGCTAAATTCAGCAGGCCACTCTCCCAGCTAACGAGACGTAAGACTGCGGCCTTAGAGCGCGGGTGCAGCCTAATTGCATGCGTCTTCCCACTGAGTTCTGCGGTGCTTCTTACTTCCAAGTGGATAAACTTTACTGTTGACAGCCGAAGGCCACAAATGATTCCAAAACAAAGCAGCAGAACATCTGGGACATATAAAACAAAGAAATACCTCTCCTACCCTACAGTAAGGATTACAGGTCCCTTCCTTGGAAGTAAGATCCACATTTAAGAAGGAACAAAAAACAAAGAATTTTGTGGCATTATAAAGACTAGCAGATTTCTTGTGACAAATCATAATAGATAGTAAGCCCTATTGGGCTAAAGGAATTAAGTTTTACATCCTAGGAAGCATGGTTAGTGGGATTTCAAGGAAAACCTGTTGTCTTGCTTGTGCTGGATGATGAATTAATAAGGGCTGTTTTGTTTTTCAGTTATACCAAAGAAAAGATGGACCCCTGCCCTCCAAAAGCTCACATTCTGATTTTCTCCATGTTAAAACAGACATGTAGAGCAAATACATCAATTATAATTAGACTAGACTTTAAGAAGTATTTCCTAGCTGTAAGTGGCTTGGGACTGCAACAGAATGCCTGGTGCAGTGGTGGGCTCCCTTTCCTTGGAAGTATTCAGTGGTTGGACAGGCTGTCTGCCAGAGATGCTGTGACAGTTACATGCACTGAGCAGGAGGCTGGACTAGATAGAAGACCTCCAAGATGCCTTTCTCCTCTAGAATTCTATTATTCTAAATGACTGAAGAAAATTCTAGAGAAGTAGCAATACCAATTTGCTGCATCAAAAACAAGAGCCCAGCATGGCACCTTAAAGACTTTACAAGTTGGGACCTATATTTTCATGGGCCAGAGACTACTTCTTTAAAAACTGTCCACTACCCATTGGTATATATTATATTATATTGATATATTTGGCAATGGGACTTCTGTAAGAGGGAGCAGTGGTAGGAAACCTGCTCTAACATGAACTCAAGCATATATTGAACAACATGAAAGTGTAACAACTCCCTACCAAGGAATCCTGGGCCAGAGTCCAAGAGATCTCAAACCAAGAACTCCCAGCACAATTATAACCATAGTTACCTGGAGGCTTTGGGACAAGCAATGAAGATGAAACTGATTTAAATGTGTTGCATAGGTTACAAGACTCTCTGAGAGGCAACATGGTGCAGTGGAAAACTGAGGTTCGGATTTCCACTTGGCTGTGAAGCCCACCAGAACATTGTTCTGGGCAAGTCAATATCTCCCTACCCAACATGCTCTCAGGGTTGTTGTGAGGCTACAATATTGCTCTGAGCACCTTAAAATAGGAGAGTGATAACTGACAAATATCTATGCAGGTAAGTTATTTGACTTCTAAAAAGAGAGTTGCACTACCTGCCTAGAAGTCCTACTCAAAAAGCAGAGATGGAGTGTGGGGAAAGGGGACAAAGTTCAGTTTTTAAAGGTAAGTGCTATGTGAAAATCATCTAGGAGAACTTGATGCCTACCTAAATGGAAATAAACACTATCTGTGGCCATAACTTTTGAAGAGACCCATTAAACTGGAACAGGTACTCAGTAACACCCTTCTCTTTCATCCCCACAGCCACCTCCCCATTTAATATTTTACTTTGTTTGCTTGCCTGCCCTTGTCCATCATCCCGCACAACACACTCTAGCAGGCAACACTTTAGAGCAAGAAACTTAGACTAAATTATTTTTTCAGTAATTCAAATTATTGAATTGCTATCATAATATTATTAGTACTGAATGGGGGGGGGAGTTGCTTAGTTTGACTTCTGAATGGTTGTTAATAAATAAATAATAAACTTTGTTAGCCACCCCATAAAAACTTGTTCTCTGGGAGGCTCATAACAGAGGATTAAAACAATAAAAACAAACAAAAGTAAAAAGAAAAGAAAATACAAAGCAGCCTAAAAATTCATTTTAAAATTAGTTAAAAATCAGAATAAATCTGAAAACCTGCATTTATAAACCCAAATCTAAAAGGCCTCCTGTGTGAACAAAAAGGTCTTTACCTGGCATCAAAAAAAAAAAAAAGTGATGAAGCCAAGTGAACCTCACTGTTCACCTGGCTTCATCACTTGAAGAGACCCATTAAATTAGAACAGGTAATGTGGTTGTTAAATGTTTTATTTAAGTAGGTACTTGTGTTTAGGTATTTTTCTTGCTTTTTTGACTGAGAAGTGTGCTAGCCACAGCACAGTATCCCCTCCCTCCCCCGTAGTTGTTGCTGGTGTCTCCCTTACATTTATTTTTAAACTGTGAGCCCCCTGGGGACAGGGAACCATTTTATTTATGTTTCTGTGTAAGCCACTTTGAAAACTTTGCATATTTATTTAAGAACATAAGAACAGCCCTGTAGGATCAGGCCCAAGACCTATCCAGCCCAGCATCATGTTTCACACAGTGGCCCACCAGAAGCCTTTGAAAAGCCCGCAGGCAAGAGTTGAGGGCATGCCATCTCTTGCTGTTGCTCCCCTGCAACTGGCATTTGGTGGAGGCATCTTGCCTCTGAGGCTGGAAGTAGCCTATAGCCAACAGACTAGTAGCCATTGTTAGACCTATGCTCCATGAATTTGTCTAAGTCCCTTTTAAAGTCATCCAAGCTAGTGGCCATAACCACTTCCCATTGCATAGAATTCTGTAGATTATGTGCTGTGTGAAAAAGTACTTCCTTTTGTTGGTCCTAAATTTCCTGGCCTTCAGTTTCATTTGATGACCCCTGGTTCTAGTGTTGTGAGAGAGAAAGAATTTTTTTTTCTTTGTCCCCTCTCTCTACTCCATGCATAAGTGTTTACACCTCTATCATTTCTCTCCTTAGACACCTCTAACTAGAAAGCCCCAGATGCTGTAGCCTTGCCTCATAAGGAAGGTGCTCCAGGCCACTGAACTAGGGTATTCTCACAATTACTGAAAAGTGGGCTAAACTCCTTTAGCCCGTTTTCCAGTCATTGTGAGAACCAGCAGGCTTGCAGGTGAGCCCGGTGGTTCCCTGGTGGCTATGTGACCAATTATTAAGGGGGTCATCTTTAATTAGGAGTATTACTTCGGATAGGCTAATACAAGTCCCAAAAAGAAAACAGATCCCGGACACCAGCTGGATTTAGTTCATCAGTTTATTGTTACACTCTAAATATTAGCTAAACTATAGTTCTTTCACTCACACATGCATACTTACCAGCCCCAATTAAAGGTGATCAGTTCTTTAATGGGGTGCTGGGAGAAGCTGGGGCCCCCACAATCTTTGGTGCTTCTCAGAGAAAACCTCTGTTGATGCCTGACTTTAAGAAGGGTCGCCTGCCTTTGAAGCTTGTTTGCTGTTCCATGTTTACATCCGTCTGATCCTAGGATCAACCTTAGTCCTTGTTTTCCAAGCAACTCCTTTCCTGCTGTGTTCGGCATTTTATCCAGTTTTCTCTGGTCCTTTGGGGTCATCTGCATTTCTCTCCCAACATTTTACCATGTTTTAGGGGCTGGTATTTTGCCTACTCATGCACTCTTTCAAACACACACACAGAGTTCCTTTTATCATTTGTTTAACCAGAAGTAAATCATTCTATTAGGTTTGCTGACAATCCTTGAAGCAGGAGCAATTCCCCTTATCAACATCAATACTTCATTCAGTTATACATGTAGGCTATAGAACTATGATATGAACAATCACGTTTAATCAAATAATTATACTAGCTATATTACATGTCCGCTAACCTGCAACAGTAGCCCTCCCCTTAGCCCAGATTAGTGGAGCGAAAGCTCCACTAACTTGGGCTTCCTGATCGTGTATTGTCACGCTGCGGCAACACATGAGGATACCCCCAGTCGGGAGGCTGCAAGCAGCCTCCCTGGCTCAATGGTCTCTCCAGCATGCCCCAAGCGCTTGCGTGGGGCATCCTGGAACTTCCGGGGGCCACGTGGCCCCCAATCCCCACAGCCCCCACCGCTGATTGTGAGACTTGCCTCCACATCTTGGTTGCCCTCTTCTGTACCTTTTCCAGTTCTACAATGTCCTTCTCAAGATATGGTGACCAGAACTGTTTGGAGAGATCCTTTTGGAGCTCCACACAATCTGTTTTGGATTTCACTACCCTAAATAGTTTAGCGTTTGGCCACTTTGTTGCTTACCTCAACTTCTAGATCCTTTATGAACAAGTGCAAGAGCACTGGCCCAGTACAGATCCATGGGGGACCCCACTTCTTACTTCACTTCATTGTGAAAACTGTCCATTTATTCCTACCCTCTGTTTCCTCTCCTTCTACCAGTTACCAAGCCACACATGAACCTGTTCCCTTATCCCATGACTACAAAGTTTACTCAAGAGCCTTTGGTGGGGAACTCTGTCAAAAGCTTTTGGAAGGCCAAGTATACTATGTCAACCGGATCATCTTTATCCACATGCCTGTTGACACTCTCAGAGAAGTCCAAAAGATTAGTGAGGCAAGACTTGCCCTTGCAGAAGCCATGCTGGTTCTCCCTCAACAAAGCCCATTCTTCTATACTAGCCGGGCCAGCACAGAGCATCTGCGCACTAGTTCTCCCCTGCCTCTAACCCCCACGGGCCAATCCAGCCCCCTGCCCTGCTTTTTCCACCTCCACCACCCTCCCCACCTCGTTCTCCCCTCTCCACCAGCTGCAGTGCTGCATCCCCCCCACCCCACTATGGCCACTTCCTATCTGCGTCTCCTCCTTCTCCAGGCATGGCAATTTGTTAATTTTTAGTTTTTCAAGGTAGTTTAGAACATCCTCTCTCATCATCTCATATTGGTCCTATTCTTCAACCTTCAAGCCTGAGAAGCTGAATTCCGGAGCAGGGATGTGGTCAGTCTATGAACACAGATCCAAAGAACTCATTCAGCTTCTCTGCAATCTGCTTATTCTCCTTAATAATCCCTTTCACATTATTTCTATACCACCTGATATGCATATCTCTAAAACAATTTCATAGGGTTTTAGTAAAAACAAACCATTTAAAATTAATTTCAGTGAAAAACCTAAGAAAACCGATGTCTCTTTAGCGTCTTTTAAAAAGCAGTCTGAGATGGAGTTGCACTTATTTTGACAGAGAGCCTATTCTGAAGCTCTGGAGTAGCCATAGAGGAGGCCTGGTCCCAAGTCACCACCAAATGAGCCAGTGGCAATTGTAACCAGACTGCCCCAGATGATCTTAATAGGAGGCAGGGTTCATGACAAAGAAGACGCTCTCTTAAGTACCCTGGACCCAAGCCATTAGGGGCTTTAACCAATAAACCAGTTATTGGAAAGCTGCAAAATACCATAATTCTTTGAGGGGTAGCCATAACAGCGGCACCAGTGTTTACACACATTAATAGTGCAAATGTGCCCCTGCTGTGCATAAGTGATTCAAAACTGCCTTTAGATGATGTGGTGTTTGCCTTAAGTAGACCCATCCTGGAACCTATTCTTGATAGCATATACTGCACCCACACAAACATCAATCCCCCATTTAATAAAGTGGGTATGTAGCATTGCTTCTTAAAGTACCTAATATTCAGTAACTAGGTACTGTAATCATTTTAATATACAAAGGGTTCTCCTTAAAAACCATTCTGCCGAGAACTGCAGCCAAGAAATTAAAATAATGAAGGGCAAACTAGATGTTACAGCAGCATAACACTGCTTCGGTCATTTGTATAAAGTGAAAGGAGGACAGGATTGCCATGCCAACGTTCCTGGATTGGCCTAGACTTATCTATCAGACTCAGCACTGATCTCTCAGTGACTATTAAAAATAAGACTAGGGATTTTAATGGCTTGATATGGTGAGAGAGAGAAATATATGTTGGTTTGGGGGTTTTGGGGGGGGAGGTGGGGAGTGTCCTGGAACAACTTCAGTCAGAATTGGCAACGCTATAGTGTGGGCAATTCAAAGTGCCATAGGTAGACCCAATACTTTCCCTGCCTGTGTTCATCCCCTCTGAAACGGATTGTCTCCAGCCATTTTTCTCCCAGTAGGAGTAATTTCTGGCTTCAGAGTCCCACTGGAAGAAAAGCTTCTGGAGAGAAGCACTTGCAAGAGGAAGCAGAGAAGAGGAGAGACTTCAACTGCTCTGCCCACCCATGCTGTGTTTTCAGTGGCCATCCACTCCATAGAGATTTTGTGGCAGACTCATTCAGGCACATGGGCCTAGTGACATCACATAGATCATGTGGCTCTGAAAACTATGTGATATATACAAGCTAAGGAGCTTCTATGTGAAATATAGGTACTAAATGCTCTTAAAATATACATCCAATTGATTGCTATGTCATTTTTCTACCATAAAATAGTATCCTAGGCAGTTGACACAATTAAACACATTTGCACAAAAAAATTCAATTTTAAAAATGCAATTCAAAAACCCTGCAGCAGTAAAAACAGTCAAAAATCATAAAAGCAGGCAGGAGACCCTAAAAACAAAAGACATGCCAATAGCCTGTTAAAAGCCTTGGAGAATAAAAGGTGATTGGACCTGTTGCCTAAATAAAAGCAGTGGGGCTGCCAATCAAGCCTCCCTGGAAGGGCATTCCATATTGAGGAACCCACCACTGAAAAGGTTTTCTGACTGGTCATCACTTCCCTAACCTCTGAAGCTATCACTTTTGTTTGAATGGTTTTCCCTGAATGAAAATAAATGAATGCAATTGAAGCCTGTTTACTTGAAAGCCAGAGTTTGTGAAACCATCAACCTTCATTTGCGAGTAAATTTGCTGATGTGAAATCCCTGCCTAACCATAAAATTGTGCGCTCTCACTCTCTCCTTCCCTGCTATTAGAGGATCTGAGAATCTATTCACATCAAACCCTCTGATAATCCCCCTCATCTACTGACAGGCTTATCCACTTATTTCATCATTTGGCTTCTTATCTTTTAAGCCACCTATCATGTGCTATCCTCCTAGTCCTGTAGTATCTATTTTACTAATACAAGGAAGTTCTTCTGGTTTCAATTGCATATAAGCTAATGTCAATTCATATCCTCGTATTTGTAGGCTGCAGTTATGAGCACAAGTAAACACAGGTGGATTGTGCCACCTTGCAATAATTCCCAAGCTGTGGACCAAAGCACAGTAGTGTGCCGTAAGCGAGTGCATCAAGAAATAAAATGATTAAGGGTTCCTAAGAGCTCAGAGCAACCACCCTTTCAAAAGACTGATCACTGTTCTGACCTTCCCTACTTCCAAATAACAGTGGCAAGCAGTTCTGCTGGATCTCTGTGCTAGGCATGATTGCATCATTTGGCACCCCTTTCCCTTGATGCAGAGTTGAAACACCCATCCTGAAAAGAAGCTGTCCACAGCATTGCTGCCTGAGTCACTGTGGGCCTCAAATAACCCACATTTGGGAAAAACCAAGTTAATGCCATTCAACAGGAACAAGTAGCAATTTCTTCTGGAGTGATAGCTTGTCAGTCAGCTCCTAAACTGCTCTGTGATTAAGACACATGCTAGAGGGCAAGCCAGGACTCTCTCATTAAATATGGTCTCCTTCTCCCTCCCCCTCCCACACGCTCAACTTTTTAAAACCACAGTGCTATAGTTACAGGTGAAACTCGGAAAATTAGAATATCGTGCAAAAGTCCATTAATTTCAGTAATGCAAATTAAAAGGTGAAACTGATATATGAGACAGACGCATTACATGCAAAGCGAGATAAGTCAAGCCTTAATTTGTTATAATTGTGATGATCATGGCGTACAGCTCATGAAAACCCCAAATCCACAATCTCAGAAAATTAGAATATTACATGGAACCAAGAAGACAAGGATTGAAGAATAGAACAATATCGGACCTCTGAAAAGTATAAGCATGCATATGTATTCAGTACTTGGTTTGGGCCCCTTTTGCAGCAATTACTGCCTCAGTGCGGTGTGGCATGGATGCTATCAGCCTGTGGCACTGATGAGGTGTTATGGAAGACCAGGATGCTTCATTAACGGCCTTCAGCAATTCTGCATTGTTTGGTCTCATGTCTCTCATCCTTCTCTTGGCAATGCCCCATAGATTCTCTATAGGGTCAGGTCAGGCGACTTTGCTGGCCAATCAAGCACAGTACACTGTATACTTTTCAGAGGTCCGATATTGTTCTATTCTTCAATCCTTGTCTTATCGGTTCCATGTAATATTCTAATTTTCTGCGATTGGAGATTTGGGGTTTTCATGAGCTGTATGCCATGATCATCACAATTATAACAAATTAAGGCTTGACTTATCTCGCTTTGCATGTAATGCGTCTGTCTCATATATCAGTTTCACCTTTTAATTTGCATTACTGAAATTAATGGACTTTTGCACGATATTCTAATTTTCCGAGTTTCACCTGTAGTTATGAATGGGATTAATCCTCCTTACTTTAGGAAGTGATTCAATTTGAACCTATTAAGACCAATACAGCAAAAGTCTGACCCTATGCACCAGAGCCAGTGTCTGCTTTAACACTTTTGTGCAGCATGAAGACAGCAAGTTCTACTTTCTAGGGTCATTCCCAAATGATCATCAATTTGTGCCAATCACTGTTCCCTCTAAGAGGGATTATGGGAGTTGTAGTCAACAACACCTGGGAATCCCTGTTAGAGGGAACACTAGTGCTCATCTATCAGTCAGAAAAGCTGGATCCATTTGTGGCTTGTTCACTCTGTTGTGGTATAAGGTTCAGGTTCTTGCCCTCCCCTAACCCTCACAGCAAAAGAAAAGGCTACGTTTATTTGAATATGGTATTGCTCTGACTACCTCACCTATTCCGATTATTTGGCAGGTTCAACTAAATGCAGTACATATTAGCCTGCTCACTCCGTACCTTCTCCTAGAAAAGTTTAGCCTAGTACAAATCTCATCTGTGCATCTGTTGCTCTTCCTGACTGCAAGTGAAAGTAATGCTTAAATGAGCAGATGAAGATAGCTTTACTGAATCAGACTATTGGTCTGATTCACCTAGCAGTTCAATATAAATTACATTGACTTGCAGCAGCTCTCCAGATTTCATATGGGGTTTCCCCCTAGTCCTACCTCGAGATTGCAGGCATTGAACCTGTGACCTTCTGCATGCAAAGCAGGTGTTCTACCAGTGAGCTATGGCCAGTACCACACTTTTGCAGATACCACATTACAATAAATCTAGTACTACTCAACTCACTTGTTATTTTCTCACAAAGGGGAAGAGACAAGTGTGCATATTACGATCACATTGAAATGGAACATTTTCCCAGAAATGTAGCTAGTGAGCAGGGCCTTGAGCACAGCTCTTTTAAACCATGTCACACTATGATTTTTGGGAACATAGCCTGTAGTTGTAGTTAGCCAAGGCTTTAAAAGTACATGTCTAGGTGTTGTACAAATAATTCCTCCCACAACTTAAAAGCAGCAAACATCTGCAGTGAACACCACTATGGATACTGAACAGCTCAGATGACTGACAATGTTCTCTGGTGAGGAAGGATTTCCTCTGTCCTTGAGCATGCCAGAAAGTGTTTCTTAAAAGTTCAATGGTCTAGAAGAAAAACCACTGTAGACATAGTATTATTAAGAAAGGTAGTTTCTGTTGAGATTTTTCCATAGACATTGTCTCAGTTATTTGTATGGGGCATGCTTCTTGGGGGTGAGTTACCATTTGTCTGCTCACTTGCTATCCTGAATTCAGAGTGAGAGTTTCTCCCTCTCTCTGCATGAGACTGTTAGTTTATTTATTGTTTTATTAGCCTATGTTTTAGTTAGTAATAAATAGCAAACTCTTGTTTCTCAGTTGATATTGCTTCCTGTACAATTACTTGAAGTAATTTCTCTGCAACCGTTTCAGCTAGGACACCCCCCCCCCACTGGCTTATATTTTTAAAGTTTTGTGGATGGTAGCCTCCTAAAAATTCTAAGTAACTGAGAAAGAAGATGAATAATTAAATAGATTGTCAGTGTGACAGGCAGTTAAGGAGTGATGCAAAGGGGCACTTAAAATTAGGCAAAAGCTCTATAGGGATTTAAGAACAAAGTTATCCAATATCCCTTGACGTGTCTAGCAGTAAATTCTCCAGCCCTAGATATTAAGTTGTTTCAGTATTGGGTGTCAGTTGCAGAGACCAGTGAACAGCAGGGCAGTCACCTCAGTATTTCCTCTATTTTTTTCCTTATGCTCCAGACCTTATGAAACAGTTTAACTGAGCAGCCTCTAGTTGAGCAGTTCCTTATTGCAGCAATTGAACAATGAGACTGCTGTATGTAGATCTTATGCAGTATTCTCTACATTCTTTTGTGCTCTCTCCCCCCATTAGCAGATTGTATTTGTACCATATGCAATTGTGTATTTCTATATCCACTGCATTTCTATATCCCACTATATCAACTTGAACCAGACCAAGCACCTATAATAGTTAATTCTCATATTCTATTGTGTGCGCACAACGTGTCTTTGTCCCTTAAGAGAAGCTCTTTGTTTGGGGTGTCCTCCCGCCCGCCCGCCCCATACTTCTGCAAGTATAATAAAATGTGTAAATGCAAGATGTCATAATCAGGCAAGCCATTACTCTGTAACATCATAGTTCTTGGGGCATAAAGTTAGAGTGGCACTTAAGTCAGTCTTAAATAGTTAAACAGAGATACTTAATAACTCCTTTGACTTTGTTTCCTTGAAGGTTTATTGTCTGTCTCTTGGGGGGACAGACTTAACTGTACCTACAGTAGACACTACAATTGGTGATGTCTAGCAGTACAATTGTGGTGAGAACTTACAAAGATTTTACAGGAATTTCCTATTTGTGGTAAGCCTATATTTTGCAATCATGGCATCCCATCAACAATGTCTCTATTTCAGTATTCAACAGAAGCACACAAACAGGTTTTTTCCATTACTTTAATTAATGAAATGTAAAGCTCTAACTTAAAATGAAAAAGCTCACAGTGGAATCTGTTTACACAGATTTCACAGATTTACAATAAAGTGACTGAGTTTAAAAAAAACAGCAATTATGTTCTATCCTCTCTAATAAAACGCTTGGTGTCCGTCCGTGGATGGACACCAAGCGTGTGTCCGTGCCTCCCTGCCCTGTTCTGGGCATGCGCGAAGCAGGGCAAGGGAGACACGATCGCCGGCACCCGGCAGCCATCTTGGGCGGCCAGAAGCGGCCGCCCCGAAGAAGCCGGAGAAGCGGAGGCGGGGGAGAGTGACCGAGGCGGCGGGGGAGCCGCTGCCTCGGCCGAAAGAGACGGAGGCCGGGGGCGGAGCGGAGGCCATGTAACTTTTTTTTTAAATTGCTCCCGCCGCCGCTGCCGACCGCCCACCCTCCCTCCCAGCTGCCGAGTCCCCCTTACCCTGGCCGACTGCTGTCGGCCGTAGACAGCCCTCAATTTAAGAGGCAGAGAGGAGCTTGCAAGCAGAGCTCCTCTCTGTGCGAAGCCACTTGCCGAACTGCCGCTTTGGGCGCAAGGGACGCAAGCGCCCAAAGCGGCAGTTCGGCAAGAGGCTTTGCACAGAGAGGAGCTCTGCTTGCGAGCTCCTCTCTGCCTCTTAAATTGAGGGCTGTCTACGGCCGACAGCAGTCGGCCAGGGTAAGGGGGACTCGGCAGCTGGGAGGGAGGGTGGGCGGGTGGCGGCAGCAATTTTTTTTTAAAGTTACATGGCCTCCGCTCCGCCCCCGGTCCCGGCCTCCGTCTCCCCGGCCTGGCGCGGGCAAGTGCCTGGGCCGATTTGGCCCTTAAAGGTGGGGGGGCGGACGGCGGAGGGAGGAGGAATGGCGGCGGGGGGCCAGGAGCCCCGTTACTAGCGCCCGTTATTCAACGGGCCAACATTCACTTGTATTTAAATAATCTACTCCACTGGCTTGTTGAGTTAAATGAACCCTCAAACACTGCAATGTACTAAATGAACACAACTTGGAGTACTTCTACCCATATGGTAGGAAGACTAGCTGCATAGATGATAGCAGTAAAGTGCCCAGGCCACAGTACAGGTGTTAATTATCTTCAATATACTACATTCATATCGCTGTAAATGGTACCCCAATCCTTAACTTTTAGGGCTACAAAGTTTTTTATTTAACTCTTATAGCCTCCCAGGTAACGTTCTAGGAGATAATCTATTAAGTTCTATGTCAGTCTGCTGAAAGCTTGTTTCTGGCCCCAAAGCAAAGTATTGTTTTTGATCTTTAAAATCCTCAGCAGCCTGGGTCCAGGATACCTGAAGGAATGAGTTCTCCCCTATGTTCCATTCCTTGTCTCATGAGACTTGTTGAAGCAATCCTAGTCTGTGTACTGTCAGAGGCAGCAGTATTGGCATGAGCAAAAGCAAATCAAGGGCTGAAGTGCTGTTGAGGCTTGAGCAGCAAGATCACACTCGGGCCCGAGATGCTGTAACTCCAGAGCTCTAGGATTCCCAACCAAGCAAGGCTTGCCTGGCTGACAGCTTTCTGGCATTTACGAGGGTGGACTTTCAAGGCCTCTGGTTTTCTGAGGGGCAAGAAAGCTGCTTTTAAATTCACTTGGGTTGCTTAGTTTTAGGGTTTGTTTAAATTTTTTTTTAACTAAAAATTTGTGATCTGCTGTAAGCCTAAACTACAATAGTAGTTTAAAGAGGGTTTAGATTTGAATAATTTTAATCATTATATTGCACACCATTAGCAAAGCTTTCAGCTATACTAAATTCCTCCAATTTCAAACGCAGTTCTCATGACTACAAACTTGATTCTTGCCAATATGATAAAAATACTTCCCATGGATGGATGGCTCAAGTATTGTAGCAAGGTAAGATACTTGTAGGTGTGCAGCAAGCAAAGACCAAAAGCAAATCAAGGGCAGAAGTGCTACTGAGTTCAAATCCCCATTCAGCCATGATACTAGCTGAGTGACTCTGGGCCAGTCACTTCTCTCTCAGCCTAACCTACTTCACAGGGTTGTTGTGAGGAGAAACTCATGTAGTACACCGCTCTGGGCTCCTTGGAGGAAGAGCGGGATATAAATGTATAAACAAACAAACAAGTAAGTAAGTGGGCAGCATCTAGACAAATGTTAGTCATAACCAAGTCCCATTGAAATTAACAGGACTTAAGGTAGTTGAATCTCAATTTCAATAGTGCTTGGTCATGACTAACTTCACCTGTCCACTGATTGTACCTTTACTATCGTTTCTGCCCCTCAACTTAAAGAGCTGGATCAACATTCACTGCTAGTCTTGGGACTAATTTGGCCAAGGGAAAAAGACACTTGATAATCAGGAAACGGGATAGTAGTTATGCCAACAAGAATCTGCAGCCAGTGCAAAGTTGGTTTGTGTGTGGACTCTAATTGGCCAGTGCCAATAAAATTTTACATGCAAAGGGAGAAGGCAGCCTGTTTTCCCTTCAAGGTGTAGCACCTTAAACTACACTGAATGCCACACCAGCAGGTCCCTGGTCTTCATGAGATTTGGGGAGTGTGATACAAGGGCAATAGTCTGGTACATGCATACAATACCATGTATAGCACCTTCGAATCCTAGCCTTAGTATCACTCTGTGAAATACTTACAACAGCAAACAATCACATTCATATAAAGCCTTAAACTTTTTTTGAGACCAATAAGCATGGTAGTGAAAAAGACAGTAGACACTGATGGGAAAAAAGGCAAAATCAGGTTTCCTATCATTTTATTAATTAGATTAAGTGGTTTTTAAAAATAGAAGACAATGAAGTTTGGGCTTCCAAAATATGTATTTTTCATGGGTAACAATATGCCACTCATACATAACTATATACATTCTGCACTGTTAGTTTAATTAGTTCCATATATAGAGACAGTGCTATTATTTTACCCTAAGACATAAGATGGTTATGTCCTAATAATTTCCTCAGTCAGTTTCTCCTGTGTGGTCTTCCTCTCTGGATTCTTCTGTTTGGTGGGAGTTATTTTTAATTCTTCTACTGCTACGTAGCAAATCCTTCTATGTATATATTCAATTTCAGTCCATTAAGGGGAAGATCCCCCCTACCACCATAGAAGTTGCTACTGTTTAGAAGTTCTTTCAAACAGGAAACGGTCTAGTACATGAGCAAAGTGATTTAATGTGGGAAGCTGATGTGGCTGATAGACTTGCATACCTTGCTGAACAAAAGAATTCAGTTTCAGAAGCTCCACGTGCGAGAGCTCACTTGGCTCAAACTAACTATCCAGGTGATCTTTAGACTGTCTCAAGAACAGCCGCCATTTCCTTGAAATTACTGTAGAAGTTCTACAATGGGAAAAATAAGCACAAAGCAGAACATAAATACTTTGCATTGGGCCTGTGAGGCGTAACACATAACATATGGGAACTCAAATTCTCACTCAGGACCATTTTGCAGATCAGGAATGCTCTGCAAGCTTGTACACAATTTGTACAAAGTGAATAAGTGTAACAAGTAGAAAACTTAATGCAAAACCTACTATTCCAAGAAGCGTAATTGCAATTTGTTCATACAGCTTGTATTTACCCAGTTGTGGAACTTTTAAGTTTGCATTAAAATATTCATTTAACTTAAACTGAAAGATCTACCGACATATGAACATATATGGCCAATAATAATAAATGCTTTAGAATGCTTTCTCTAGGATTTGCTTTAGCCATCATGGATTGTTCCTGTGCTATCTTCTGACTACAACATACATAGAAGTCAGTCAAGTCTCCATTATGACATGCATTGGTGTTGATTTTAAAGGTTAGACTTTTTAAAAACAAGCTATAGGAAAACCAGTAACAAACCTGAAATTGTGCGACTGTCATTTCAAACGTTTTGCTTGTGATGTGCCCCGATGCATCTGCCACTTTTACTGCAATTGTAACGTAAGGAGATTTCAAAGATTTACAACTGTCAGAGCTGACTGCCATCCCCAGCTTCCACTGAAAATCAATAAGCTGTTTAAAAAAAAAAAGAAAATGCACACAGTTCACACACTTACTATTGATTCATATGCTGTGACCAGTTTTGGAATGGGCAGAATAAAAGGTTGCCAATTCTCCAGGTTTGCCTGAAGTCTCCAGGAATCATTATCAATCTCCAAGTCACTATTGAAAGCAGTCTTGGAGATTGTAATGGCTTGTGCAATTCTGAGGATGGAATCCAATAAATTGCTTCAGTCAGAGTTGGCAACCCTAGCAGAATACACAGTGGCTTGGTTCACATACAACCATGGTTCAGCAACACATGGGCAAGCTTCAAACTCATGCTCTTCTTCCTCCTCTTACATACTCTAACTCCTTCCCAACTTCTGGATTCACAGCAAATCATAGTTTGCCACTGCAACCACAGGCTGCCAATTTAAATTCAATGGCAAGCTATGGGTTAGAGAGGGAAGAAGTTAGGAGGGAGAGGAAGCAAGTGAGCGAGTGAGCTCAGGAGTTGATCATACAACACCAAACTATGAACAAGCCACTGCATCATTCTGGAAAAACAATAACACTGCTGGAATGGAGTTAGGCAATTCCTGAATGCAGCCAATACACATTAAATAGGATCATAGTCAATGCATCGATCAAATTAGGTTTAGATGGTAAGTTTTTGTTGTAACCACAAGTATCTGGATCTTGCTTTTGTTGAGGGTTTATTTATTTTGGAAGGCTGTCAAGAAATCAGATGATGTAAAGCATAAGGATTTTTCTTCTACAAATACAAACTGTCCTATATTATAAGCTAACTCTAAAAGAAACTATATGCTTCAAGTTTATACTCTGCAAAAGGAGACTATTCCAGTATAAGCTTCTACTGAGATGTACTGCTTACCTGTCCAGCTGCTACAACATTTTTAGCTTCTTCTGTGATCGATTTTCCCTGTTCATTCCACACATGCCGAATAACCTGTACAGCTTGTTTTGGCAGAGTACCCACTGCATTGCCCAGCCGATTAGAGAGTTCTTCCGATGAGAATTTATTTTTTGCTGCTATACTATAAGGGGAAACAAATGTGATTTACAACCTTCTAACAAGATAGATTCTAAATGGAAGAGACACTTCTTATTTTGTTTTTGTCAAAAACCAGCTAAGGTCATTTTTGTAAATCATATTTACATTTTTAACATTTTATCACAGATCACATTTTAACCTGCTCTTCTTTCAGTGAGATCAGGATGATTGTATTTGGGCTATCCTATTTAGTTTTCACAAACACACCATGAAGTAGGCTAGGTAGATTCTTAGGCCATCCATCGATTCAAGTTATCTTCCAGAACTCTTCCTGCATTGACTGGTCAGCCAAGTAATATGCTACAGAACCCTTGTGCATTGTAACCGTTTCTAGAGTGTAGCCCAAAGTGGATAGTTCCATGCACAGTGTTGACCAGGCATCGCTGCTCTGAATGAGCAGAAAGAGTGCCTCCTATAGCATAGCCAATATTTGCTTGCAGCTGCAAGTTGTAGAGGAAGGTCTGTATCGGTAAGGAAGTGTCTCTCACAGAAGATTGTCTGCTAGTACTGACTTTCTTACTGAGTAATGCCCAACACACTTCTGAAAAAGCCCTGTTTGAAAGCCACTGCCCTTGCCATCACCTGAGCAGAGATCTGAACCCATAACTTAGGGGTGGAGCATATGTTCTGTAGATTGAAGGTTCCAGGGTCCATCCTTGGCACCTCTTATTTAAACAGAGTATCTTAGGAAGGAAGCCTAAAGGCAGAAAATCTTTTTGTACTGATGCCCCATCTGCAGTCTGAAGAGATACAGCCCAGATATAGCTTTGCCTTCTTAATGACTGCTGTTAGTGCCAACTAGGCTTTTGTTGTGCTCCTTTTCATTAAGAATTGAGAAGCCACCTGAATAGGTTTGTAACAGCTGTTTATACCTTCGATCACAAATTTGTAGCATTTAACTGTAAGTCATACATTAGGCAAAATGCACTTTTATAATTGCCACCCCACCTCCCACAAGAGAAAGAAGTTCCAATAAACCTGGAATGTAAGTATCAGCCATATGTATATTTAATTTCCCTTTGCCTACCAATTATGCTATGCAGAATAGACATGTATTTCCAGGACAGTTAAAGGGTAAGTAGGGCCCACTTTTGCTTACCGGAAAACAAAGGAAACCACATTAACTACTTTTGTCAGGTCACTAGCAACCATGTCAATCCCAGCTGCTTGAAGTCTCTGAGAAAACAAATGCAATTCAAAGGACTGCAGCAGAGACCAAAATCGAAAATGAGTTGTTCTTCTTCCATACTAATACTAGCAATCCAGCTTACCCGACATAGTGCCAATGTATCTACGCCTGGGTTCTGGCCCTGAAGGTACTGGATAATTTGTTCACACTACAAAACAAAACAGGTAGTGCCTATTAGACATTATTTCTTAATCTGTAAATTACATTTACAGAGTTTACATGCATCTTTTCACTGAAAACCAACCGAATTCCTTCATATTTTGTGCCGAGATGTGAACAAGAAGAACATGGTCAACGAAACCCTGGGGCATAGGGCTGGCCTAAAACATTTTGGCTTCCAGACCAGAAAGTCTACATGATGCCTTGTTGTGGATATCCTGGAGCTGTAGTACAACATCATCTGTGGACCAAAGGTTGGGAACTCTTGCATTAATAGATTGCTTAAAGGAGATGTTCCACTTTTCAGTAGAGACATTCTCCAAACAGTCTAGAACTTATTACATTTATATCCCACTCCTCCTACAAGGAGCCCAGAGCAGTGTACATGGTTATGTTTGTCCTCACAACAACCCTGTGAGGAAGGATAGACTGAGAGCTATGGCCGAGAAGGCTGAGAGATGGCCCAGAGTCACCCAGTAAATTTCATGGCTGAATGAGGATTTGATCGCAGGTCTCCCTGGTCCTTGTCCAACACTCAAACCACTACATTGCACTAGCTTTTAAAATTTAAACGTAAAGTGTTCTCTGCTTTTAAGTTCCAAGTCTCAATCTATATAATAATTCTCTGAGTCATACCTGTGGCTAATCCCATGCCTGGCAGCTCTCACAAGAGTCTGCGAGCAGAAGCACCTGATTGGGCAGTGGCAATTCCATATGCTGATAGGGAGGTGGAGCCTGTGGCACCGTGTTGATTGGGCAGTGGGGATTCTATATGCAGATAGGGAAGAGGAGCCTGTGATAGTGAAGGTCAGTTGGAATGCAACTGTTAGTGGGCAGGGGTCTGCGCAGAGAGGGGTCATGAGGGAGGAAAGAGCCCCTTCAGGAGAAGGAGGCTGCCGCTGTGCAAATTAGTTGAGGAAACAAGATGAACAAGATCTGTTAACTCGGAGAGGGAGGGGAAGATGAGTGGAGGAGAGAGAGAGAAAAAGAAAGGAGAGGGACGGGCCCGGGCCTGTCAGCAGCCTGAGAGGAACAAGCAGCCATGGCAGTGAGGAAGGGCCCGGTCAGCTGCCGTTGCTGCTGCAGAAAGGAGTAGGAGCAGGGTGAGGAGGTCTCTGGGGTTAGGGGGCTGCAGCTTGGTCAATCAGCGCCGGCAGCCGTGACCAAGAGTTGTGAGGGGGATGGAAGCAATGGAATGGAGGAGCAGGAGCACGGCTCAAGGGAAGGTGGAAAGATCTCTGAGGTGAGGGGAGTAATCAAGTACCAGTGCACAGATGCTCTGTGCGAGTTAAGCTAGTTCTAATTATTTGCTGGAGAATATTCTTAGATGAATGAAATCACAGCTAAATAAAGCAAACAAATCTGAAGCTTATCCCACGGAAATAAATAGTCTCCCTTTAAATGTGAAACAGTAGAGGCTAGAATTGTGTTTGGGGCTTAAAGAGTCTAGAAAAGATTCCAAGGCAGAATGGCTCCAGGCTACCATATTGGTAAAGCAGAACTGTATGAAATTAATTAATTTTGTGAAACCAACTGCACATCAGAAATAATTAGGTTAAATGCATTAAGAAGTTAAGATGTACGATAGAGAAAATTGCTATAAAACTGTAAATGACTTTAAAAATGCTCATGCTTTTTAGTCTTACAAAGACTTAAGACAGATATTACTTACAAGCTCTGCAAACAAATCCTGTGGTATTCCTTTGATTAGATCCGCTGTGTTTCCAAAATCTAAGAATTAAAAATATTGTCCAGCTGTGAGTCTTCACATTCACAAAATCCTATTATATGAAAAAGTGTCCCTGGCATTCATACGTTGATGAATTGTTAAATTTTTTGCATCTATTATTCATACTTTGAGGTTACTTAAAGGAAAGGAAAGGTTGAGTCCGTGTTGACTCCTGGCGACCACCGAGCCATGTGGTTTTCTTCGTAGAATACAGGAGTGTTTTACTTAGGTCGATTAAAAAAAAAAAAAAAAGTAAAGAAAATTACGCTTTAAGTAGTGAGCCCCTTTGGGACAAGAAACCATGTTTTCATTTATCTATTATGAAAACTGCTTTGTGAATTTTATTAAACCAATATATATTTCAAGTAACAATTGTGAACTAGGCACTTGGGAAGACAGGCAACAACAAGGTACAGAGTAATTAAGGCCTAGACCCTCTTTTGGCCCTCCCATCTCATTTCCTCCAAACCTTTCTAGGCCTCTTAACACCTATGGAATCTCTTATACAACCTCTATGTGTAAGCGAATAGCAGATTTAAGCCTTTGTCTCAGAGCAAGTCCACATGGGGGAAAGAAAAATGCTGATTAATTCCCTCCATTTTTGCTCAACAAAGGTTATTCCTTTAAGACTTAACCATTTCTTGGTCATCGCTGCCACCACACCCTAATTACAGAGTTTAACTCCTCCCTGGATTTGAGGGATTGTCCAGGGAGACTCTCTTCCTCTTTTACTAATGGGAAAATACAAAAACCCCTCCATGTGCAGCTTCCACATGGTGGGAAAACTTGGTAGGTTGCTGAATAGTTAACCTTGAGATCTATTTCCACCAGAGTAAAAATCCCTTTTCCTGAGTTAAAAATCCACTCAGAGGCAGGTGAAATACAAAGAACAAAAAGAGAAAAAACTTTATTCAAAATACTATGGACTGCTTCAGTCTGAGGCTCTCTCAGCTTTGTGTTACAGGTAAAAAGAAACTCAGTACTTGCAAGAATACTTCCAAAAACCAACCCAGTTGGTATCTGGAATGACATGCTTCAAAACTTGTGGTTACCCAGTTGCATGGACGATTCAAAAAGCACCCCCAGTTGCAAGGAACCTTTAAAAGCCCCTTTACAGGGTACAGAGTCTTCTAAAATGCCCTAGTTGAAAGGAAAGGGCAAAGGCTCAGTTTCTCTTAGTTATATTACAGATAAAAACACAAGAGACAAGTTGTAAGGATTTGCAAAGCACGAAGTCAAAGAAATCCAATGCAGGCTACTAACACACGGTTCCCTGGCTAAACCTTTCCCCGAAGCCAGAGCCCTGACTTCTTTCCTGAACTCACCAAATCCATGGCAGAGGATTCAAGCTGCCTGAAATCCTGTCTCTCCAGATGTTCTTCTCTGAGAGAATTCTTCAGGCTAGCTTTGACTGTGAGGTAGCAAACGCCATAGCTCCCCACTAAGCCTTCCACCCCACTTCTCATCTGCCTGGCAACTTCCGAGAACAAAGACCCCCTTTACTTCCTGCCACCAGGCCCTCTAAGTCCCAGTCACCATGTGCTGAGTGACTGATCCACAGAGGTCACTGCCTGACAGACAGGACAGGGTTCACTTCTGGGTCACTCTTTAGGGTAAGGGAGGGGCCGATTGCTACACCATGCCTCAACACAAGAAGTCTAGAGCTGCCTGCATCCTCCTTTGCAGGCATCCAGCTCCTATCACATTTAATCTTTCAGACACATTTACAGAACGTACAAGTCGATATTTTTTTCACTTGTCCACACACATCCATCATTAAAAAACAAAACACTGCTTCCTCCCTCTACACAAAGATGCCCTTGCATAACAACTTAGAGGTCAGAGCTGCTCACCTGAGGCAAGTAAAGAAGCTTGCTGTACTCAGAGCTAATTCTCTTCCCAGCCTATCATCATACACCAGCATGCCTACAACCTCTTAATACCCCATTGAAATTTTGTTCATTTTCCTTACACTCTTTCCCTTTGACTCTTGTTTTAATCTGATCCCAGTATGCACACTTTTAAAAGTGCCCTCCCAGGCACTGTTCTTCCCTATCTTTTGCATGCCCATCATACCCAGCTTTTTCCTGGCACCTGAATATTTCATCCCAGACACCCTAAAACAGCTTCAGTCTCCATATATCATTTCCTCTTCCTTTTCCTCTGGTAGTGTCCCCCGAGTTGCCAGTCCCAGACCCATGTGGCACTTGGTAATTTTAACAGTAAGATTGCAAGCCTAACTGAACCTCAGGGCAGGTTAACTGAAGTCTTGGCCTTATTCTCTCCCCTCTCCCCGCCCCCCATTTATGACCATTTCAATCACAGCCCTCCAAGAAAGATTTACACCGAGATTGGATAAACATGCAAAGGAACGGGAGCCGAGTTAAACAGAATGGTGAAGAAGGCAGATGGGGCCTATGAAAAAATGGCTTCCCTCCATGCTTTTGGCTTCTCACCCTGAAGCTTATTTATTAATTGTTTTCATTTGCTACATATGTATACTGTCTCTCTCATACTGCACTAAAGCTGCTTAACAGTTTAAAATAGTTTATATGTATTCTGACATGATTTTTAAAAAAGGATAGAGCAGGAGCAAGAAAATAAGCATATTCAGGCAACAGTTCCTCAAAGTTACATAAATCAACCTGTCCTGCATTTGGGTAAGAAAAACTGATCACACAAGTACAGAATCAGGGAGACCTGGCTTGAAAGCAATACATGTGAAAGGTACCCTAGGTGTCTTTGTGGACAAGCTGAATGAACATGAGCCAGCAGTGTAATATAACTGCTAAAAAGGCTAATGCAGTCTTGAGTTGCAGTAACAGAAGCACCATGTCCTGATCACAAGTAATCATTCCACTCTGTTCTGTGCTGGTCAGACTTCACTTTCCATATTGTGTCCAATTCTGGGCCCTGCATTTTAAGAAAGATGTTAAACTGGAACAGGATCAGAGGAGAGCAAGCAAGTCCTATGAGGAACAGTTGGCTGCTGAGTATGTTTGACCTGAAGGAGGAGGAGGAGTGGACTTATTTTCTGTTACTCCTGCAAACAGGACTAGAACCAATCAAGTTACAAGAAAGCAGATTTAGGCTGGACATTAGGAAGACTCTCAAAACTGTAAAAGTTATGCAAGCATAAAACACTCTGCCATATGCAGTAGGTGAGCTATCCCTTCTTGGAGATTTTCAAACACAGGCTGGACAGTATTCTAAAGGAGATTCCTGCACTGAACAGAGGGTTGGAAGACCTCCAAGGTCACTACCAACTCTGGTGTCTTATGTAGAATTGCCACTATGGGAGGCAGTTCTGGCCTGGGATAGATCTGATGAATGTTCCTTCACCTGTTCTTGCCATTTAGCTGGGTGAGACAGCTGCTGATGGAGGCCATCCCAGGAGAGAAGAAACCAAGTGGTAATTTGACTCCTCCCCTGGAGACCTCAATGAGATTAAAACCCTGAAACAGAGCAAACCTATCTTCACCTATCTATCCTATCTAACCTATCTATCTTGGAGAGGAGAGCTGGTCTTGTGGTAACAAGCATGACTTGTCCCCATAGCTAAGCAGGGTCTGCCCTGGTTGCATCTGAATGGGAGACTAGAAGTGTGAGCACTGTAAAATATTCCCCTCAGGGGATGAAGCCACTCTTGGAAGAGCAGAAGGTTTCAAGTTCCCTCCCTGGCTTCTCCAAGATAGGGCTGAGAGAGATTCCTGCCTGCAACCTTGGAGAAGCCACTGCCAGTCTGTGAAGACAATACTGAGCTAGATAGACCAATGGTCTGACTCATTATATGGCAGTTTCCTATGTCTCCTATGCCATCTCCAGAAAACAGAGGCTAGTCTTGTGGTAACAAGCATTAATTGCCCCTTTTGCTAAGCATTGTCTGCCCTGGTGTAGTTAGAGTGATGGACTAGGACTGGGGAGACCCGAGTTCAAATCCCCATTCAGCCATGATACTTGCTGGGTGACTCTGGGCTAGTCACTTCTCTCTCAGCCTAACCTATTTCACAGGGTTATTGTGAGGAGAAACCTAAGTATGTAGTACACTGCTCTGGGCTCCTTGGAGGAGGAGTGGGATAAAAAAATGTAAATAATAAAAAATAATAATTTGAATGGGAGACTACTTGCATGAGCACCATAAGATATTCCCCTTAGTGGATGAAGCCACTCTGGGAAGACCATTTGCGTGTTTGTCTACAGAAGGTTCCAAGTTCCCTCCCTGGCATCTCCAAGAAAGGGCTGAGAGGGACTCCGGCCTGGAACCTTAGAGAAGCCACTGTCAGTCTGGGTAGACAATACTGAACGAGATGGACCAATGGTCTAATGCCCCCCACTTCCTCAGCAACCTAAAGGAATCCCACAGGACTTGCATTCCTTGCCTCCTACAGAGCCCTCACATTCACTTGGCATCTAAAGCCTCTATCCCATTCTCAGCCCATATTTTTCGTCTCCCACCGAGTGCCTTCAGCCTCTACGAAAACGGAAATAAGCAGCTATCTTCTTCGCATGCCCGTTGTGGCGCGCGCAGGACTAGGCACACTCAGGTGACTTGAGAGCAACAACACTCCCTGAAATCAGTTCCAAGTAAACGTGCAAAGGGTCGGGCTGTATATGACTATTCATTAACTACACAGAAACGGGTTCCCGAGAACATTCAAATCTGACTTAGTTTCTAGCTGCCATCACAATCAAGGACTTACGAAAGCAGCCGCTTGGGAGTGGGTTGTGCGAGTAACAAACGGCGGCAACATAAGTGACACTCCCTACGAAGTGGGAGACAGTTTTAAGAGGCAAATCGTTTTAGAAAGTACTTGAACCACTACAGCTTTAACCGATGCACGTTTACTCTGAAGTAAGTGCCACTGTATTCATGCAGAGCTTGCCTTGCTCTCACGTAAACGTGCATCAGATCAGCAGCCCTGATCCAGTTTCTTTTTCAGCCACTTCTCTCACGTGCCTCCACCTCACTTCTGCTATGCTGTCATCCAAACCTCACCGCGTTGTGTTCCCGCTCCCAGAAACTCACCCCAACGCTCTAGCGGCTTCCCAAGCACCATCCCGGCGGCTCCTGCAGCCATTGACGAAATAACACACACACAGCCCGCCCCCAACTGCGCTTCCTCACAGAGATGTATAGCTACCAAGCGACAAGACGAACCCTGATTGGTTATTTTGAAGCCACACCTATCCGCGTATACCAAACAACTTTGTCTTCAGACGCTTCCTTCCTATCCAATCAGCAGCGGCAATTTCCCTCCGTAGCTCCCGCTAAGCGGATGACAAAGTTAGACACCCTCCCTACGACGCTGAGACCTTATTGATTACTTCCGCCCATCTCCAAGTAGGGTAGGGTATATGCAAAGAAGGGAGATAACTTTTGTCGTGCGGAGCGCATCTGAGTCGTTCACAGTCACGCTACTGTGAAAAGTCCCAAGTCTCATTTAATTTCTTAAACTAAGCACAATCTGGTCCGATTTGTACGTACTTGAATTCGGGAAAGTGGCAATTTTCAGCAACGTGGCAAAAAGTGGCAATTTTCAGGACTTGAATTAGAAAAAGTGACAATTTCCCTCATTCCTGTGTGACAGGCTCTGCCTTGCAAAACACTCTCTTCTGCTCGACTAATATGCAACTAGTGCAATCCAATACACACTTGAACACAAAACCTCATTGAACAGAGTGAGATTTACTTTTGAGTAAAACATCTTTAGGATTGCAGATCTGTCCTCTTTTGTATCTGGTCACTCTATGCATAGGGAAACTGGCAGACTGGATATAAGGCAAACAGAACAGTATTTCACATAATGTGTGTGGTTCATCTATGGAAGGTGCAACTGATGCACTTTTAAAAAAGGATTACATGAGTAACTGGAAGATAAATGTGTCTGTAATGATGATCAATATGATCCAAAACTGTAACTTCAGTTGTCAGATAAAGTATACTTTCACAGCTTCAAGCATTTCAAACTAACCTGTTTAACACATATCTGTGAATTGTTACTTGTGACAATCCTACACAGTAGGGCTACAAGTTTAGCAGATTAATATACTGGGTTGTTTAAAAACCTTTTATTCAATTCAGAAAGGTGTACCTCCGCAGATTAAACTTTTTTAAAAAATTAGAGTACTTACAAAAACTGAGATACCATCTTAGAAGAGACATTTCCCTTTCTCTTCCACACTAAAAGTTGTGCCACTGAGTCAGTGTCAATACATTGTCATTGAGTCAGTGTCACACAACAACACAGTGTCCTGGTAACCACAGAGCCATGTGGTTTTCTTTGGTAGAATACAGAAGGGGTTTACCATTACCATCTCCTGTGCACTATGAGATGACGCCCTTCAGCATCTTTCTATCTTGCCGCTGCCCAATAAAACAGAGCCTAATGTGTTGTATCAATCAGATCCCATAAAGAAAGAAAACAAAGTATTGTACAGTTAAAACAATCCCAGGTGGGACTGGGAAGGCCTTTTTCTAAGACCTTAGAGAGCCTCTGCCAGTCAGAACAGACAATACTGGGCTAAAAAGACCAAAGTTCTGACTCCATATAAGGAAGCTTTCTATGTGATCTCCACCCTGCAACAACTGAGTAACAACTTCACATTTATTGCATAATATAACATTTGCTTGGCAAGACCTTTAAAACAAAGGAAAGTTCTCTTGGCACAGCTGCTAACTGAGTGGCACAAGGCTGTGTGGGTGCAGGATACCAAAGCTGAGGGTGGGGGGGGGGCAAGCTCTGCTCAGCTGAAAAATAATCTTGCTCTGTATAAAACGTTAGTGGCCAGTCTTTTCAGTTTGTCATAAGTCAAGTCCAAGCATGAAATAATGACATTTAGGAGACAGATCTTTAGTATGAGTATGTATTTAATGTAACAATGTACCCCAACCAAATATTGCAGTGGACATAGCTGTATGATTACTGGTACTTCATTTAGTTAAGCTCCCTGCAAAAGAGGCTGGATCCAAAATAAAAGATAAGTTGGTTGACACTTTATGTGGCACATTTAGTTTAGTTTATTACTATCAACGATCAAAGATCAGCAAATGCAATTTAAAACTTTACAGAAAAGTACAGATTAAAAAATACATAAAATAACAATGGTAATAATCAGAAGGAGAACGTCCCATTTGCATATAAAAATGGCTGTTATCCAACATCCTAACCAAACCAAAAATCTAAAAGACAGGACAGGAAATTAATTGCTGTCGAGTCCTAACAGCTATAGAGCAAAACTTTGCCACCTTATATGTAATAGAGGACATTTTGTCTGCAAGCAAGAATGCAACATAAAATTCTTCTGAATGACCAGGTAAAGATAAAACAATAGGAGTTAATAAAGTCTGTTGTATGTCCTTATAGAATAAGCAATGCAACAGAACATGTTGTACATTTTCAACATCCCCCAGACCACAAATACAAAGTCTGTCACTCCTTGGGACCTTCAAAAATCTCCCAGAAAGCACTGCAGAAGGCAGTACATCATGTCTCGCCCTGAAAAAAGCCCTTTGATGGTGGGAGTAAATTAAAGTTTGTAAATAAGAAGATGAACCTCCAAAAGGAAAATCAAGTCTCCTCCTGATATAGTTAGAAATAAGACTAAGGTCATTCTGATATTCTATGTCCAGAATTCTTTGTTTCAACACCTGTACAGCCTGGTTATAATTTAACAGAAAAAGGTAATCTTGAGAAAGGCCCAAGGCTGAGATTTTATTCTGGACAGCTTGCATCCAAGATGACTGAAACCCATCAGCCAGGACTAGAGAGATCCAGCCTTGAGGGGAAAACCTGATCTTAAGCCAATAAACTAAGATTAAGATCCATGCCCTGGCTTCAATTCTCTGAATCCCCAATTCGAGTCTCAGTGCCACGTTAGAAGAGCATCTAGGATCTCTAAGAACTGGTGTGGCACATTGGCATATCTGTATTTGCTGCACTAAGCATCTCAAATGCAAGGGTCAAATAACATCCCCAAATATCTAGGGACAGGCAGTTGAGTAGACATCACTGGGAGCTATGAGTTGTTGTAGCTCATTAATGTGTGTTCACTGCCTGTTGAAGACACAGACCAATTTACATGTTTTAACAAACAGTCGTGTATCACAGTGATGTGTAAGGTATGCACCAGCATTTATGCATTCCACATAATCCACGGAAGCTGATAGGATATCAAGCATGCGTAAATTAGAAACTAATTGAAAATAACTGAAATGGTGGCAGGAAGTAGTGCTGTCATTGACTGTAATCAGGTTGAACAGGTAATGGAACATTATTAGGCTTGGTGATACATCAGATAATGCAACTCAGACTCAGTACTGATTGCAGGAAACTGGTGTAAATAACATGGCATGAATCATTCGTTAATGAGCATGTGTCTTCCTCTCAAGCAGTGATTCCCAATGAAAATGGCTGACTAGCCAAGTGTGTGGCAAGTATAACTCTGTTTTAGTAGGAGAAAGCATGTTACATTCTCATTAAATGTACTCCAAAAAGGAAACAGGACTTCTATTTTCAAAGGCAGTATACCACTACTTGAGTACAATATCTTGGGAACAAACGACAAGGACTGATTCCTTTATGTTCTGCTTGCACACTTCCAAGAATGATTTTGGTGGCATTTGCTTAGTGCCAACAGAATGCTGGGCCAAATTGATCCTTGGATTGATCCAGCAATGCCCTTCTTATGATTTGCTGCTACAAGTACAATTGGAAAGGTGTCAAAGAATGGACTATGTCATGCACAAATTCTTTAACATACATAAAATGTCAGACTACACAGTTAGTGACCGAAGACTACCTTTGAACTTCAAGGCACCAAGCAAACCCAAATAAGCTATTATTCTTTCCCCCTTGCCAGACTGGACTGGTGGCGTTCCTCTTGAAGTCAAGGGAATTCAACAAATATCTTTCTTGACATGAGGTCGTGCACTTTCCTACCAAAAAACATCGAGCCAAGTTATTCTGGAGAGAGATCATATGTTGTATGCAATTATCTCAATGACCGGAAGGGCAGCGCTAAAATGCACGCGAGGGGCACGCAGAGAGCCTCCTCACTCGTAGGATACAGGTTTAGGGATACTTAAAAAAAAATCGTACTTCCCTATGGAAAGAGAGAGAGAGAACTTTTTAAATTGCCTTTCTATTTTGTTCTCTCTTACTCAGGCTCATTGTGTTCGGTACTGTAGTTTTTCGTTCCAGATTAACATGTGTAAGAACTGCGCCCCCTACAACACCAAGCTGTCTCTTCAGCCTCTCATCAGACACACCTCCTTCAGCCAGGGCGGAGACATTGATGCGGGAGAGCCCATGTAATTGAAGGGGGGGGGAATTATTACAGAAATATAATGTACTATCATTTTCCTTGCCCCTCTCCCGAGTTCTGTTATTTGACTCACAGCAGAAAGACTTCTCTTGTTTTAGGGAGGCCGAAACTGGGGGAGGAGAAAGAAAAGAGCGAAGAAAGGCAGGTGATGTGACCTCCCCTCCTGCGTGGCATTTGGTACAGTTCACGTCGTGTTCTGGGTAGGAGCGAGGGGGACGGGGCGGACTGCCAATGAGGTGTGTGTCGGGGTGCTGTCAGTAGACGGGTGTTTCGGGCCGGTCGGGTTGGGGTGCTGCGCGCGCACGCAACAGAGCACACAAGAGGGACACTGTCTGGCATCTTTCCCCTGCAGGTCCCTGAAGCACGAGCCATGGATCCTCATCGCTGGCTGCCCCTGGAAGCGAACCCTGATGTGAGAGCTGAATGGGGGATGGGATGGGATGGGAACGGAAGGAGATGGGAGCAAGCGGGAGGGATGTGTTGTGTGCCTCATGGTGGAAAGGCGGCAGCAGTGGCCAAGTAAAGCGAAACCTCTTCATTTTGAGGGCTTCTGGGAAAGGAAGGTAGAAAAGATAACTTGCTAGGGTGGGAGGGGTGGTGGTAAAAGTTGGTGTGGTGCGTAAGGGGTAGCTAGTCGTGCATGAGGGCTGGAATGTGGGGTGGAATTGAACCATTTGGCCCCCCTTGGGGTGAGAAACAGGTTTGAGCTTTTACAGTGAAATTTAACTGAGTGAAGGACTGTAATTTGACAATTTTCTTTGTTCTTATTTTCAGGTCACGAACCAGGTGAGCTATTATTTCTTTCCTCTAAAAATCGTGGCATAAATGGCTATTATTGGGCTTGCTGTTAAAGAATGTTTCTTGCATTTAATGTTTCTCTCTTTGACCCCACAGTTTACTTTTTTCCTCTCTGTATGTATGTGGAAAAGTTGTCCACTGAAATGTCACTTAAATCATCTGATGAAGTGGGCTCTAGTCCATGAATGCTTGGGCCACAATAAATCTCGGCTTCTAATGTCTCTTGGTTGTATTTGCTGTAACAGACTGGCTTCCTGCCTTACCTGTTTGGGAACACAGGAAGTTTCCCATTGGACTTCCAATTCTTGAGCAATGCGCCCCCCCCCGTAAAAAAAAATTACATCCTGGGCTGCCCTAGTAGTCTGCTTGTCTTAACTTATTGTGGTAACTTAATTTTTGCATTTGTCAAATAAATAATTCCTAAGGATTGTCAAAACCTGTTCTCTTTAGTGTATTGGCAAGTGAGATAATGCATACTAAACAGTGTTGTTAACATTTATGAAACCAGCCTTTGTCCCCTGTGCAATAAATTATATCTATACGTTATGATAGCATGGTTTGTCAATAGAGTTATTTATTGCCAGAAAGCTGGATTAATTCTGAATGTGAGATCATCCTCATCATTATCATATGTGGATACTCTTGTACTACAGTGTTAGGATTGGGTCCATTTGAATTGACCTGGAGCCTTACAACCACTGAGTAAAAATTCTGGGTATCCAAAGCTTAATTTTAAAGTAACTTGTTTATGAGTGCTTTCTCTGATCTCCTGAATACATTCTTAACCCTTACTACTCCTATAATGCCTTGTTCTTGTCCTTGTTTCCTCTCTCTTGCTTTTCCTGCCCCTCAATATTCCTGATCTCATGTCATGAATGCCTGTCTTCCTCCTTTACATTTTTAAGCTATCTATAGAGTGACTATGCCACTTCTGTATTCTATCATAAAAGTCCTAGATGACACCAGGGAAGGAAAATGTATTTCCGGAGTGCTTAGGCAACATGACACTTGTCTACCAAAGGATGATAATTAAATGATGATGGAGTATAAGACCTCGTTGGTGTCAAAGGAAGAAATTAATTGTGGCAATGTAAGTTTAGAGGAGCCAGAAGGTTGAGTTTGAAAGAACAGGTTGGTGTACACTGCTAGCAAACCAATTTATGTTGTAGAATAGGGAGAATAGGGTAGAATAGAATTTCATATCAATGAAATTCTGGAATAATCTTCTCAGAAAACTTGTGGAATCAACAATCTAATTTTTGTTGAATCTGAGCTAGATTGTAAGGAGCTATCAATACCACAATACTAAGCTTTTGTTGTTTTTGAGAGACACAAGTTTCTGTGACTGGGAGTAGAATCCATTAAAAATAAATACATCTGAAAATCCTAAACTGCTGGTAGCAAGTGTTTAGACTGTGGAACAGCTGAGGCCAAGTCCTCACACCAGATATTGTTGGGATTTATGAAAGGCACTTCAATGATTCCCCCCCGCCCCTGCTTGCCTTCTCAGAAAGAAAATAGCGGACTATTGGTCAGATGGTGGTTTTTTGTTTTTTTTACATTAAATCACAGTAGATGAATTGTTCAGGTATGTTCAAAAACTAGTGTATTAGTACTTGGTTCATCAAGAAACTTGCCTATAGGCCTACCTGGCAAACTACTATTTCCTGTTTTTCTTTCCATATAGCAAATTTTGCTGGCTTGAGCCATCACTTTGTGACTATTGTATTTAGTATATTGCTGCATGTGCTATCTGTCCTTTTTTTTTTGGAGTGGCTTATATCAATCAGATTACCATGCTGCACTTCAGTCTTTTAATTAAGCAGTTGCCTAACCTCCTGTGGCAAGCAAGAATTGCCTATAAGAAATTTCTGTTCTTTCCTACCACTCCCACCTCCTTGGTGTGCTGTTAAAGCCCAGAGCAGAGAGAGCAGCTGCTGTCCCTCCCCGCCACTTCCCTTCAGCACAAAAAAGTTATGCTCTGGAAGAGCAGGACTGCCAAGTGGCAGCTGCTATTGTACAGCAATAGCAGTGCAATATTGCACAGCAGTGTTTGGGGACAAACCTCTTCCACAGAATGGTACTTGGTTTCCCCATATGGCGAAATGCAGGGCTGTGTTTTGGAAATGTCTGGTTGAAATTATGGGATGAGTGAAGTAGGATGGTGGAGAACCCTCTGCAAAAATTTGTTTGAAAGATGTGTATGTTTTGATTGTGTGGAGGATTGGCCTGAGCTCAGGGCTCATCTATATTACGTACGAGTTGTAGAGATCTACAGCGTTCCAGTGACCCATGTTGTAGCATTTCTGGTGACTGGTGTTGTATTCCTTCATGTTTCACATGAAGAAGTGCCCGATTCTAGGCTTTCCCCTTGCTATTCCAAGGACATGAGAAATGACAGTATATCATTGCAGTAACCAAGGCATGTGTTTCTTAGAGAGCAAGGAACTTGCCTTAGTGAGCTTCATGGCAGCTCAAGCATTGCAGGTCTGAAATCTGACACAGTTCCTGGGAACCTACAATTAAATATGCTTTATATCTTTCATGAGCTTAGTTATATTAACTTAAATAGTCTTAGCTTACTACTTGCTCTTGGGCAGAAAGGGAAATGGTTTAATTATATATACACATATACATAAACACACACACACCCACACACACACACACACACCACTGATATGTATATCTCTAGGTGGTGTAAAGGTCAAGTGTGCTGTCAAGTCGGTGTCAACTCCTGGCGCCTTCAGAGCCCTGTGGTTTTCTTTGGTAGAATACAGGAGGGGTATACCATTGCTTCCTCCTGCACAGTATGAGATGGTGCCTTTCAGCATCTTCCTGTATTGCTGCTGCCCAATGTAGGGGCAGAGAAGATTTGAACAGGCAACCTTCTGCTTTTTAGTCAAGCATTTCCCCGCTGTGCCACTTAAGGTAGTGTACACAACTTAAAACACACAAAATATAAAACAGACTTAAAACAAAACAACTTGACAGAATAAAAAATTAAAACAATTTCACGGGATAAAAACAATTAAACAGTTTGAATTTAAGTAGCCTGAGAAAACAGGTGTGTCCTGAGGGTCTTCTTAAAAGCAAACAGAGATGGAGATGCTCTTATTTTGACAGGGAGCATATTCCAAACCCCGGGGGCAACCGTCAAGAAGGCCTGGTCTTTTTTTGGTTTTGTTTTTATTTAACTTTCCTGGGCTCACTTTATGAAGGATACAAACGTCTTTAAAAAAATAAAACTTTGTTACATTTGGGAATAACAATTAATGGGCTAAGCTGAAGACCTTGAGGAATGGTGGGTTCTGAGGAGAGTTTTGAAGGAAGAGAGGAAAGTGGTGCCTTGCATGTGTTCAGCAGAGCAGTTCCATACATAGGGGCCAGCGAGGGAGAACTGGTGGAATTGCATTAGGGTCTTAACATGCCTATGGTGTGTGCCTGCATATAAGTGTTTCAGCATGCAACCTTGAAGGTGAAATTTTGGATAGTGCTTCTGATTGTTAGATTAAAAGCAGAGCTCCTTTAAGTGCCAAAGTATTGTAGAAGGTTATCAGACCTGGACCAGTGACACGGAAACTAGGGTTCTAATCTCCACTTGTCTATGAGGCTCACTTGAACTCTCACTTCAGGTCAATCATGAACTCTCAGCCTACCCTATTTCACAGGGTAGTTGTGAAGGTAAATGAGATCCTCGTGTATGGCATCTAGATGCCCTTTGGGGAAAGGGCAGAATGTGAATAGACTCTTCTTCCATCAAAACCTATGCCAGATTAACGGGCCCCATGTTTTTTAGGGCCCCGCACACCCGGCTTGAACTGCCCCTCTTCTTTCTGCTCTCTACTACTTGTGCAGCCTCTCTCCTCGCTGCCTGGTGCTGCCATACATTCTCTCCCGAGTCCCAAGTTGGCCACCGCCTGATTCCAATTGGCTGGCTGGCTGCATTCCGTCGCCCACGTGCTGCTTCTTGTGAGGCTGGTAGGTGCAGGCAACCTGCCCCGCACATGCTCCCTCCCTCCTCATGCCTGTGGGCCTGCACAGCCTCCGGGCACGCCAGGTATGTGTGGGGAAACTTAAAGAGCGTGCACTGCTGAGAAGTGGGCTCAGCCCTCCGGCTCCTGCCGCGGTGACTCCTGTCTGCGTGCGGATTACTGAACACAAAAGAGGGGTGGGGGGCGTTTTGCAGTTGTTTGCAAAGCAAAGGTCAATTTTGGGTTATTATTAGTTGCAAACTTTTTCCTGCCCATTAGATTAGTGCTCTGCTTCCCATGGGTCAAACCAGGATGCCTCGCCCACTGTTTTACCTGCTCTCCCCCTGCCACTGTCTTATGTTTGCCAGGATTGTTTCATGGCACAAAAAGCCTTTGCCTCTGGGCTGATACAACGTCGTTTTGTTTGCTTTGTTTGCTCGCAATGTCAAGGCATAAATAATGCTAACAGTGGTATGCAATGATGGGCAAGTGTCTAAAAATGATATACTTTCAACCATACACCATACAACCATAATTTTATGTTTCAATATTTATGTGCATTTTTAAAATTTGGGGCCCCTTCATAACATATGCTACAGGCCACGCACTAGCTTAATCCGGCCCCGATTAGCAAAACTGTGTTTGTCATACAGTCTGGGGTGCTACTGTCTCAGAGAAATGAAATCCAAAACGTCCTTGGGAGAGTGGGACTAATTGTGTGGTTCTTTTGGAGCCTGGCCACATGGATCTCCCAATCTCTCCTTCCTAAAAAATGTCTCTGGTAACCTAGGTTGATTGGATTTAGTAATTTAGGCTTTCCATGCAGTGCTCTTGTCCACATTGTGTGCAGACTGTGACAGTTCGTAGGCTTGTGCAGTCAGAATCTCTGATTTGACACAAACACACCACTTCTGCAGGTGCTCCCAGTCTGGCCAATGGCAGGCAGTAGTTGCTTTTTCCAGTGCAGGGTGGAGGCATTTTGCTAAACCAGAGGCCGTGTTGCAGGGAGGCTGGGAAGGGAAAACATTGGGAGCAACTACAGTCCCCAGGTGTCCCTGTGCACCCTCCCAGTGTATCCACCCCCAGCCTTTGTGTGCAGTTTCTCTGGGTCTGTTAACCCCCTCCCCTGTGCTGGAAAAAACAACTACTGCCTGGCAGCATTCCCTCTAACAGGGATTCCCAGATGTTGACTACAACTCCCAGAATCCCCATTTGCAATGGCTTTTGCTTGGTGGTTATGGGAGTTGTAGTCAACAATATCTGGGAATCCCTGTGAGAGAGAACACCGCTGCCTGGTGCTGGCTGTGCTGGGAAGCCTGCCTTTGCGTGGGAGAATAGTGTATTTTTGTTGGAATTGGAGAGTCTAGCTGCATAGACTTAAAGTTAGCAACTTGCATCTTGGCCTCCTGATTAAGTCTTTAAGAAAACTCAGTTGGTGCAGAAAGCCATATCCTAATTACTTGAGTAGTGAAATTAAAGTATAATAAAGTTAATACCTTTCAAGGTAAAGTGAACAAAAATGGCCGCATCAGATATTCTTTAAATATTTAAAAAGATATGTCAGTTAATAATCACTGGCTCACATTCTGGGCAGATACGGGGTAGTTCAGTGCTACCTGCATCGCTGTGTGTGTCTGAAGTACCACACATGGTGTTGCAGAACAGCCTTGTTCCACTGTGACTTTAAATTGCACAAGCGGAGTTGAACAATGCAATGGATAGAAGCAATGTATGGATATATGAAAATAATGGTCATTGTGCAGCTGCAATTGTTCAGTTTTGCTGCTGCAGAATAGGGGTGTTGTGCAACACCACAGTGGTGTGTTAGACACAGGCAGTGCTGAATCACCTGTGTCAAGGCTGTGCAGAGTGTGAGCCATGGTCTAATATATAGTTGGTAACATCTGTTCACTGTGCAAAGTCATTTTGCACAGTCAAAATGCACATTTTGCACATAGATTACACTTATAGGAAAATTCAAGAATTTAAAGATATGTAATATAATTTTTTAATTAATGTCCTTGCAAAAGGGAACTAAAAGAACAGTTTTAAATGTGGAGGATTTCAACTTCAAATGTTATTCATTTTACTGAATAATTACCACATATGGTAAACTTGAATCATAGCACATTTGCATCTGGGAAAGATCTTCTGCTTCTCTTGGGCATGATGCATTTTGGAATTATTAATCTAATTAGTGAGTGATAGAATACTGTCTGAGAACAGTAACTGTTAAAATATCTATATATTTAATTCTCTTGGGACATGCGTGCCCAGGATTTGGTGGCGGAACTCTTGTGACACACCGCGAGAATTCCGAAGTGAGGACTGAAGAGGCGAGGGGGCAGAAAGGGCCAGCAGTGGCTGGCCAGCGGAGGCGGGGGGAGAGAAAGGTGGCGGCGGGCAGGGGGGAGAGAAAGGTGGCGGTGGGAGGGAGGAGTGTGGGGAGAGAGAAGCTGCAGCGGCGGCAGGCGGACAGGAGGGAGAAAAAACGGCAGTGGCAGGACCCTTCTTGGCCGCTTGCCGCGGCTCTGTGTGGGGAGAGGAACGGGAAGAGAGCAGGGCTGGAGAGCGCGGGGCCAGAGGGAAGGGGAAGAGAGGAGAGACTGGGGCAGGAGGAAGACGGAGAGGGAAACAGCCAGCTCCAAAGCGCCGCACAGATGCTCTGTGAGGGGTCGGCTAGTATTCAGAATTTCTTCTTTTAAAAAATCATTTAACCTTTCCCCCAGCATATTCCAGTGTAAAAAGTAGTGTATTCAGCTAATTTAAGTGACATAATTGTGTATGCAAAATTTTATATCTGTAGGTCATCAAAGTATGACTTTCACACACACAAATTCATTTAAAAATAGAATAGACAGTAGACTACACCATTTAATGCACCATCTGTGGCATTTAACTCTTCTTTTGTCTGTTTGGCTGTATAGTACTAACAGGTCTTGTAGATGAGTCTTTAAAGATACCTTATTATTCTTTCAAATTTCTGTAGAGTAAGGAAAAATGAAGATATACACTTGGTTCAGTCTTCTTCCTCCCTTTATGACTGGTGATTTGGTGACAGCCTGTCACCAAAAGAGCTACTTTAAATTATCCTAAGGCCCTGGGCATGTCCAGGAACGAAGAGAGCTGGTCTTGTGGTAGCAAGCATGACTTGTCCCCTTAGCTAAGCAGGCTCTGCCCTGGGGAAATTAGAAGTGTGAGCACTGTAAAATATTCCCCTCAGGGGATGGAATCACTCTGGGAAGAACATCTAGGATCCAAGTTCCTTTCCTGGCATCTCCAAGATAGGGCTAAGAGAGCTTCCTGCGTGCAGTCTTGCAGAAGCCACTGCCAGTCTGTTTAGACAATACTGAGTGAGATAGACCAAGAGTCTGACTCAATATATGGCAGCTTCCTATGTTCCAGTGGAATTATTCACTTCTTCTTTGACCAGACAACTTCCCCCATATCGTATTACAGTTTAAAGAGCCATTTGCAATTCTGTTTGTGATCGTTCAAGTATCACAGGTCCAAAGCTTCCTTTAGCATGCATAACTACTTTCATAAGAGTCTGGATCCTAGCCAGTTAAGCTTATACCTGTTTTTCCAGAAGTAAATATAATTTTCTTTGTCCCTGAGATAAGAGTTTGATTAAGATTTAATATTGATATTTTCTGTCTTTTACTCTGTTCCCCAGACAGTCATACTACTTATTCCCAATCATTCTGAGAACCAAAATATAACACTAAGCTTGATAAGCCTTTTTATAGTGCACTGTGTGAATATACGTATTGGCAGACATTGTTTAGTATGCATCTTTATTTTCTTTACTAGTTTCTCAGACAGCTAGGGATACATCCCAGCTGGCAGTTTGTAGATGTTTACGGTATGGATCCAGAACTACTCAGCATGGTGCCAAGACCAGTTTGTGCTGTCCTCCTCCTCTTTCCAGTAACAGAAAAGGTAAATTTTGTTAATCTCTAATAGTAACCTTCATGTTTAAACACTTTGAGGCGAGTCTCACGATCAGTGAGACCCGTCTTAAGGGGGCTTGCAGGGAGAGCGGGCTTAGCCCGCAGATGATCACAACTGCAGCCCTGGGCAGCTGGATCGGCCGCCCACATGACTGCTGGCTCCATCACGGAGCCGGCAGGGGCTGCAGGGATTGGGGCTGCACGCCCCTCGGAAGTTCCAGGATGCCCCGCGCAAGCGTGTGGGGCATGCTGGAGAGACCCCCAAGCAGGGGTTCTCTTCATGTGTTGCCACGGAGCCGTGCCGCGGCAATACATGATCAAAAAGATGAGGTTAATGGACCTCTTGCTTAACCTTGGCTAAGGGGAGGGGTACTTTGGGAGGTTTGCTGCTGCGTGGCTCCCATTGCAGCACACGATTGGCCGAAACCGGGCTAGGTTCCCTTAGCCCGATTTTGGCCGATTGTGAGAATAGCCTCTTTATCGCTCCATCTTGGAAATAATGTAACAGAAGGAGACTTTGTTTTATTACTGCTGGATAGGAATGTGCTACTCAGGAAATGTGGTAGGAAAAGTGGGTAATGTATTGCAATGAATTTTGAAAAGATGTCTGTTTTCTTTCTTATGTAGATGGAAATAGACATCTAAATGGTATCTTCATGTAGATTTCGGGTACTTTATTTCTTTGGTCATAATTCTTCAGGACAGAGATGAAGAACTTCTGCATTCTTGGGAATTGCTTTGTTCTTCAGACAGCATTCCATGCAAAGTGACATCCATGTACATGGCTAGACTTTATTAGAAAGCTGGCATCAATCAGCCAAAAAAGCTTTACTCTTATGGAGCACATTCTCTTGGGCATAACTGCACCATGATGTGCAACATCCAAACATGTAATATAGCATTAAATCTCTTAATTGGAACCCCTCCCACCCCCCACCTCCACCATCATTGCAATTTTGGGCAAGCATATTGCCCAAGTGCTCAGTTAATATTTTGGTGGAGTTGGATCTAGTTGTTTATCTGTGCTTCAAAGTATGGCTTCAGTATGACAAATAAAAATGACATCTTCAGAGGCAGCTGTGATTAAAAATTGATTTAAATAGCTATTTTATGTGAAGCATTTAAATTAATGTTGTTGTTGATCTGGAATCAGATAATATTTGTGTTTTTACTAATGATGAAAGAAGCTAGTATGAACTTGCTAGAGGGGGCTAATGATGCACAAGATAGAAAGGAAAGAAGAAAATACATAACTTAAAGCTTGTTTATACTTCTTTAATATGGGAAGTAAATAAAATTAATTTTCTCCATTTCTCCCCAGTTAATTAGCAACTGAATTGGTAGCCCCATATATTGATGATCAGATGTCTTTCCATCTTATGTCTTTCAAGGTGTCATTTAGACCAAAATATTATTATGTAAACTTCTGTCATGGATTATTTAAAAATGTTGTAGCTCAAAAAACCCTCTTAAACACTGATCTGGATGACAGGGCAAAAGGGTAATGAGATACAGCCCAGTTAGAGATGATTAATTTTCTAAATATTTCACTAAGTTTTTAGTTAGCTGTATCAAATTTGTTGTTTATTGGCTTTCTATAAAATAACATGGTATGCTTGCCTTAGCAGTAAAATTTATCATACTGAGAGCATAATACACATGACACTTGATGTAGGTATGTAGAGTTGAAAGTAAAATTATGGGGGGAAATCTAATATTTAGAAAATCTCCAGCTTCAAAAAAGCTAGGACAAACTTGAAGTAAAATTAAAATTTGTACAAACTTCAGGAACAATTAAAATACTTCAAAACCCAGAACAAGGTTGCTTTTACAATAACAGAATCTTCTTGACAAGACTGCTTATTCTAGAACTGACTCGTTTTAACCAGATTTTTTTTTAAAAAAAAAATTCTTGCTAAATGAAGAATATATGTTTGTGTTTGGTTTTCTTGCCTTCTAGTATGAAATGTTCCGAACAGAACAGGAAGAGAAATTAAAAGCTCAGGGACAAGAAGTCAAACCATCAGTATATTTCATGAAACAAACAATCAGCAATGCCTGTGGAACAATTGGACTTATTCATGCTATTGCAAACAACAGGGATAAAATTAACTTTGGTAAATCCTTAACTTTTTTATTATACAACCTTAACTTGTTTGAAAGGTAGGTGGCGCTCCTGAACTACTTATCATTTATGACTATCTGAAAATGTTGGTAAAATTCATTAAACAAAGCCACTATGATAAGCATAATCTTGATGAAATAAAATGCCAAGTAACAAATCCTGCCTAGGTTATTTAGATGAATGGCCTTCTCAGTCCCAAATAAGTTTATATGTTCTAATTTATTTCAGTAGAATGTTGAAGTGAGCATGTAGCTTTATAGCTTTCCATTAATGAAGTACACAAGCTTCCCCTGGTGGGTAAACTAACCCCCAAACTGGTTATTTTTACTTGTTAAAGACATATTTTGTTGAGTGTGAACATAGTACTATTCCATGTCATGTGTACCAGATGTGGGGTGGAATGAAAAAGTGGCCATAGATGTAATAAAAACTATGCATTTTGTGACTGAATTGAGGGTAACTGATCTTTGTGTTCATGTTCCTGAATTTGTTCTAGAAGCGGAGTCCTCACTGAAGAAATTCCTGGATGATTCAGTGTCCATGAGTCCTGAAGAGAGAGCCAAATATCTAGAAACTTATGAAGTCAGTATCACTCCTTATATTATTGGGGAGGCAGAACTCATACTTAGGCTGTTGGCTTCAAATGAGGTTGCAGGGGCCTTTGGTAGGGTGGTAAACCTACTTGCCCAAGGTACTACTGGGCCCAATTATTCATAGGTATGTCAAATGAATCAAAATTCTTATCGCCTTTAATTAAACTGCTCAAATTTAAATAAACTTTCATAATCCCAAATGTTTCAAAAACTTTAATGAAAACTCTCATAATTGCAAAAACTTTCATAATGTGCTTTTTTAGAGAAATCCAAGTATGGAAATTTAAGACTTTAATGAACAAACGTTGTTACTCTCTGAAAAAAAGAGTTAACTTGGTATTTTGCTTTTCATTCCTTGCTACAATAATAAACCAGAATAGAAATATCCTCAAAAGATCTGTCCTTCAACTCACAGTCCTACCAGTTAGTCAGCTGAAGCCTTGTAATAGATTCAAGTATTACAGCCATTAACATTTTTTGTTTGTATGGGATCTAAAACTACACTTGGCTCTGTGTAATAAATCAGACAAGTTCCTGCAACATAATTACAGCATTAAAGTGGGGACAATAAGTATTTTGACTAAACGTATCTTGGAAAGTTTGGACTGATAGAGTCACACTCATAGGAACATAGGAAACTGCCATATACTGAGTCAGACCATTGGTCTATCTAGCTCAGTATTGTCTTCACAGACTGGCAGTGGCTTCTCCAAGGTTGCAGGCAGGAATCTCTCTCAGCCCTATCTTGGAGAAGCCAGGGAGGGAACTTGAAACCTTCTGCTCTTCCCAGAGTGGCTTCATCCCCTGAGGGGAATATCTTGCAGTGCTCACACATCAAGTCTCCCATTCAGATGCAACCAGGGCAGACCCTGCTTAGCTAAGGGGACAAGTCATGCTTGCTACCACAAGACCAGCTCTCCTCTCCTTAAAAATCTTGTCCTATTTTGGAGATGCCAGGGAAGAAACTTGGAGCCTAGATGCTCTTCCCAGAGCGGCTCCATCCCCTAAGGGGAATATCTTACAGCGCTCACACTTCTAGTCTCCCTTTCATATGCAACCAGGGTGGATCCTGCTTAGCTTAAGGGGACAAGTCATGCTTGCTACCACAAGACCAGCTCTCTTGTCTTAACTTGGTTGCAGAACATGTCAAGCATAAATTTTCCCTAGACGTGATAGCTGGCATCTTCAGTTGAAGGGTATTTGGAAGCAGAGCTGAAAAACACTCTAAAGTGCTTGGTTATTGGTGGACTATGTGGCCACATGAAGAGCGCTGGCATTTATTTCATTTCTATACGGCCCCAGCCAGTGGTTATGGGCGGTACCCAACAACAAAACAAAGAACAAACAATCATTTAAAATAATCAATTTAAAACAATATAAAAACAAATTTAAAAACAATTAAAAACTTTTATGAACAAAAGTTTATGTGAACTGTTGGCTCTAAATTTGAAGAACCTCCTTGTTCTTCTAAACTTGGTAGGGCACCAAGGAATTGCCATTATGCCTGGACTTTCTCTTGTTGAAATGAATGCTTGGATTTGCAAGGGACAGGGCTAATTTTAGAGTAGCAGCCAATAATTGCCCATGCTTTGTTTGATTAAATTGCTACTCTGGACCTGAAGGTGGAGGACTTCATTAAACAACTTTCCAATATTTGATTAAAGTGGGGAATTAAGCATTGTCTTTTTTTTTAACAATGCACTTTAAAATAAATTTTCTTTTTGCTATTAGATTATTACTTTATATTTGTTGCAATTTTTTAACCAGTACTAGCAAATAGACTAATGATCCATGTTGAAATTTCAGGCTATTCGTGTTACTCATGAATCCAGTGCCCATGAAGGTCAGACTGAGGTATTGAATTTAAAATTTTCCTTATAGCCTGAACTTGACCAAAAGCTGTAAACTGTGTTGAATACATTGATTGAAAATGTCTCTTTTGCCTTCCTCTAAAATCTGTTATTAGACTGCTTAAAACTTAGAGTAGCTTCTAATAGGAATCGGGGTTAGTATGAGTGTATGAAGTATAAAACAAGGCTGCAGGAAACTTCTCTTCTCTCTTTGTATACTGGCCTGACTTTACTAAATACGGTGCCAATTTCAGGTATGAAAAATTCCTGTTCATTACTATGAGGCTTCCATGTGCTTACATAATAAGCATCTGTCCTGACAAAATCAAATTGTAATGGGGGAGGGGGAAGTAATGGGTTTTAAAATGGAAATGTATTACTGTTCATGTGTATGTGCATGTGCACTTGCCGCTTTTCAATACAAAAGTTTATGAAGCGGTTTATGTAGCAAACCTGTCCCAGCAGAATTTAGTCTAAAAAGACACAAGGGACATACTAGCAAAAGCCACTGTATGGATGTTATGTTGGGATGCTCTCCCTCTGCTGAATATAGGAGAGCCACCACATTAAATGGTAACCCTTGGCCAGATAGCAAGGGTCAACCCTATTTATTATTTGACTAATCTTACATAGTAAGGCATTTTATGTGTGAGTGGGTGGCTGCGTTTAGGGTCCCTAGTGTACAGTAGTATACTTGAATGCTTTCAATTCATTTTTGCACAGTTTGGTCATGACTGACTTTGTTTGGCGAGCACCCAGTAGCCATGATTCAGAGTCAGAATATCAATAGGTACAGATTTGGGCTTAAAACATGATATAAATAAGATGCTTCATCTCTGTGCCTCTTTCTTGATAATGAGAGCAGTCTTGGAGTGTTAATGCTCCACTGATCCCATGTTCTCTAGCTCATGACTGGCTACCTTGCAGAAGGCGCTAGCTTGAAAGAAGTTGACTACTAGCTGATGCCCTACCTTACAATTCAGTTTTTCAAAAATTTATACATCTACTGTTTGAATAACCCATAAGAGAGATAAACTCATAAGAGAGTAAACAACACCTTTCAGGGGTGACAAACTCAGATCGGGTGGTGGGCTGGATTTGATTCCAGTGCACCTCGGGGGGGGGGGGCACACAGCCTCATGCTGCCTTCTCACATCTATCTCACGCTGCCTTGCACTCTCCTCATGCCACTTTCTGTCTCTCTCTTCCCCTTTATAAACATAGGAAGCTGCCATATACTGAGTCAGACCATTGATCCATCTAGCTCAGTATTGCCTACACAGACTAGCAGCGACTTCTCCAAGGCTGCAGTCAGAAGTCTCTCTCAGCCCTATTGTGGAGATGCCAGGGAGGGAACTTGCAACCTTCTGCAAGCAGATTCTCTTCCCAGAGCAGCCCCATCCCCTAAGGGGAATTTTTTTACAGTGCTCCTACCTGTCTCCCATTCAAATGCAAATCAGGGCAGACCCTTCTTAGCAAAGGGGACAATTCATGCTTGCTACCACAAGACCAGGTCTCCTCCCTAGTATCTTTCTATCACTTTCTTCCTTTCTTCTTCCCTCACCCTGATTCCTCCTTCCCTTGCCCTGCCATTTTAAATTGGCTGACTGCACTACTTTTACACTAGCATATGCTCAGAGAAAGTAATATAAAATGAAATAAATTTTAGTATTGTTGTTCTCCCCCCCCCCCCCGCCATTCTTGTTTTCAGAAACCTTCCTCCCCGCTCCATGGGGGAGGAAACGTGGCGGTGGCTGGAATCGGCCACCTGCAGGAAGCTTTGTAGCATAGAGAGGTCAAAGAAGAAAACACAGTGGTGGTGGCTAGAAGCAAATGGCTGCCAAAAGCTGCAGAACGCAACAAGGCGGCAGAGGGGAAACAGTCGGGCCAAATGGCTGGCTGCTTCTGGCCACCACCATATTTCTTCTCCCCACCACTGGTGCTTTTCTTCCCCCCCACCTCACAGCACTTGGATGCCTCCAAGCAGAGGCCGGCAGATGGGAGCACAGTGAGGCGATGAGGCAGGGGCAATGCGCCAGGGAGGGAATCAGTGGCTTATTGGGGGCTGGATTGCTGAGTTCTGCGGGCCAGATCTGGTGGGCCAGCTTGCTTAAATAACGATGAAAAAGAATAGTTTGACTTAAAATGACATTTAGCATTTACATAGCTTTTGAGAGTGTTTGAAGCACTTAAGATACATTATTTCATATAATTGTAGTTTAATGATTATAGAGTAAGGGTCAAAGTAGATGTTTACCTATACATGCTTTTAAGAAGTATGCCCACTATTGGAAGCACTTATTTTCTTCACCAAAAGGGGGACAATCTTGATTGGACTGCAGTGCACGGAGAGTAGGAGGTTAACTCTTTCCCCTTTTGCTGTTTTCTCACTCAGCTATTAGTATTTGTGGCTAACGTAGGCTGACCAGCTCTGGCCTTTTGCTCTCAGTCTTGAATTCCCAGGACTGTGTGTCAGTCAGTCTTTATTATGGTCTCTGACTAACCGTTAGCGAGCAGAGTGCGCTGAACTTGTATTGCAGAGCAACAGAATTTCACAACTCTGTGTGTGATAGATGGATTTGCATCTGTTAACAAATATTTGACATAAAATTCATTGGCTTGTCCTGGCAGGTTATGTAAAACAGGGTCAGTTAACCTTCGCCTAAGACCTATATAAAAGACACACTGCAGGATCACATGTGCAACTGACTCAATCTCCTCAGAGTTACAGGGACAATACCTCCAATTGGAATTTTGCTATATCTGCCAGCCAGCAGTTCCAAGGGGAGGGCATTCATATACTGGCCCTCTAGAAGGCCCATCTATGTTTAGGGAAGGTGAGGAGGTACCGATAATCTGCTGGGTGAGTTCTCATCCCACTACTGAGCAGCTGGAATGAACTAGATATCCTTGACAGGTGTTTCCGAAACTCAATATCCCAGATCCTTCATTTAATTATTGTTATTTAATTATTTAATTATTGTTATTTAATCCTTCATTTAATTATTGCCCAGAGATGGAAATTTGGGGCGGCATACAAATTTGATAGATAGATAGATAGATAGATAGATATTTGGCCCTGACCAATCCCACAGAGAGGATTGACTCAGGCGAAAGACTGTAGTTATGGAGTTTCCTAGCACATTTCTCCCACCAGCTCGAGCCGTGCCTATCCAATAATAACAAGGGAAGGAGACCAGAGGGCATTAAGCTGGTTCATGCCCAGTTTATTAGTGTGTATTTCATGCTAAAAAAAGCTAAATTTTGCACCAAGGCAATCCTGCTTGGATGAGGACAACAAATTAAAGCTGAATCTAAGCAAGATGGAGGTGCTCATTGTAAGGGGCACAGAATTTGAGGAATAAGTTAGAGCTTCCTGCACTGGATGAGGTTGCACTGACTCTGAAGGAGAAGGTACTCAGTTTGGGAGTACTCCTTGATCCAGGCCTCACCTTGGTATCTCAGATGGAGGCTATGGCCAGGAATGCTTTCTATCAGCTTCGGCTGATTCGACAGCTGTCTCCATTTCTTCTTAAAGAGGACGACCTCAAAACAGTGGTGCATCAGCTGGTAACCTCCAGGCTTGATTATTGCAATGCACTCTACATGGGGCTGCCTTTGTACGTAGTTTGGAAACTTCAGTTGGTTCAAAATGCAGCGGCCAGACTGGTCTCTGGGGCAACTTGGAGAGACCATATTATGCCTGTTTTGAAACAGTTGCACTGGCTGCCGATATGTTTCAGGGCAAAACACAGAGTTCTAGTTATTACCTTTTTAAAGCCCTGAATGGCTTAGGTCTGAGTTATCTTAGAGAGCGCCTTCTTCTGCACAATCCCTACCGCACATTAAGGAGGTCCGTCTTCAGTTACCATCAGCACATCTGGTGGAGACACAGGGGTGGGCCTTCTCTGTAGCTTTCCTGTGCTGCGGAATTCACTCCCAGCAAAAATCTGTAATCTGAGTTTAGATCTACAAAGGAATTACATACATTCTAATTCAATCAAAATGCTGCTGGAAAACTGGACTTTTCAGATCTTAGCAATATCTTACAATATATTGAGTCATCCTGTGTGTGTTGGTCTTTCCTGTATGGAAAGATTGTTGAGCAATGTGTATAGGAGAGAAAAATGGAGTTCAGCTGCCCATCTGCTCATACATTGGCCCTTTGCTATAGATACTAGCCTGTGACTAGTTTAATAGTTTTGGTTATCTGTAACTTCCCCTGGAATGCCTCATGAATGCTGAGATGTTTGGTCAAGGCAGTAGTGGTTAATATGGGAAACCTGAGAAGCTGCAGGGTGCAGACTGTTATACAGCTATAAAACGTATGATTTAAAGCCATCTTGTTTTTTATCTGGCTTTATAATTTATTGGTTGAGAAGTAACATGAAAGAGCTTGCAGTAGACTTCTCCCTCCTTCCTGCAAAGCATATAGTATTTTATTTATGTTGACATACAGGGCTTTTAAATTTTTTGGTCGTGTTATCATTGTGAACACTCAATGTGGCCTCTTCTTAAAAAAAGTCTGTTCCTCCCTCCGCTCCAGTTGCTGGTAGGATTACTTTCCTTCTAAATATAACTACTTGTTTGATGTTACTGCCTTTTAAAACATAAAATCTGTCTTAAAAAATATAGAGACTGAACTACTTTTTCTTTTCTTTTGTAAATGCTGGACATAAATACTCTTTCTTACTTTTCCAGATGCCCTTGATTTTTTTTTTTAAATCAACAGTCTATTGCTTACTCTCTATACTGTGATCAACAAATTGCTTTCTCCTTATTACATTGTTTAAGATGAGAGATGTTTAGATACTGTTGTACAAAGGAAAGAATGAATATAGCAATATATTTTTAAAATGATTTTTGAAGCAGCTGTGATGTATTCATGAATAGCTACTTTTATTATTGTACACTTCATCTTCTTGGTGTAAGCAGAATGACACATAAATAAAGTATTGACCTTGGTAGCAGGCTTTTTCTGTGATCTTGGAGCAGCCTGATCTAGATTTTTCTAAAAGGCTTGCCGTACAAAATTTAACCAGAGGAAAATGAATGAATACATTTAAAATTGTAATGATTGAGAGGACCAGTTTCTTGGTGGGAAAGTACCACCTCTGAGGGATCTCATTTTTAAGGAAAAGAACACACCATCCAATGGTTTGGTTCAGACTGAGTTGACATTATGAGTCTGTCAAATCTGGCCTTCATGGACGCCAGGAGGAGGCAGTAGTGCCACAAAACTCTTCCACAAAAGGCAAGTGGATGGGAGAAGGTAGCAGCACTGTGAGAGATTTGTGTGGTTTCCTCTTTTCACCCACTCCCCACTCCCTCCCCACCCCCTCAGCAAGGGAACTGCCTGCCTGAGTCTCCTGCCTGAGTCTCCTGAATAACACAGAGGATTCTAGGAGGAAGGCCCATTCGCCAAGGAAGAAAGACTTGACTATGGCTTTCCCCCTTCTTCAGTGAAGGGAGTGTGAATGCAACACCCCACCAGCCCCTGTTCACTGCGGGGAAGGGAGGGAGCAGCATCTGCCTGCTTGCCACTGCATCTCTCCCCCCGCTTCCTAGGGGGAAGGGACAAAATGCTGAAGAGATAGCCAGAGGGAGTCTACTACTAGGCTTCACCCTTGGTTCAAACGATCCTCCAAAGCATAGTTTGGAAATCAGTACAAGATTTATTTATTTATTTATTTACGTTTTATATCCCGCTCTTCCTCCAAAGAGCCCAGAGTGGTGTACTACATACTTAAGTTTTTCCTCACAACAACCCTCTGAAGAACACTCCCGCTGAGAGAGAAGTGACCGGCCCAGAGTCACCCAGCTAGTATCATGGCTGAATGGGGATTTGAACTCAGGTCTCCCCAGTCCTAGTCCAGCATTCTAGCCACTACACCATGCTGGAGATTGCATGCTCCTTCCCCTTGCACCCCCAGGGTGCAGCTTCACTTTCAGTTCCTTGCTGAGCACAAATCATGCTTTGTTGTGACATCCGGATTGACAAGCTATGGCTTTTGCTTGTCCTGCAGACCAAAATTAGAAACTCACTTCAAACCACGGTCTAATTCATGTTCTAAAAACCATAGATTGCTTATTCAGATGGTGTGTTGCTACAAACAGAATGAAGCTGTGTGCAGTTTAGTGAGGAGAGCCTATGATTCATTCAAAAAACCATGGTTTGGAGAATAATTTAAACCAGGCCAATATCTTTATGGAAACCAAATATTAATTGCACAATACTTAACTGAAATAATCAGGTCAATATCTGGTACATCCTTAGCTTGTTAGTAATTTTGGAAATATTTGAACTGAATTTTCAAAATAATTCTTTGAGTTAGAAAGATCTATTGGGATGTGGGGTATCTGCTGTTGGTAGTACTGGGGCAACTAAGATACACTTTTAAAACTAGCAGGATGGAAGCAAGTGATGGGCTTTGTGAATGCTACAGATGCACAGTTGACCTTCCTAATCTAACTTCCTTAGTTTCTTTTTAACTGGATTGGCACAAGTTCAAAGAGGTAATAGTTTGACCTTTGTTTGTAAAGTGAACTTAAGCTAAATACTTGGAGCTAGCAACTTCCTGTCTTAAACGACAAACTCTGGAAACCCAGTTCCGCTCCAAATACCAAATTACATCCTTCATTGTGCAGAATGTGCACAACACTGGCTGTAGGTTTAAGATCTAACTGTTCTGAAACAACTGCTTCATCTAGAGTATTTGACACGAGGCAGGAATTCCCTAGGTGAATTCTTCTGAGGCTTGGGGTGTTCAAGCAGGCAGAGTCCTTTACTATATTAATTTCTTGCATTAAAAGCCTCTGATTTATAGCAGTAAGAATCAGTTGGTTGAATCCTGCATTGCAAGGCAGTGTAATTATTCCTAGCTGACAGGAGCAACTGATGATGACTGCTGGTGGGATTATTTGCAATGTGCCCTTAAAGTAAGGATATTGTGCTTGACATACTGATTGGGTTGTATATGACACGTACTGTACATGTGGAGGGGGGGAGTAATGCACAGTGATTCTGCCCTTTCCATTAGCTTTCTATGTCTCCTGAAAATATGTCTCCCTGAAAATCTTGCAATCCTTAGGGACTCGCATTTGGAAGGCACAAATGGCTGCATAGAGAAGGAGTGGTTGCTTAAAATTGCCCTTTCCACTCCATGAGTAGAAAGAATTTCTTTCCCATGCACAGATATCTCGGGCCTGGGTTTTTTTCAGCATTGAGTTGAAGGAAGATTAAGTGACTCCTCTTCAGAATGTTGACAGGCTGTTGTGCCAATGAAATATATTTGTTTTAAAAGAGGGTGGCATGCCTAAAGGTTTTATGCTTTTTACAGTGCAATAAATATTAAATTAACTATACAATATTTGTAGACAGGAAGGCCTGTGTGGTACTAGGGCTGAACTTCACACTGAGAATGTTGTCATATCGGATGGTGCAGTGTGTAGTGGGTGTTTGGACATGGAAGAGTTGAGTTCAAATCCCTGCTCAATCATATTTCATCACTTGACCTCAAACATACATTTTTTGTGTGTAAACAGACTTAAAAAATGTACTTGGATGAACGTTTGCATGTGATGAGATACTGACTGGGATGCATGCACATGTATATGAAGCACCTCCTTAAATTATATGCATATGAAAGGATTCATATGCATATATGCATTCATATGCATTCATATTCATACCGTGGAAACGGTATGAGTAGCCAACCATTGTAGCATGAACAGAAGTACAGGAATAACTTGAACTTGTTCGACAATGAAGTTGAAGGTTGGAAAATAGATTCTTGTTTTAATCTGAATTGCTGATTTAATTTCTGCTTCTTTAAACATATACAATACAGTGTCTTGTGGTGCAGTCTTCTGTCTTGATGAAATTTTTGTTGTTGGATTCCTGAATTCTGTTTTTCAGGGCAAAGTACATGTACTGTAAAACTATTTCCTGTTGAATGTTAACCATTCAAAGCTCAGGGTTGTTTTTGTTTTCCCCACTGTCTCGCAGCTTTTCAAAGCTTATTTTTATTGTGTTTCTAGGTAAACAGTTACAGGAAAGGAAAATAAAACAAGGCCTCTTGCCAAACAAGGCTAAAATGTGAAGGAATGCAGAGCCTAATATCTTGCTTTCTCATTTACGTTATGAGAGAATTTTCAGCATCTAGATGACTTGATTGAATTTGTATTCTGCAACTTGCCTTCACAAATCACAAAGTGTGTTAAATAAATTAAAAACTATTTGTTAGTGAAACCCTTACTGGTTCTGTAGCGAAGCACTTATTAGGGACTTCAGGGCTTAGATGTGTCCAGGTCATTAAATGTATTGATAGCTTGCATTAGAAGCTTATTGAAACCTAGGATTTAAATGACTGTGCAACAGAATGTATCCCTGCCTTCCAAAGCTGTAGCACTGCTTGCAGTTCCAATCCTGTTGTACTTCTAAAGTACCTGGTTCTAGCTCTCCTGTATATGTGGACTTAGTTGGGATTTGAGGACACAAGTGTAGTGCTCACTGGCGCATTAAAGGATAGGCACTAGATGCGGCTGCCTACGGCGGCAAAATTCCCCCAGCAGCAAATTTGGAAAGAGTTTAATGTTAAAAAAAAAAAAAAAACCACCACCTTTTAACATTGCTGAGAGCTCCTCATGCACCCGCCTAATGGTGCAGCGGCAGGATGGCAATGGGCGCAGCGCATTAGCAGCAGAGAAGACAGACAGCGATTTGTCCTAGCACAAGCCCGCCTACCTCCCAAATGACGATCGCCCACTGCGCATGCATGTGTGCAGAAAGGCCTAAAATGGGTGATCTCTGTCATTTGAGCCAGTGTGGTGTAGTGGTTAGAATGCTGGACTAGGACCGGGGAGACCCGAGTTCAAATCACCATCCAGCCATGAAACTAGCTGGGTGACTCTGGGCCAGTCACTTCTCTCTCAGCCTAACCCACTTCACAGGGTTATTGTGAGGAGAAACTTAACTATGTACACCACTCTGGGCTCCTTGGAGGAAGAGTAGGATATAGAATGTAATAAAATCAATATATGAATAAATAAATTTGGGAGGTAGGCGGGCTTGTGTTAGGACATATCACCGCCCTCTCTGTCGCTGGCAGGAGAGGACAGCGATACATCCTAACACAAGCTCGCCTACCTCCCAAATGACAGAAATCACCTGAAATTGGGCCTCTGCTCACACGCCCAATCAGATGCTGGCTAAGCAAGCCTGAGCGGGACTCGGGCTCCTGCCTGCCGCCACCACCAGCACTTCCTGGGAGTGACTGGCATTAGGACCACATTAGCAGGACCAACAACCACCTCTGAAGCCTTCGCTTCTCTTGTTCAAAGATGTCTCTGCCTATAGAAGTAGCAGTGTGGGTGGAAATGATGTCCTGGAAGCCAGCAGGAGCCACTCCAGTCCCCAAAGATATTCGGCCCCCTGTCTGGGCTCAGCTCTTGACCCATCCAGCCACTTGGGCAGAGAAGCCGGAGAGCTCAGTTCATTCTTAAAGGCTGGGCTGGTTTTTGCCTGCCCCCACCAAGGCACTCCTCCTTGGTCTTGCTCAGACAGCAGCAGCAAAGCCTCTTCTCAGAACGAGTCCAGTTGTCCCCTTTGAAGAAGCTTCCAATTCTCCATGCAATGGTAGGGTGATTATTCCCAGTGCAGCACAGCAACAGGAGGAGGAGGAAGGGAGCTGGCTGCTGCTCAGAAGCATGACAGGCCCTGTCTTTCAATGTTAGCAAAGGCAATGGCTGCCGCTGCTCTAGCTTCCTACTCCAGTCCAGCTTGGAAAACGAGGAGGGGGGAAGAGAAGATTGGGGGGGGGAACCTCCCAATCCCCTTACGACTTTGGCTGTGCTCTGGACCTGAGGATTATCTCCCTTGTCCTAGACAGGCGGACACACTCACACGCGACCTCTCATTGTGATGCTCTTTTTTCCAAACAGCACACAGGTTAACTGCCCACCTCCACCAGCACCACTGAAGAAAACACCTAACTTGAGGAGGGGCTGCCGTTCTCGTGCTTCTGAATGGAGGCTTCGCACAACTCCCAGAGTTTGCACAAGCCCCAGACTCCCCCCCCCCCAGAACAGCCTTGTTCTGTGATACCTTACAATATCGGCTGTAGTGTTGTAAAACAACAGGGGTTTCCCTCGTACCTTCTTGTGAGAGGTGTCCCACTGATCCCTGCTGGAAGCAAAACACATGACCCGATGGATCTTGGGCTGATCCAGCAGGGAAGGTTCTATGTTCTTATTTTTGTCATGTAAGCGTTTGCACAAGCCCCAAACTCTGCCCCAGAACAGCCTTGTTCTTTGGGAGGCGGAATGGTGCAGGAGGAGCTCTTGTTGCTGCATTGCTGCTGGGCAGTAGCATTTTTAAAGGTGGTTTGTTTGTTTGTTTTAAAGAGAAGATTTAACCAACTCCCCCCACCCCCGCCACATTCTAACTTGAAAAGGGAAGGGAGACCCTTACTGCTGGGGTGGCAAATCTTTGGCTGCCTTTGGCAGGCAATGACCCTGGTAGTGCTTGGAGTACCCTCCTTTTATCAGGGTACTGTTGGAAACTGGGGGCAACCTCTGGACTGCTCTGCCTTCTAGACTATCAATGTGGCTATGTGCCTATTAGCATGGACACACACCCACACACACTTTCAACCATGTACCCCCAGTGCACATACTGAAAAGCAAAAAATTAAACTGAATCCTCACTGGCAAGGTTTAGCTGCCCTCTGAAAGTGTATTCCCCCAGCCCTACAAAGTCAGAAAGCACTCTGGCTGGAGAAGGTTGAGGGAGTGTCAGTTTGGATTTTAGAGGCACAAAAACTGTGGAAGTGGGCAGAAATCTAAACACACAAATGTGTTATGGGTAAAATTCACTATGTCAGAGGTTCTCAACCTATGATAATACAGATGTTGCTCCCATCATCCCCAGCTGGGAAGACCCTTGGGAGCAAGTGGTCCCGCAGGTATCCAGGGCTCAAACCATTAAGGGCTCTAATGGTCAAAAACAGCACCTATAATACACCTGTTTACTGTAATAGTGAGACTGCTCATCTAGTGTTGTTGTTTTTAATTGTCAAGCTTCAGCAAGTGCACACTCACCACTACCACTTCATACAGCAGTGGTGTCCATTTTGTAAACATTTATTTGACTTTGAAGGCTGTGTATTTTCCTTTTCCAGGAGTAAAACATGTGTGCATGTTGAATATTGTTGTGTTTGTTTTTTTAAGGCACAAACCATAGTAGGATTACTCTATATCTTCCCTTCTCTTATCTACATAATAAAATGAGTAGGAAGATTCTAGAATTTCTTGTGAGACTTTCCTATCAAGTCTAAAATATTTATGGGATGTGCATGGAAAATCTGTAAAGTTTTATATGTGAAAGTGGCAACGTTCTGAAAGTTGCCACTCTATATCTTCTGTTCCATGTACAACAGAGCAGTACAACACGCTGTTTAGACCATAGCTGCTCTCTTTGCTATCTTCAGTTATGTTTGTCCATTGGGGTATGTAATGAATTAGAACTGTACAGTTTAGTCTAAAGTGGGTAAAGTGTGTCTCTTTTTTGTTTTAATATTTATGTAGTCACCATCATCCTTGCTGCCCTCACCATCCTCCTCACCACAGCCTCAGTTTAGCCACTGCAAAATGAAGGCTTCACCCTTGCGTCGCTCTGCATCCTTGACGCTGGTCAGATGTAATAGTGTAGCCTCTGCAAAAGCTACAAGCCCTGTAAAGGCTACAAGTCCACCCGTCTGCCTTCAGCGTTGGCGGCCCACAATACCCCTATCAGCTATTGGGCTCCATTCTGTTGTAAGTGTAGTCCCTTCCATCTCTTCTCTATGGCAGACCTGCTCTCTCAGTTTTTAAGCCTAAAGGTGCTTCTTTCCACCTCTAAATTCCTCTTTTGGACTTGCTTGGTGCAGTATAGCACCCGTCCACTATGCTTTGCTGTCTTCATCCTCATTGGTAGATTCTTTCAGTGACAAATTCAAAATGGCTAAAAAAAAGTGGCCTCTAATGGGAACTGCTGCTTCTTTTATAGATTTACCCAATCTGGTTCACTCTTTGGTGTTTCAGCTGGGTCTGCTAGCTTTTAATTCTGTACCAAATCCATTTCTTTTACATCTACATTTAAATATGACATCCTTTTAGTCACTTTGCTTTGCTCAGAACCCGGTGGTTGTCTTGCTTTCCAATCTTTTTTTCTTTCTGATCTTGGATGTTTAAAAAAACAAAAAAAAGATGGAAATATGGCTTGGCTGTTCTGTAGAATGATTCTTTGCAGTAGGGAGAAAAATTATCTGGCTAATGGTAAAAATTGCCAGTTCTTCTGATCAATACTCTTGAATCTCAACTGATTTTCCACCCACCCCTCTTTCTTCTGAAAGCATTTTGAGTTATGTTGATGAGGCAAAAATTTTCTGGCAACTTAGACTATTTTCACAAGAGATTTTTAATCTGGTTTTCTAAGTTTTCCACATTTATGTGGTGATGCAGCAACCTGAATTATGTATGTTCCATAATCTTTATGCTCGCTTAGAAATAACTATGTTCATCACCTTCCAGTTTGGAAGAGAGCCTGTGTTTCAATAACACTAACACTTTTGTATCTCTGGTAATTATATCCTGCCTTTCCCCTTTACATAAAAGTGTTCAAGGTGACTAACAACTGAAAATATGGTACAATAAAACCACTCAATCAATATTCAAAGTATTTGGTGAAAATGGCAGATAAAACACACCATTTCAATTGTAATATAAAACAGCAGACACAAACTCTTCTGCTGTACCAGGTAAAAACAGTTGGAAAGCAGAAAGATTTTGACCTAGCAGCAAAGTGGGCCTCAGTTAGAAAGCAATTCCATAACCTTCTTGTCATTGTGGAGAAGAGTCTCTTCTCCATCCCAACCAAACACATATCAGTAAGTTGTGAAGAACCCTTACTGCAGATCTTAGCACCTGGGCCGCCTCGTATAGGAGGAAGCAGTCCTTCAGATACCCTGGTCCCAATTGTGGGTTTTTAATAGTCAAGACTGGCACTTTGAGTTGTGCCTGGAAATTGACTGGGAGTCAGTGCCGCTCTTGAAGCAAGAGTGCAGCATTATCTCTATACCCTGCTCCTCTCAAGGACCTGGCTGCAGCATGTTGGAACAGCTGCAATTTTTCCATGTTTTTTCAAAGGTAATCTCCATAGACCCCATTAAAGTAAGGTCAGACTTCTCTAGAAACAGGCACAGTTGGCATTCCAGAATGCTGGTCCAGAATGCTGCAATGGGCGCAAGTCGCTTCATGAGTGTTACACCCATCCTGCAGCAGCTTCATTGGTTACCGGTCCACTTCCGGGCTAGATTCAAGGTGCTGTTCTTGACTTTTAAAACTGTACACAGCTTGGGGCCGAGGTACCTGTCAACCACATTCGCCCATATGAACTTTCCAGGGCCTTCCACTCAGCATCTCAGGCTCTGCTCATGGCCCTACCACTAATAGAGATCTGGTTGGCGAGGACTAGAGACAGGGCCTTTTCGGTTGTGGCACCTTGGCTTTGGAATGTCTTTCCCAAAGAACTTCGCCATACTCCCTTCCTCAGTTTTTTTTAAAAATTAAAACACATGTTTTAAAAGAGGCTTTTTAATGTTTCATATGTACTTTGGATCTGTTAGGTTCTTTAGTTTCTGTAGCTTCCAGTTTATAGCTTTTTAAATAAATACCTACCTAATTTGAGCAAATGAAGTCCTTTCCACAGCAGATAGCAGAGTATAGAGGCTGAATATCGGAGCATGCCCAGACTGCAAGCCTGTAATTCTAAGAGGAATTAACTGTCATGTGTTTGGCTCAAAAAGAGCCCCCAAAGTGGCTTAAAATGAAAATAAAAAATAAAAAAATTGCACACGAAGCATTAAAAATAGTGATTTTTTTAAAAACTGCACAATGTGCAGAATGGAATTGCAACCTGAACTTTCACAAATATGGGTTATGCTCCCTTCAGTCCCTGTATGCAGCCATTGGTTCCAGCCATGCTGCTCTAAAACATTTAGTGGTGGATTGCCATTGCACAAGCTTGTTTATTTGCCATATTATTTTAACATGTTCATAAAAAATAGTTGCATTTCTGTACAGCTGTATTGCCAGGATGGACTTGGATTTCAGAAAAGTAAATGGCAGAAGGGCAGGCAGGCAATCACTTCTGTTATGTAAGTGACCCTGGAAACACTGGGAAGCATGGCATAAGGATCTCATTAAAAAAACAATGTAACATGGAAGCAGAAAGAGATGAGGAAAACAAGCAGTCATCAGCCATGTTGCAAACCGCATCATGGACAGTTCTCCCCAGAAGCAAGCCAAAAGCACTGGGATTCTGCTGCAGTCCTGTTTGAAGCCAAAAACACTGCCACAAATGAGCACTGGTTGGGAAAAAAGCAGGATGACAACAGGAAAACACAGGAATGTAATAATTTAGGAGGGATGTCTGGACACTTGGGAATAACTGAGTGAGCAATCTGTGTCCATTCCAGAAAAAATGGTGGTATGGCAGCTGCCACAGGCAACTGTTCTAGCTAATTCCTGTACTAGCAAACACAAACTTCTGCCAAGTTAGTGGACACATCCATTTAATCTTTGCAGGCCTGCTTCTTGGCATGGTATTGATGCACTTCTATAAGCTTTTCTAAAGTGACACTAACACAAGACTGAATACCTGTGGCAGAAATTAAAACCAGAATGAAACATAAAACTAAAATAAGGTTGTAAAAAGACTATGAAGGTATTCTCACGATCAGTGGAAAGCGGGCTAAGGAGCTTAGCCCGCTTTCCATGGATTGTGGGAACCACTGGGCTCGCAGGCGAGCCCGGTTTCCCCAAAGCAGGTAACACGTTTAAACCGTGGCAACACATGAGGAGACCCCCCAGCTGGGCAGCGGCAAGCATCCATTCTCCATACTTGAACTTCCGGGGACCATGCAGCTCCTGATCCCCGCAGCCCCTGCTGGCTCTGTGACAGAGCTGGCCATTGTGTGGGTGGCCGATCCGGCCGCCCAGGGCTGCAATAGTGATAGTCTGCAGGGAGCGTGGGCTAAGCCCGCTCTCCCCACAAGCCTTCTAGAGGCTCTTCACACTGGTCATGTGAAGAGCCTCTGTAGGTCCTCTAACACTTAAACTGATACATACCTAATATAAGACAGTTCTAGGAGAAAATTCCTCAAGGTTCCTAGTGTGATCCTTCAGTAAGGTCATTGAAGTAAAGTTACTTATGCACATAAGTATTCAGTACTGGAATGCTAAGCACACTTTCCACTGTTTCAAGCCTTGAGGACATAACTCCTGCTCGCCCCCTCACCCCCCAATATATACTTGGAGTTCCTGTCTCCTTTTGGGGAACATCACCCGTTTCTGAGAACTTGTCTTTTTGCAATAAGAGTGTGTCTGCACTCCAAATGACAAGGTGGCCCTAAATGGCAGCTTGGACTTGGTGCTTCTTCTCTGTGCTCTTCCTATGCAACATTCAAAGCCAGGGTACACACATTTCCTCCTCTGTTGATCACATGAGAGCTCTGCTGTGTATGTTCTCCACACCATTTATAACTTTGTAAACCGTTCTCCTATTTCCCCTTTAGTAATTTTTACCCCCTGTAAATGCTTCCTACCAGAGCTGGAGGGGAGTTCACTGAGGTGAATCCTTGACTGTAAGAGATTTACAGTAGGCTGCTACGACCCCATTATTTTAATGCAGGACAAACCACTCTCCATATAAGATTTCTGGGGGTGAAGTGGCAAGACCCTCCCTAGAAGGGGCTGAACATTTCTAGGTCTCCAGAGGCGTGTGACTAAGGCAGACCCAAAACGAAGACAAACACTTTACCAACAAGGGTTTATTATTAGATTAAAATAAAATAAAAACAAGAGTTTACAATAAAAGCAATTGTCTCTTGATAAAGCAGATTGTAATAGAGATGATTTCATCATCTCTCAAGGAGAGCTGGTCTTGTGGAGCAAGCATTACTTGTCCCCATAGCTAAGCAGGGTCTGCCCTGGTTGCATATGAATGGGAGACTTGATGTGTGAGCACTGCAAGATATTCCCCTCAGGGGTTGAAGCCGCTCTGGGAAGAGCAGAAGGTTTCAGGTTCCCTCCCTGGCTTCTCCAAGATAGGGCTGAGAGAGATTCCTGCCTGCAACCTTGGAGAAGCCGCTGCCAGTCTGTGAAGACAATACTGAGCTAGATAGACCAATGGTCTGACTCAGTATATGGCAGTTTCCTATGTTCCTAACCAGGCAACTTGGATTCAAGCAATACAATTAAGAAAAATAACTTCCCTCACACGTTTAACTAAACTGGTCCCTATCGTATTACTCACAAAGTTCTTCCTGCTGTCTCCTGCTTCCAGGCTGTGAACTCCCATTTCCCCAGCAGCTTCTCAGCCAGCTGGTTCCTCAGGGCATTCTTGGGACAGAACAAACAAACAGAACTTCATCTTCTGGTGGCTGTGAGTCTAGTTCCCATTCAGTCCTCTGGATTGGTCTTCTGTTTTGATTTCCCCAGGCTTTTTCTCTTATTAGGAAAGGCCCACCCACCCAGCAGTTGCTCTAAGTGAAGCCAAGTCCTCCCTCAAATCCTTCCCTTTGCTACACACCCCTCCAACTGGTGTTCCAGTGTTCCCTTGATCATTTCGTTTAGTTACTCTTTTCTGAATCTTTCTAATTTATACAGATCTTTCAGCTGTACAAGGAGCTACTATGCCTCAATGCCCACTTGTGTCAATGTATCTATGTATGGCACTGTCACAAGATTACTACAAACTTGACATTGTTTGCACCAATGTGGAAGCATAGTAGCTTGGTACAAATGCAGTATATTTTAGGTCTATAAACACTCTTGATAGTTGCATTATCCTACAACTGGGATTTTGGAAACTTTTAAACTGATACTTGAGACTTCTTAAAATGTAACAAGTATTAAGAGCTCTTGTCCTGAACAAAAATGCTTGATAAACGTTCTTTAACCCATTACTTGGGGAATAATTGTGTATGTTAATATAAAGGGAAGTAACTGGTGCAGCACATTTGCTTGAATTAACTTGTTAAATTAGAAAGTTGTTCTGCTCGCCGAGTTCTTATATCTCATACTAGCTTCCTTAAGTTTTGTGAAAAACAGATTTCACAGTAGACCTGGTAGCTTTTATATTTTCAACTTTGAGAGTGAAAATACAATTGCCATGAACATTTTTGAGATGCCCTTTGGAAATCTTATGGATGTAGAATGCATAGGAAACTGGATTATAGGCTGAATCCTGTTAGGAATGGTGACACTGTCTCTTTGGCTTGATCACTTTGATATGGGTTTCTGTGCATAGTAGATAGATTGAAATACAAAGAAATTGTGACCATAGGTACCTAGTTTTGATTGTATTTTTAACCAAATGAAATTGGCATTTTGTGGTGATAATTGCAGCAACTGTGAGAATCTGCACTAAAGGTTATGTTTTATGGTCCCTAGTCCCACCCACCCTTCCTTGTTCGCATGTACTTTGATAGGTTCTGTGGTGACTGGCTGCTAAAATGAGGTGTTGGACCTCAAGTCTGGCTGGCAGCCATTCCTGTGGGCTAGAAGCCCAATGCCTAACCCTAGAGAGGTGCAGGCTGGTTCAATGATGAGGAAAAGGCAACTTTCATATGCTCAGAAACACACTTGTCTTGTCTTCAAATGTGGGGTTCAAACTAGGTTCATAGGCTGAGCCCAGATTCAATTAACTTATCCCTGTGTTGGGTAAACAAAATTTAATCTTTTGCACACATGCCATATTTCTTTTCTCACAGGCACCAAGTATAGATGAGAAAGTAGATCTTCACTTCATCGCATTAGTAAATGTTGGGGGCAACCTCTATGAATTAGGTAAGAGCAATCATTCTCTTTCAAAATTGTCTCAAATTAACTACATAAAATAGTGAATACTTGATGCTTTTGACTCATCATAGCCTAGCGTGTTGGTGGTAGCAATACTATAAGATCATACCTGCCAACATGTCCCTATTTTCCCATTCAGGTGAATGGGAAAATGGGGACATGTTGTCAGGCATGCAAGATGATTGAAGAAATTGTGTGCTTCTTTAAAGCCTTGCTACAGTCTATCTTTGAACAATTAATTATGGTCTTTTTGTTAAGAGCAAGAGGCATAGAATTAAAGGATATTGACCCATGTTCCCTCTAACAGGGATTCCCAGATGTTTTTCACTACAACTCTCAACATCCCCAGCTGCAAAGGCATTTTGATGGGGATTATGGGAATTGTAGTCAACAACATCTGGGAATCCCTGTTACAAGGAATACTGATTGACACACCTGGTTTAAATGCATAGATAGAGGTGCACCTAGGTAATTTTAGAGCCTGTGTACCTGAAGATAAGGACCAAGATCTGAGACAATTGCTTATTACAGAGTAGGAGTGTGCACGGACCGGTCTGGGGCCATACAAAAGGCCTCCGGACCGGTCTGGAATTCGGCTCATCCAGTGGTTCGGCGGGGGCGGGGAGTGTGTCTTTAAGGGGGGGTAGTATTTACCCCCTCCCCACTGCCGCTCTTCCCCCTCTGGTGCTGGACTTTCAAAAAATGTTCTTGGGGTGGCAGCAGGGGCGTAACAAGGCTGGAGTAGGCCCAGAGACAAAATTTTAAAATGGGCCCCTCACTGATACACATACACACACACTTCACAATATATAGTCATGTGACTTGCCTCTGGGGGGGCCCTCGAGGCGTGGGGGCCCCCAGGCAGCCGCCTCCCCTTGCCTAATAGTAGTTACGCCCCTGGGTGGCAGAGTTCTTCCCTGCCGCCACATCCCCATCGTTGTCTTCAAAGAGTTAACAAGTAGAAAAAGCTGGCACCACGCATAGCTTTTTCTACTTGTTAACTCTTTGAAGACAACAACAGGGGCAGGGGTGGCAGGGAGGTACTCTGCCGCCCCAAGAACGTTTTTGGAAAGTCCAGCACCAGAGGGGGAAGAGCGGCGTGGGGCATAAGTACTACCCCCCTTAAAGACACACTCCCCCCAGTGGTGGACCACGCCTCCGTGGTTCCGTGCACATCCCTATTACAGAGATAGCAGTGCTTATGCAAATGGATTATCGAGAGTTCGAGAGCCAAGTGGAATTAATTTTTCATGTGAACTCTACCTATGCTTCTGCGAATAAGTTACACAGAGACTGTTTAGTACAGCTTACCACCACATCTATTAAAGAGAGGATTTGGGGCACACATTTCACTAATACTCTCACCATTAGGGGTCATGCTATAAGGGTTCTGAAAGAGATTCCATCGAGAATTTTAAAGAAACTGAAGCATTATATGTATGTGGTGGACGCTTTGAGGAAGAAAAATATAGCCGTTAAATGGCTATTGCCTGAAGGGATGTCTTTTTTAAAAACAATAAATCTAAGAAATTTGTTATGAGGGATTGTTCGGAATTAGAAAAACGTTGACAAAGATACAAAAAAGATTTTGATTCAGATCCAGCTATTACTTCAGAAGAGAATTAAAATTAGAAAAATTATCAAATTAATAATTATACCAAGAAATGGAGTATTATCAAAGATGTTATATTTTTTTCAGATGATACTTGTAATTAATACTCTGACATGTTGTAAATGTTGGTGTTGGCATGTGTATTTATCTTATGATAAGATCAAAGTGGAAGAAGTTTGATAATAGTTTGGGAAATTATTAAAATGTATAATCTGTTATTATGTGAAGAAACAAGAGATGAAGTGGTAAAATTAACAATGGTAAAGTGGGTACAAGAAGTAGGTCATAATATTATTCTAGAGGTTTGGGAGAAGTGGTGGAAGAAAGATCTCAAATTCACAGTGTGCTATAATGTAAAAGAAAATTTGATAAAATTGATGTATGGCATTTAATACCTAAGAAATTAGCTTTAATTTACAAAAATGTATCTAATAAGCGTTGGAGATGTAAAAAAAGCGAGGGATCCCTTTATCACATGTGGCAGTCCTGCAGAGAACTAAAGAGGCCTTAGGATATGACTTATGATGAATTTTAAAAGATTCTCAAATGTATGTCACAAGAGATTTGAACCCTTTCTGTTGGGCATAATCAATAAAGAAATCCCGAAAGAAAACAGAAATTTCTAAATTTACTGTATTAGTAAGAGATGGCAATTTTAGAAAGTTTTCTAGAAGATTGGAAACCCTCTTTGTGGTACAGGAAAAACAATGTAAATTTGGATTTATCAATGGGGCTTGAAATGTAAAAATAACAGTTGGAGAATTTGTTTGAGTAATGAAACTAAAGGATTATTATGGTAAAATATGAAGAAAATATTTATATGAGAGCAAATATAGACGTTACAGTATAACTATGTTGAAAGATGAACTCGAAGTCACATTGGTATATAGAAAACTAATAAAAATATAAATGCAAAATAATAATAATTTTGAGCCTGGACCTAAAGGCCTTTGGTGTCATCCCCCCCCCCCGCAAATTAAGCATCATCATGCTCGGCTGGGCAAACACACCATCCAGGACAGACTGAAAAGGATTTGGGGGAGGGGGGGTGGCGGGGCTGTGGAGGCCCTGGACTTTGGCCCGGACGTCCAGGGGTAAGAGCGCCTCTGTGCATAGAGGGGAAAGGCATTAACTGAAATAACTTCTAGGGTCTAATCCTAGCTAAGAATGTGTTTCTGCTTTTGCATGTGTGGTTTTGTAATCTTTCCCCTCTGTGAATGTGCCATGCATTGCTTGGTGTCCTAATGCTATGTCCTGCAAATCATAGCACACTGTATTGTTGCTGTTCAGTAACCTGGATTAGAGCTGAAAATTCTGAACCTCTCTGGGTGACTAGTTGGTGATTCTCAGCATTTTAACTGGCAGTTTGCTCATGTTGCAGAACTTCATTACATTCAACTTGAAAGGCTTCAAGGCTGCAGATAGTTAAGAATGCAGCAGTACCAATTTTAGCTTTGCATCTAGATGATTAATCTGCCTTTCCTCCAAGGAGTTTGGGCAGCATACATACTTCTCCTTCCCTCTTGTGAGATAGTTTAGGTTAAGGGACATCAGTTGGCCCAAGATGAGCTTATAGACTAAGCAGGAATTTGAACCTGGGTCATCTTGGTCTCTAGTACATACACCACACTTCCCTTTAACTTCTTTTCTTGAGTAACCAGGATTCATTGCAAGCATTCCTGGGGGAAAATAACATAACTATGGTTGAATGCTATCAGTGTTGTTGAATTTGCTTTTTTATAAAACTGCATACCACTGCTGCTTTACAGCATAACACAAATGGCACAGAGTAAAGCCTGTCAATCAGCTTCAAGCACTAGTGGAGCCAGACTACAGGCGGCCTGTGTATGGCTGCCACGGCAGCCCTACCCCCTACATCTGACATCAAACACAGAGGTTAGCCATGCCCCCGTGTCTGACGTCCGACATGGGGGGCATGGTCTGGCTCCTGAATGGGGCCACACAGCCCCATATGGGAGTTGAATCCCAGACAGCACGGCATTCGCAGCACGACCAGGAGCGGCTCTTCCCTGTCTTAAAGGCAGGGAGAGCCACTTCTGGCCGTGCTGCAAATGCAGCACTGGCCATCCAACTCTCGAACGAGGCCGCGCAGGCCCACTCGGGAGCTAAACCAATAACCCCTGCATCTGATGTCAGATGCAGGGTGGTGGCCTAGGTTCTTTTAACCTAGTCTCCCAATAGTGGCTACACTCCTGGCTTCAAGTACTGATATTAAACTGAATTAGCAGACTTGCATTGCTTGCATTCAGAAAAGTGTAGAACATGCTAGTTTTGCATGTGAAAGGTTGCAGTTCCTGTCCCGGGAGTCTTTGATTAAAGATCTCCAATAGAAGAGGTGTTTTAAAAAGCTGCTGCTGTCATTCATGTGTGTACTACAAGCTATTTAGTAAAACTTTTGATTTGAGAAACCATAGCCTCATAAATGTGCTTGTGAATGTTATCTTTCCCGAAACCTGTTCTTTTTAGTCTGCTTTAAGTCAATCCAGACAAAAGTCTGCTTTTTTGACCTTGGACTATCACTACACTTACCCTCTGCCATAGAAAACATGCTCTTTATATTTATAAGGAAGAATTTAAAATGCCACTTCCCAGAATAAGTCTGGGATCTGAATCAAAAATTTAATTTGAAAAATATGGATCAGTTCAAATGTACATCTGTGGAAGACTATCAAGAATGTGTATTCCATAGCTGCCTGTTGGATCATTACACTTTTCAATGTGGGTCATGCATTTCAGTAAGCCTAAATAAAGTATCCAGAGTATGTACTTCATAGGAACTTCATTTAGAATTTATTTATGATTTGAAATTGTTGCCAAACTAAATCAGTTTACATAAGAAATTTAAAACTCTGAACTAAAACATTCTGGCCTGACAAGTTTGATGGGCTGATTTTCTGTTACAGTACAGTATTTCTTGTATTTAGTAAGCCCATTATCCAAGAAGCCATATACATTCCAATTAGAAGTTTAATATATTAATTTTGTAATTCATTACAAAATGAATTACATTCATTACAAAATGAATTACATTCATTAATGTAAGTAAATTCATACATGTAAAAGGAAATTTAGGGATGTGCAGAACATTCTGAGCTCAGAATATTGTGACTCAAAATGGACCGTTTCAGGTGGCCCAAGCTTGAAACAGAATACCTTTCAAATGAAGGGCGTGTTTTGAGCTCGGAATGGAGTGACTCCATTCTGAGCCAGAATGTTCCAAGCACAGTTTTAGACTCCAAAATGGTGCTCTTCTGGCCTCTGTGCACATATGGCAGCTATTTGTGTAGTCAGCACCACCCACAAATGGCTGTCGCACGTGTGCAGAGGCTAGAAGAGCCCTTTGAGTGTTCAGAGTTGGAGCCAGTTGTTATGACAGAATGTTCCAGACATTTGTGTTCCATTCTGAGGTTGGAATGGAATGCACATCCCTAATATAAATAAGGTGCATAACCATCATTCCCACATCTGCAGCTGTCACAATAGTTCAGCTGTGTGAAGCTATTATCATAGAAAGAAACACCTTTTTAAAGTCATAAAGATGTATCCTGAAGTGTCCTGTTTTGGGGAGCGGGGAGATTTTCGCTGGTCTGCCCCTTCCTGCGGCAGTCTTCTGTGCCACATGCCATCCTATTTCAGCGTGACTCCTTAGCACACAAGAGCAGATTTTTAGAGGCTGCAGGAGGCTCAGAAAGGAAGGGAAGGTTCAGGAGGACCTCAGTATTTATGGGGGTTCTGTTCTGAGTTACTGCCTCAGATACCAAAACTGCAAATACCGAGGCATTAAGTGAATGGGATTGCAGGGGTTAGGTTCTGAAGAACACAGAAAATTGCAAAATACAGGCAAAAACACGAAAAAAAACCCTAAAGTACTATGGAAAACACCTATATCGAGCAGCAGTGATATAGGATGATGCTGAAAGGCCCCAAATGGCTTAAATCCACAATTTTATTTATTTTTTGAGAAAAAAACAGGTTTTAATAAACATTTTCTTTGAAACTGCCAAATGGCAGCCAGTAATGACCTCGAAGGTCATTTCCAGCCACTGTGGATACGCAGATTTAACCCCTTTTAAAACCTTTTCCCCCTTGCTATAGCACTGATATCTGTGATCGCTTGATAAGTGTCTTATATCAACTATATTTGCCTAACTGAATCTTAAAGCTTGATGGTTGTTATCCACATGACTTTTCAGTGTATGATGGGCAAGAATAGGAAAGGAAGTAAGCAAGAAGAGGCGATGGTAGAGTGTCACTTGTAGGGAAGGCATGACTAATTTAATTCTTGTCACTTTCTGAATAAATCAAGTTTTCCAATTCAATATGAATGAGTGCACTACTTCTGAAGACTTACTCTTGGTACTTTCCAACAGATGGACGGAAGCCTTTCCCAATAAACCATGGGCAATCAAGTGATGATACATTTTTAGAGGTAGGAATTTCAAGTGTGTTTATACTATCAAAACTTTATCAAGGTTTGTGGGTGGTAGAAATTATTTACCTATGGTAACTTCTAAAATGCTATTAAAGAATGTATGTTAGATAAACTCAAATTGCCACTACTTACTATTAAAGTTGTACATCAAGTATTGTTTACTACAGGTATACTTATGGCTGCAGCTCATATTAAAAAGGAACCTCCAATTAGTCTAGACTTGTTAAACTAATAGTGGAAAAACATTTTTACACAACTTTGGCCTTATAACTGTGTGTGATTTTTGTATGTTTTCAGAAGTGATAATAAATCTTTACCTTTTGTGTATTTTCCTAGGATGCGGTAGAAGTATGCAAGGAATTCATGGAACGTGATCCAGAGGAAATAAGATTTAATGCAATTGCTCTAGCAGCAGCTTAAATTATTCTTAAATGAGGGCAAAAACTCAGTGTTTGTCAGATGTATTGAAACAAAATTATGCTCTTGCCATAAGTCAATAATGAACAAATTTTTGATACCTCCCAAGTAACCTGATGAGGATTAAACTTCAGATTTGCCTTTATCTGTTGTAGACTGTTTCTTCTTCTCCTAGGTAAACTTGTGTTGGTGTGTTAATTCTAGAAGGGTACCTGTGTTAGAATCACATCATGAAAGACACTGTGGGCTGGCTTTTCTTTTATTAAAATTTTTCAGTGAGATTTCCAAAAGGAAGCGGTCCTGATCATCCAGTACACAGACAGTTTCTGATAAATTGCATTGTAATCAGCCAGTATCAGATACAGCCAACAGCTGCTTCTCTGGCTGTTGCAACTGGAGAAAGTGTGGTCATAATAACACCCACCCACCCCCGCAAAAAAAAAACACCCCAACAACCTGTATTTGCCATTGTCTGATTGACACAATGCTCAACATGTGTGCATCAGGTGATGAATCAGCTTTTTTGAATCAGCTCTTCTTTACAAAGAAATGAACTGACCTTACTGGATATATTGTTGCAGGAGCTTTTCGTAAACAGTTGTCAACTTGATAAGGTGTATGAAGTTAATGAAAAAGATAAATGTATACACTAGAGCAGAACTGGCCAACATCTGTGTTTTGAGGCTGCTCTAGAGAAGTCTGTGGGGAAGAAATGTATTTTGGCATTCCAACTCCCTGTCTCCAAGGTTGCCTAATATTAAGTAGTAAGGTCTTCACTGTATGGATGTGCAGAATTATTCTGAGTTTGGAACATTCAGATTTGAAATAGGCTGTTTCAAGTGTTCCGAACTCAAAACAGAATAACCTTCAAATGAAGGGCCTGTTTCAACCAAGTTGGAATGTTCCAAATGCAGTTTTGGACTCCAAAATGGCACTCTTCTAGCCTCTGCGAGCATGCAGCAACCATTTGCGTGGTTAGCACCACTACACAAAGGGCTACCAAATGGCCATTTTGGAGTCCAAAATGGTGCTTGGAATGTTTTGAGTGTTCCGAACTAGTTCCGTTGGAACATTCCAGGCATTTCCATTCCAAGTTCAGAATAAAAGTTTTCCCCATTAAGAGTTAAATTGTGGGCAAAGCTTTGTACTGTATCTTTATGATTGGTTAGGAACAACTACTAGAGACCAGTTGTTATTGTGTAGAGCTGTGATCTAGTCTGGGCTACCAGTTGGCCATTGCTACACTAGAGTTCAAACAAAGTTCATAAACTGTGGGAACTAAAGATAACTGGAATACAAAATACATTCTTGAGGCAACTATGCTGCCCACTATGCTTCTCACCTATAAGTCACTTATGGTGTTTACTATATTTTTGTGCATTGGTGATCTACTGAGCTCCAATTTTATACTTAAGTGAACAGGTTAATAAACCAGTTGATAGTCACAGAAAAAAATGATAATTGAATAGAAACAATTTCCCTGAGTTTTCCTCTCTTGAAAGTGGGAACTGCATCTTTTCTATGTCTGGAATCACATCAAATGTCCATGAGATGCAAATATGCAAACTAATCACTTTTGTATTTGCCCAGCTAACATTCAGGCTCATCGGGTTATGGATCACCATAACCTGCCACCCCAACTTAAATTTATGCAGGTGGTTCAAGTATTCAAGCAAGCTGCTTCATCATCATGAACTCTTACCTTTCCCATCTTTATTGTCATTGTTGCTAAATGTCCCATTAAAAAGCTTTTTCACTGCAAATACCTGAAGCAAAGCAGACTTTGAGCAGTCCATTGAGCCACAGACCAAGTTTGGCCTTTGGTTCTGGGTTGTGAGAGTCCCCCGCCCCACTTCTGTTGCCCAATTTTTGCTCTAATTTCTGTGCTTGTCTTTTTAAATTCAGTTCATGCACCGTATCAAGTTGGCAACTGCATACCAAATGTTAATGCAGAGATGTACATATCAGGCAGTATAAAAATATGATAGATAGATAGATAGAACAACATATTCAGTAAGGTCAGTTCAGTTCCTCTGTAAAGAGGAACAGTCCTGATCCATCATCTGACACAACACTTAATATGAGTAGGTGCCAGTCAGATGACTGTGAATGTGGCCTAAATGTCTGTCAGAACATTTACAGGAATGTGGCCCAAAAAAGCCCCTGTAAAAATGGGGGGGGCTTTTTTTCTGTGCCCCCCCCCCCCCCCGCCAGTAGCGGATTTAACTCAGCCTTTGTCTTAGGGCAAGCCCATGTGAGGGGAAGAAAAATGCTGAATCATCCCCTCTCTATGCTTTCACCTACAAAGGCTGTTCCTTTTTAAACTTCCCTGTTCCTTCAGCAGCTTAATCGTTGCCACAACACCCTAATTATTACAGAGATTAACGCGCGCGCACACACACACACACACACAGAGATTAGGGTGGGATACCAGGCAACTCTCCTTTTTACCAATGGAAAAGTACCAAAAAACCTTCCACGTGCAGCCTACACGTGATGAGAAAACTTGTTAGAGTTGCTGAGCAATCAAGTTTGAGATGTGTGTTGCACCAGAGCAAGCCCTTTTCCCAGTTTCCCTTTCTTGAGTTAAAAATCCACTCGAGGCTTATCCAAAATGGCAAAGAACAAAAAAAGGAAAACTTTATTCAGAAATACTACAGACATTGTCTGTCGGAGGCTCTTTCAGCTTTTAGGTACAGGTGAAAAAGAAACAGTGAGTAGCTGCGAGAATACTTCAAAAATTTCACTCAGATGATATTGGGGTGGCACACTTTAAAAATCATGGTTACTCAGTTGAAAAGAACATAAATGTAAGAAAATACAAAAAGCACCTTTGAGAGTTTACAGAGGCTTTTGCAACACCTAGTTGCAAAGTTGGGAGCAGGCTAGTGTTTCTGAGCTTAGTTATGTTACAGATAAAACACAATAGAACAGTTGCAATGACATGCAATGCACAGTAAAGGGAAATAAGTTTCTGACGCAAACTGGCAAGCAAACTGTTCCCTAGACTAAATCCCCTTTTTCTTGAAGCTCATCAAGTGAGGGGTGAGTTTTCAAGTATCCTGCAATCCTGTCTCTCAAGGACCTGCAGTCTTTTTAGTAGCCAACTCAATGGCTACCCATCCTGTTGCAAAACCAGCCTGGCTTCTTCTGGACAAAGCAAGTCTTCTCTTCATGCCTCATGGCTCTCAAAGTCCCACCCACTGTGCACTGAGTGGGTGATCCCTAGAGGTCACTACCTGTCAATCAGGACAGGGTTCACTTCTGGTTCACTCTTTAGGGGAAAGGCGGGGCTGTTAACTATACCCCTGGAAGGAATTTGGGGGGCTTTTTTCTGGAACACTGGGGTGGGGTGGATTATGAAATTTTCTTTTGGAATTATGAATAAAATATTTAAGAAAAGGTGTTCAGATAAGGAAATATGTTCTGGCTTTTACTGAGTTTTGAGCTTGCTTCCTCCATCTTGAGAAAGAACTGGTCTATGTTTGGAAATACACCAGATCAAGAAATAAAGGAACATGTGAAAAGCTAGAGAGGCTTGTCTCAGTACGAGCAATTCAGTTTTCATAGGTCATTAAGTTGATAAAAATGAAGGATCAGAAGAAGTGGAAACTGCTGATAGTGATACAGTACTTATAAATGTAAAATTTTTGTGATCAATGTTATGAGCAAAGCAGGTTATACATAATAAATGCTCCTAAAGAAACAATGTGAAAGGTAAAAGGTCCTAGAAAAACAGTATTGCATATATTTAAACCCCCCCCCCATTTCTACCCCTCCCCCCAAAATGAGTTTGTTTTTTCATGACTTCAAAATTTTCAGAAATTTTATGTCTCTAATCAGGACCACACGAGGCGTATGCATGAAACCAGTATGCCCAGTTCCGTTTGAATCGGAACTGGACTTGAACAGAACTGAGTATGTTCCCACCCCCATGAACATACCCCTCAATTCGGCTTGAATTTGAGGTGGTCCAAGGGTTCTAAGGGGAATTTTAAAAAAACACACACACACACAACTCACCGCCTGGGGGATTTCTGGCGGTTCCCCCTTCCCCTGGTCTCCATTCGACCTGGTTCAGGTGCTTTAAAGGCTGTCTTCAGCCCATTCTGTGCCTTTTCATGCTGGCAGTGACCATTTGGGAGGCTGCCATGAATGTGCACTGGCCATCTGCATGACCTTCTTAGAGTCTGGCGGGGGGGAGGGGTGGCTCGGCTTGAGGGTGAGCCGAGGGTGAGCCCTTGAGCTGGCCAAGTTTGATGTCGAACCAGCTTGAGTTCGAGCCAGTTCATACGTTCCTAGTCCTCACTTACTTCAGCTGCTCCACTTGTGAAAACCTGTAGCAGTTAACAGTACATTGCTAGTGCTGGGGTCACTTTTGTTCATGATCTTTTTGGTGTCTTGAGTACTGCAGTATGTTTGAGTGCAAGGAGGAGATGAAGGGTATTTTCCGCACTAGCATGAAATGCCTGTCCCAGCTACATCTTAAAGTAAAACAAGAAGCATAGAAAGGCTTTCCGAAAACATGTTTTAAGTTATGCTCTTTTGCAGGGGAACTTAAAATGGGTAAAGCAGATATTAAAATGCTTGAAGATGTACTTTAACTATGTTAACTGTTAAAAAGACACTTGATTTGGAAAGGCAGGGAGAATATTTTTCTTCTGAATTCCCCTTTGTCTGCTAATAACTCATTAGCAGACAGAAAATAATTCACTTAAGAGTTGATCTGGGGGGGGGGAATCAGTGGTGAAACTTCTGCCTTTTGATTTTTGTTCAGACTAATGTCACTCTTTCCCTGTTTCCATATGTTCTCCCTGCCCCCTCTTTTGTGCCAGCTGGCTTTTTGCTTTCATTTTAACAACCTTACAAGTCACTTGTGGGGGAGACAGTCTGAATTCAATATACATGTAATGGATAGCAACAGAAGACGCAGCTGTGGTGAAATAGCTATGTGACTCTGTGTGTGTGTGTGTGTGTGTGTGTGTCTTAAAAATAAACTGGTTGCATAAGCAGTCTTAGGACAGGAAGACTACAATATATTTTTTTAAGGTTAATAAATTGGTTAGGAAGATGAAAAGCTAGCACAAGGAAATGGTTAAGAGTGTCTGACAGGGACTGGGTAAATCTGGACTGAAAATCTCCTTTATCTTGGGCCAGTCGCATATTCTCAGTCTAAGCCACCTCTCAGTAGTGTTAGAATAAAAGGGAGTGGGTGAGAATAAACCAACTGTGCATATCGCCCTGAACTCCTTGAATGAAGGGCAGGCTATATGTGTAACAAGGGGGAAGTCTAGTCCTTGAGGATTGTGCGAAGATGGGGCAGAATCTGAAAGCAAGCTCCTTTTGCTGGACTTGCACAGCCATCGACATCTTACAAATTCACAAAATAGTGCAAGGAAATTGTTGCTTGTCTGTTAATGTTGCCAGCAAGAACCAATAGGTGCCTGTGACAACTGCATTCCAAACAATAATTCTGATGATTTGTACTACCGGCACAGGATTAAAATGTTGCAGTGAAAGAGTTTCAAAATGGGGCATACAGTATGCTTCTTTGACGGAAAATGGCTGCATTGTTAACCACTATGTGCAAAAAAGGATCTATAATGGGGCCTAAAAGTGGAATGCGTAACAAATGTTTCCTTGCAACAGGGAGAAATGAGTCTTGTCTCTCCCTTTTCAGACAGAGGATCTGGCTAAGCTGTGTCACTGGGTTCCTATATGCCATATATGTCCCTACAGTTGGTCTTGCCTACCTTGGACATCCCATCCATGGTTACTGTTTTTGCCTCTAGTCCTGAAGCACAACTACAATCTAAGTGTTTAGTCATTTCGATAGGCGCTGGGTGTGTACCTCTGAGCAGCATGAGGAAAGAGGGAAATCATCGGTGCAGGAATGAGACTTGTTAGTAAGGCATGGTAAAAAACCATGAGCATCAGTTCTAGAACTATGGAGAGGGCTTCCAGACCAGACTTCATATTTAAGTGGAACTCTGCAATTCTGTCATCCCCACTGACTTGAAGTAATATGTACCAAAAGTATCTCTGCAGCTTTTATTGGTACTACAGACTAACTAAAACTCACAGAGACTTGGTCAGTCTCAGTGGCATTTCCTAAACAGTAAACAATGTTGTTGGCAGTTATGTACATGTCCAAAAATATAGTTTGTTGTAATCCAACAAACTATTCTGCCACAAACCTCCCCTATTGCAAGACCTTTTGTTAGCAATTTAAACAGGATGCTAGAATAAGCAGACAAGAAGAACACTTATGCCAGTAGAACTTAATAGCAACATATCTTGTTTCTTAGGCCTTGTATACGTTCACAAATATTTCAGTTCAAATATTGAAAATGCCTTTGATCCCACCCCCGCCCATCATGGTCATGTAGTAAGGATTGGAGCTGGCAGTTGTAGGATAAGAAAGAGAAGTGTAAATCTTCATCTGGGTTTTTTTAAAAAAACTGGTGTGCATAGATGTGAAATAGAAACAGAACTCGCTGATTAGATTTTACTCCTGTTTGTATCTGTATGCCTATAAAATTAAATTAGTGAAATCTTGCAGAGTTAGAAATAAGGGATCTATATACTGGCTCCATAACTGAAATATATGTCTTCATCTTTGAATGGAGAAGAGCACCTGGGGTCATCACAAGACACTGTGAATCTCTCCTTTGACATCTCTCCCTGTTGGACTTTTCAAGACAACAAAGGCCTTGATTGATATGGACACAGTAAACAGAATGCCTTGCGTTCCCCCACGCGACTGCTACAAAGGCCTGCATTCTTACATTCAGGAACAAAAGCCACGATTTCTTGTCTTATGGTGAGGTTGGAATAAGTATGGCCCTGCCTCACAGAAGTATGAAAAGAGTGATGTGTTCAGTTTCAATAAGGAAATTGCTTTTATGGATGGGTGTAGAGCTAGTCCAAAGTTTACAAAAACAAGGAAACGGCTTGCATTTCTACTGTCTCCCCTAAAGTCACATGATTCTAGAACCCGTTTCATTGCAGTTTCCGAACAAAGTAGTTGCAAACGTCTTGTGGGCATAAAATAGCATAAGCAACAATGTGCCACAGTTAAGAAAGTATTACCTAAAGCAAGTTTCTATAGTAATCTCTTCTCCCCTCTCCCACTTGAGTGCTATAATTTATTGGAATATATCTAGGAGAAATACATGGTTATTGCTTTTTTATAAAAACAAGGATGCATATGAACCTTGCTAACTGAGCAGGGGCACCTTTTTAAAGCGATGATTCTCTTTATTTAGCTGGGGCAGAGCAACTGGCCCTATCCATCCCCAGCACAGCATCCCTCCCACGGCTGTTGCTGTTGTCTATCTTAGGTTTCTTCCCCCCCCCCTTCTTTTTTTAGATTGTTGGTCTTTCGGGGACAGGGGAGCCATTTTATTTATTTATATTTCTCTATGTAAATCGCTTTGGGCACTTTTGTTGAAAAGCAGTGTATAAATATTTGTCATATCCATTTTTTATATCTGATCTGCCTACATTTATAATATGATTATAATCATAATTAACACTATATAGAACTTTTGAGTGCTCAAAGGAGCTTTAACATATATTATCTCCGTATCTTTAGCACAAGGGAGGGGCCAGAGTCACATACTGCCTGATGCTCCACAGCATCAGAAACAAATCTCACTATATTTCATAAAGCTTACTCCACAAAGTCTATAGTGTGCAGTCCTGGTTGATTTATGGCAGAGGTGAGATCTGAATTGGATACGACTTTACTCACAACTCAGTCTTTTTAGCTACTATACTAGCTTTCATGATGCAACTGTTTTTCAGTGCTAATTAAAAAAATTAGGGTAGAAGGTGATAGGAAAGGCCGCTGCCAACCATTCGGATAGATGGGCCAGTTGTCTGAGTCAATAAAAGGCAATTTCATATTGCTAATGTGTATGTGTGGGGCAGGGGAAAAGGCATAGCTTTGGACCAATAATTGCTAATCCATCCTCTTGCGATGAAAAGAATACTGAGGGAAGGATGCAAGTGAGGAAGACGCTGAGGTTCTTCTCAGGGTTCAAATTGAATATTACATAATACAATTTAATGGCCTCATCATAAATACTATCTGCTACTCCTAGTCAAGCCACCTAATGGTGCAGTGGGGAAATGATGTGACTAGCAAGCCAGAGGTCACCAGTTCAAATCCCCGAAACACCTATATCAGGCAGTAGTGACATAGGAAGATGCTGGAAGGCATCACTTCACACTGTGTAGGAGGAGGCAATGGTAAACCTCTCCTGTATTTTACCAAAGAAAACCACAGGGCTCTGTGGGTGCCAGGAGTCAAAATCAACTTGATGGCACACTTTACCTTTAATGGTGCAGCGGGGAAGTGACTAGACTACCAAGCCAGAGGTTGCTGGTTCAAATCCCTGCTGGTATGTTTCCAGATATAGGAAACACCTATATCAAGTAGCAGCAATATAAGAAGATGCTGAAAGACATCATCTCATACTGTGGGAGATGGCAAGGGTAACCCCCTCCAAACCCCACAGGGCTCTGTGATCGCCAGGAGTCGACACCAACTCAATGGCACACTTTATCTTTACCTTTAAAAAGTACAGGTGGACCTCATTATTTGTGGTGGTTCTTGAGTCTGTGGGAATTGGGGGTTTAAGTTATGGAGCCCTGGAAATTGACCTAAAAATAACCAAATCAAGCAGAAGGTTGCCGGTTCGAATCCCAGCTGGTACTATATCAGGCAGCAGCGATATAGGAAGATGCTGAAAGGCATCATCTCATACTGCATGGGAGATGGCAGTGGTAAACCCCTCCTGTATTCTGCTAAAGACAACCACAGGGCTCTGTGGTCGCCAGGAGTTGACACCGACTTGACGGCACACTTTACTCCTAGTCAAGGTGACTGGAATGATAAAAATCTGATCACTTCAGGCATTTTTAGTCCCCAGTCCACTGATAGTTAGCAATATGAGAATTCTAAACTGTGCTGGAGATTTTGAGTGCTGGGGAGTTGCTGTGTTCAAAAGATCCAGGGCCTGAGCCCCACAGGCCCACTTTGGATAATTAAACTCAATCTTTTCCCCAATAATCGTTATGTATGTTTTTAAAGATCACTAACATTATAATACAGCTGCAGCATCTATGAAGGTGGAGACAGCTAGGTGAGCTGGGAGCTCTCTCCCAAGCTCTAGGCAAGTGCCTGCACTGCTCTACTTCCTTTCTGGAAGAGGCCATGGAGGAGAAAGGTGACTAATGAGATTTGCAGCTCTGGACAATTCAGGGGCGGGGGCATGCCCCAAGGGCCACTCCTATCATATGATGTTTTTTTTTAAAAAAAAAAATTGGATTAATTAACATGATCATAGTTACGAGAAAAATAAAAGAAAGGACTATTAAAGAGGGAGATGAGGGAAGTTTATAAAATTACCAACTGTGTGGGAGAAGCAGACAGAACTTTTCATAATAGTGGGGCCATGTTCGACACTGACTGTGGGTTTAGGGCAGATAAAAACAGAATACTACTTTGCACATCATGTAATTATTTCATGGAATTTGCTACCACAAGATTTCATGGTGGTCAGAACCTTGGAGGCCTTTCCCAAAAGATTAGGCACATTAAGAGAAGAGAAGTTTATCTGTGGGTAGTTATTAGTTAAATGGCTAAATGGGACCATGTTCAGAAGCAGCGTGCCTCTCAATATGAGATGGAAATGAAAAAGCTGTGGCCTTCAAGCCTGGCTTGGTAGCCTCTCAGAGGGATTCACAAAAGCTTGACAGCTTCTCAGAGGCTGGGGTCAAAGAAATTTAAGAGAACACTGCCTTCTTCATGAACCCTGAAGGCAACAAGTAAATGTGTGGATTGCTAACTGGTTGAAGGACAGGAAACAGAGGGTAGGTATAAATGGAGAATTTTTACAATGGAGGGAAGTAAGAAGTGGGGTTTCCCAGGGATCTGTACTGGGACTGGAGCTTTTTAATTTATTCATAAATGATCTTGAAGTAGGGGTAAGCAGTGAGGTGGCCAGATGTGCAGATGATACCAAACTCTTTTGGATAGTGAAATCCAAAATTGATTGTGAGGAGCTCCAAAAGGATCACTCCAAACTGGGTGAGTGGGCGACAAAATGGCAAATGTGGTTCAGTGTTGGCAAGTATAAAGTGATGTACATTGCGACAAAAAAACCCAACTTGAAGTATTTAAATTTATTTATTTACGGCACAAGACCAAATATAACGTACATACAACAAGCAGCAATAATACAATTATCAGAAGAAGAAATAGGAAAGGAATAGAATAACACATAAAACATATCAATTAAAATTAGTTAAAACATTTCTTATTTTTATAGCAGCTGCACAAAATCTGACCGTAGCCAAGGTAATTCCCTGGTGCCGACCTGACTGGAAGAGCTCAACACAGAACTCATCTTGATGTCCCAAAAATTTGCACAAATAAGGTTCAAGCCAGGAGGTATGGATGGTTTTGTAAAAGGTACAGTGTAAAAGCACATGTGTAGTTGTCTCAACCACTTCTGTACCACAGGGACATAGTCGATCCTTATAAGGGACGCCCTTATACCTTCCCTCCAAAACCATAGATGGCAGGACATTAAATCAAGCCTGGAAGAATGCTCTTCTTTGTGTCAGAGCAGACCAGTACGCAAGATAAATTGCTGGAAGTGGGTAACTTGAGAAGTAATTATTATAAGCTCCAATAGAGACCCTACTCAGGTCCCTTTGTTTCTCCAGGTCCCAAATTCTCTGTTTTTAAACTTTTTTGACTAAATCTGGGCCTAAGGGGCGTATGAATTGCTCAGAAAACCCACAATTACCCAGTATGACCTGTACATTTTTCTTCCAAATGGACTGATATTCGTCCTTTAAAACCAAAGGAACCAAGCCCAACCCATGAGAGTTAATTTTGTGCTGGTAATTAATTCAACGTAACCAAGCCTGGGCTACTATCCTGGTAATGCCCACCTCTAAACGAAGCGACGCATTCGAGACACAACGAGGGAGTTGGAAAATACCTCGTAGAAATCTTGTTTGAACCCGTTCAAGTGACTGTAGATTTCCTGTCAAAAAAATCTGTATTCCATAGAGCAGCTGGGCTAGAATTTTAGCTTGGTAAACCTTCAGCTCAGCAGGAATGGAATAGGCCCCTTTGGTGTAATTTTTTTTTAATACAGCTGTGACTGTACGTTGAGCCTTAGTGGCTAAATAGTCACAGTGGGGTCTCCATGAGAGACGCTCATGGAGCACAAGGCCACGATATTTATACGTTTTAACTTGCTGAATGCTATTACCATTTATAGACCAGCAATGCTTTTTTGATCTCTTACCAAACACCATCACCTTGGTTTTGTGAATATTAATGGCCAGAGATTCCTCAGCACAAAATTGTGCAAGAGTTCTCAGAGCCCTCCACATGCCGACAAGCGTAGTAGATAATAATGCTGCATCGTCTGCATACAGCAAGATAGATATCATTCTGCCTGCTAGTTTGGGCTGATGAAAAACAGGGTCATCTAAGAGGGGGATTAAATAATGAATATACAAATTAAACAGGAAAGGAGCGAAAATACAGCCCTGTTTAACCCCTTTCTGAACTGGGGCAGGGTCCGATAGATGACCTTCGCTGTCATACTTAACTATCGGTAATGTGTTTTCATAAAGAGTACGGATTAAAAAAAGAAGGCAAGAATCAATGGAGGACCTAGCTAGTTTGTTCCAAAGACGTATCCTAGAAATTGAGTCAAACGTGGCCCTGAAGTCAATGAAGGCCACATATAATGAAACGTTTTTACTAGAGTATTTCTCTATCAAATGGGAGAGGACCAAGGCTTGATCTATGGTTGACCGGCCAGACCAACTTCAAGTATATGCTGATGGGATCTGAGCAGTCAGTGACTGACCAGGAGAGAGATCTTGGGGTCATGGTGGACAGCTCGTTGAAAGTGTCGACTCAGTGGCAGCTGTGAAAAAGGCCAATTCCATGCTAGGGATCATTATGAAAGGGACTGAACATAAAATTGCTAATATTATAATGCCCTTATAAAAATTTATGGTGTGGCCATACCTGGAGTACTGCATACAATTCTGGTCACCACATCTAAAAAAGGACATTGTAGAACTGGAAAAGGTGCAGAAGAGGGCAACCAAGATGTTCGGGGCATAGAGCACCTTGCTTATGAGGCAAGGCTACAACACCTGGGACTATTTGGTTTAGAAAAAAGACGACTGTGGGGAGAAATGATAGAAGTCTACAAAATCATGCATGGTGCGGAGAAGGTGGATAGAGAGAAATTCTTCTCCCTCTCCCATAACACACCTCTCCCATAACACATGAGATTGATTGCCAGGAAATTTAGGACCAACAAACAGGTACTTTTTCACACAATGCACCAACAAACAGGTAATTTTTCACACAATGCATAATCAACTTGTGGAATTCTCTACCACAAGATGTGGTGACAGCCAACAACCTGGATGGCTTTAAGAGGGGTTTGGATAACTTCATTGTCTATCAACGGCTTCTAGTTGGAGGGCTATAGACCACCTCCAGCCTCAAAGGCAGGATGCCTTGTGAGTACCAGTTGCAGGAGAGTAACAGCAGGAGGGAGGGCATGCCTTCAACTTGTGCCTGCAGGTTTCCAGTGGCATCTGGTGGGCCACTGTGTGAAACAGGGTGCTGGACTAGATGGGCCTTGGGCCTGATCCAGCAGGGCTGTTCTTATGTTATGTAACCCTGCTGCCTATTAAGATCATCTGGGGAGGTCTGGTTGAGGTTGCCATCAGCTCAGTTGTTGGTGATTTGAAACTGGGCCTTTTCTAAGGTTGCCCCAGGAATTTAGAACATGCTCTCTAATGAAATTAAAGCCTCTCCTTTGCTGGATGTTTTTAAGGAGAACTTGAAGACATTTTTAGCCAGTTATAGTATATTTATAGTTCTAAAGTTGAAATTTTAGAGCTTTCATCTGCATTTTAAACTGTGTAATTGTGTTAATGCTTTAATTGCTGTTGTTTTTAGATTGTGAACCTCCCACTGAGTTGCCTATGGGGCAGTGTTAAACAAATAAAAAATACATAAAAATTTGACTCAATCATTGTAGGATGCTACACTTTTGGTCTTCAGTTCTGAAGTTTAAAGCGGTGTCATGGCATGCCAAAACTTTGCCTTCTATCTGTTATGTCCAAGCGAGTAAATATCGCGAGACCATTTTATTAGGATAATCACGGTACTAACGGTTTTGGTGCCATAATTGGTTTCAGCTGTATTAAATGTTATTTTATTGTATAATTTTAACTACCGGGTTAATTGTTAGAGAGCGCACCCTTTGTAATGGTCAGCAGCTGGTTCCAGAGAGTATATATTTGGAGCTGGCTGAGAGCTAGCAGAGTTGTGTGGAGTCTTGAACAAGAAAGCTGAAAATAAAGTCACAGAAGATTTACCCAGCGTTGTTGGTCTTCTCGTTGGGGCTGTTGAACACAACATATTGGCAACGAGGGTCTGAGGATGAGTTCCTACTCACCCAACATTGGGCCGTTTTGTGTCTTGGAACCAGATAAGTGGAAACTTTATGAACTTCAATTTACCAACTTCTTGGTTGCTGAAAGGATAGATGGTGAGGAACGACAAAAGGCGTGTTTTTTCGCCCATTGCGGTTTGCCTACCTTGGAGTTGGCGGTGAATCTCTTGCTGCCCCGGGACATCGCGACTGTGTCCCTGAAAGACATTTTGGTCACATTGAGGGGCCATTTCAAACCTACGGTGGCAATCTTAGTGGCTGCTCTGTGCCAATGGGCTGAACTGGAGGAAGCCCTCCGGGACCGGTTACTGCTGGGACTATCGGATGAGGCGGCACAGAGGCGGCTTTTGAAGCAGGAGAGTTTGTCCCTTGCAGAAGTTCTGAAGGAGGCCCTTGCATCTGAAGCTGCGGAATCGGGAGTCAAGGTTTTCAAGCAGAGAACTGCCGAAGTGAGTGCTGGGGGCTCCGCTGTACAAAGACAGGGAAGCCTTGAGTCAGCCACTGATTCCAGCGAGGCCGAAGACGACATTGGGAAGGTGCGCCAAAAGACTGGCAGGGGCACTAAGGGTTCCACCGCCCCATGTGCAGGGTGTGGCAACCACCATGTGCGTGCAAAGTGCCCGTTTAAGAACACTGAGTGCCACGGTTGTGGGAAACGGGGTCATATAGCAAAAGTTTGCAGGCAGAGAGCGGAAGGGCGCCGGGGTGATGGTCATCGCCAGTGGAGGGACCAGTCTGTGTCCAAGGTTACCATGGCCCGCCAAAGGGAATCTAGGGTGCAGGCGGCTACAGAGAGGTTTGTTGTGTGTGTATCAATACAAGGGACACTTACATCGATGGAGATTGACTCGGGAACGTCTTACTCGATTATCTCACAGAGGGACTTCCAGAAGATTTCGCCTGCTGCCCGTCCCCGTCTACGTGCGCTTAAAGTGTCTTTATGTGACATGCAGGGGCGCCATATTCCGGTAATGGGAATTGGCACGTTTCATGTAAAATTCAAGGGTCATTCCGCACAGCTGCCTTTGGTCGTCGTGAAGCAGGGTCGGAATAATTTGTTGGGGGTCCAGTGGTTTGACCCACTGGGAATTGCCTTTACAGGCATCCATGCCGTCGAGACTGATCCTATCCAAGACATTTGTGAGAAATATAGGGAAGTGTTCCAGCCAGGATTGGGGACCTATACGGGACAACCTATTGCCTTCAACTTGGATCCAGGGGTACAGCCCGTCAGATTAAAGCCTCGGCGGGTTCCGTTTGTGTTGAAGGACAAAATAGAGGAGGAACTGGACAGATTGGTCGCCCAAGGGGTTTTGGAACTGATTGACTCCGCCCCTTGGGAGACACCGATAGTGACGGTGTTGAAGGCTAACGGGGACATTCGAATATGTGCAGACTACAAATATACTATTAATAAGGCAATTTGTGCAAATGCTTATCCAGTTCTAGTCGTAAGTCATTTGTTGGCCTCCTTGCATGGAGGCAAATGTTTTGCTAAACTGGACTTGGCTCAGGCTTATCAGCAATTGCCAGTTACATCTGAGGCAGCGCTATGCCAAGCTATAGTTACCCATAAGGGAGCGTTCCGGGTAAATCGGTTGCAATTTGGGGTGAACGCTGCTCCTGGCATTTTTCAAGCGCTAGTTGAACGCATTTTGAAGGGAATTAATGGGGTGCTGCCATATTTTGATGATGCTCTCATCTCAGCAGAAAATAAGAGGGAATTGGCTGGAAAATTGGGGGAAGTGTTGCAAAGGTTTCAGGATGCGGGATTGCGAGTAAAAAAAGAGAAATGTGTTTTGCATACTGAGGAGGTGGAGTTTTTGGGTTTCAGGGTCACTTCTGAGGGGATTAGACCTTCTGAGTCCAAAGTTCAAGCTATTTGGGGGGCCCCCCGCCCCACCTCAAAAACGGAACTGCAGGCGTTCTTGGGGTTGCTTAATTTCTATCACACATTTTTACCGCAGAAAGTAGCATGGGCTGAACCGCTGCATCACTTACTCAAGAAACAAACGGTGTGGCATTGGGGACCCCGTCAGGAGGAGGCGTTTAAAGGGGTAAAAAGTTTACTAACGTCAGAAGCTATCCTGACTCATTTTGACCCTAGGAAACCCATATTGTTAGTATGCGATGCGTCCCCAGTAGGTGTCGGGGCTGTGTTGTGCCATGATTTGGGAAATGGGTTAGAGGCGCCAATTGCTTTTTACTCCAGGTCATTGACCAAGACTGAAAGGAACTATGCACAGATAGACCGGGAAGCGTTGGCAATTATTGCAGGGACAAAGAAGTTCCATGACTTCATCTATGGGCAGAAATTTACCATAGTGTCAGATCATAAACCCCTCCTGGGCATTTTTGTGCCAGGGAAACAGACCCCCCAAATTCTGTCACCCCGAATGTTACGCTGGGCGTATGATTTTAGTTTGATCCATTGTCCTGGGGCAGCTATCAGTCATGCGGATGCATTATCTAGATCCCCCATCCCTCGTTAGGAACCGGAAGAGGCTGGGCATCAAGTTCTGTTGATAGAGGCACTACCCAGCCCTCCTGTTACGGCGGTGGATATTGCCAGAGAAACAGGCAGGGACCCGATGTTGACCAGGGTGCGGGGTTGGGTGCAGAAGGGATGGCCGGTCAAGCCCCCATCAGATGAGTTTAGGGTTTTCCATCAAAAAAGGGATGAGCTCTCTTTAGAGCGTGGTTGTTTACTATGGGGTCAGCGAGTTGTGATACCGGAGGTTCTAAGGAAGAGAGTCTTGCAGGTTTTACATATTAGCCATCCGGGAATTGTGAAATCTAAGGCACTGGCACGGAGCTATTTTTGGTGGCCCAGGTTGGATTTAGATGTTGAAAAATGGGTAGGGAGTTGTGTGGATTGTCAGGCATCGAGGCCAGAGGAGCCGCAACTGCCACATAGGGAGTGGGATACTGCAAGAGGACCATGGTCCAGGATCCATGTGGATTTTGCAGGCCCATTCAAAGGAACAATGTTTTTGCTGGCTGTTGATGCATATTCTAAATGGCTAGAAGTCTTTCCAGTCGCTGGCACAACTTCTACTATCACCATAAGAAAGTTAAGGCAACTATTTAGTACTTTTGGGTTGCCAGATGTGTTGGTCACGGACAATGCGTCTACATTTACGTCTGCTCAGTTCCAGGATTTTTTGGACAGGAATGCAATCCGGCATGTAACTTCGGCCCCTTTTCATCCAGCGACGAATGGGCAGGTAGAAAGGCTAGTAAGAACTACAAAGGAAGTGCTTAGGCGCATGGGGCCAGGGGATTTAGAACTACATCTGTGCCAATTCCTCCTAACTTATAGGGTTATGCCCTTGATGTCAGGTCAGTCACCGGCAGAGGTGCTCATGCGGAGAAAGCCAGTCACCCTATTGGATAAATTAGATCCAGGGCGTATGGAAGATAGAGGTACAAACATCGGGGTGGCATCGCCTAAGAGTTTTGTAGTGGGCCAGCCGGTCCACTGCAGGAACTATGCCTCTGGTCCCGCCTGGACTAAGGGTAATATAATGGACCAGACTGGCCCTGTTTCATATAGAGTACAAACAGAACTTGGGCAGGTCTGGAGGCGTCATGCCGAGCAATTGCGGCATCGGGTGACCAATGGAGATGGTGGACAAGAAAGTGGGCAGGTTAGTAAGCCAGAGGGTGACAAAGAACAGGTGGTTGACCTCGAGGAATCACACGAACTAGAGCAACTAACTGAAGAGCAATCCGAGGCTGTTGAATCAGCTAGTCAGGAGCCTGTGGCAGCCCCAGCAACAGAGCCAAGTTCAGAGAGGGTTGTTAACACTCCCCGGCGGTCCAAAAGAGAGCGTGGGCCCCCGAGGTATTGGAAGGATTATGTCGCTATCTAAGGGGGAAGGGATGTTATGTCCAAGCAAGTAAATATCGCGAGACCATTTTATTAGGATAATTACGGTACTAACGGTTTCGGTGCCATAATTGGTTTCAGCTGTATTAAATGTTATTTTATTGTATAATTTTAACTACGGGCTAATTGTTAGAGAGCCCACCCTTTGTAATGGTCGGCAGCTGGTTCCAGAGAGTATATATTTGGAGCTGGCTGAGAGCTAGCAGAGTTGTGTGGAGTCTTGAACAAGAAAGCTGAAAATAAAGTCACAGAAGATTTACCCAGCGTTGTTGGTCTTCTCATTGGGGCTGTTGAACACAACACTATCTGTCTGCTAAGCGCCCCCAAACCCGCCGTGAGCCTTTTCCATCGAAAGGAGGCGCCGCTGCACAATGCCTCGCGTTTTCCCGTCACTAAGCGCTTAAAACACTTGTGCTTTCCTGCCGTTCTCTCACCTGCCGCCAGGTGGGAGTCGAGACTCCGCCTCCCGCGTAATTCAAGACCATTTGCAAGCCGCAGGAGTTGCTACCGCTAAAGAGCCAGTCAGAGGCAAGCATTCCTAGCGGGGCGAAAAAGGAAAGCAGGGCATGGAGGAACGAGGCCGAGGGAGGGACGGCCCAACCTGTCTGTGAGCAGTAGTAGTTCTGCTGTCTGGGCGTCGCTGTCTCCAGCAACAACAGCCAAAGAGTGCAGAGCGAAGGTTGGTTTGGAAGAGAAGAAAGAAAAGGTACCGGGGTGGGCTTGGCTAAACTAATTACCCCCTTTGCTCCCCACCTTCCCGTGTGTGAATAGTCGCTTTAGAGGGACTGGAAGTGAGGGGTTTTTTTTTGGAGATTTGCTCTCCAGCTAACGGTGAGGAGCATTGGAAGTATTTGAAGAAGGAATGTTTCCCCGCCTTGACTTGCGCGCTTTCTTCCCGGCAGGAAAAGATTTGGAATAGGCCTCCCTCCCCCTGTTTCTAGCTCGGAAGTTTTGTCGAAGTTTTGGCTCATGTGTGTGTGGAGACTTGAGGGCGGGGGGGGGGGGGAGACTGCCCTGCAGAACGCCGGAGGGGCTGCTTGCTGGCTTATTCTCAGCTACTTGCGGCTGACAGTTTATCTGCTGCTCTTGTGTTCCCCCTCCGCCCCAACAACTCAGCACCTCAGTTCGGAGCGAGGCTTGTGGCTTCTCGAGCCATGGAGGGAAGAGAAGATGCCGAGGGAGGCTGCGACGGAGCGTTTGCCGAGGCTCGCCGATGGGTGGAGGTGAGAAAGGAGTGTGTGCTGGGGAACTCCTGGCTGTGAGTTGCAGGTGGACGTGGTGGTAGGAAGTTGGGGGTTGGGGGGGATGGGACTTTTTTCTCTACGCCTCTTCTATTCCTCTGCGCTTTTAGATATATGATCCCAAAGTTCTTCGTTAAACTAGGTCTGCAAGCTTTATGGTCCGGACGCCACTTAGGGTTTTGTGGAGGGCTTGATTTCTATAAAGGGAGGAGTGGTTGGTACTCGGAGCAGCCTGCTTAGTAGCCGATAGCCCCAATCCCAGGTATGCGGGTGGGTGTGGTAGGGGCTGCTTGGTGGTGAGGTCATGGCAGCCCAGCATATGCTCAGAGAGGCACTTTATTATCTCTCCAGGGATTTATACCCTGCCGTTTTATTTTATTTTATAGAGCCCCCAAGGTGACTGGCATATAATTAAAAAAGAGCAAAACAAAAGGTTCACTGTTTTCCTGTCTGTGAGAGTTGAGCTCTGTCATTCAAAACATGTTCTGGGGCAAAGGGAATGCTCCAATAGCATATACACCTACTTGGAAGTAAGTCACGTTGGTGGAGTTACTTTCCAGCAAGGGCGTAGCAAGGTTGGGGTGGGTCCAGAGACAAGATTTTAAAATGCCCCCCTCACACCTTCACTGAAGCTCAGCTCATGAAGTAAAGAAAACTTAAATGAGGCTGAATAGTGGTAACAAAACACATAGTAAAATTGATATATCTATATATCTCTATCTCTGTATAACCTATGTGCCACAATAGAACATCATCCTAAATTATTTTTTAAAAGGTTTTGTAAATTGTGGGTGATGCAAGTCATTTAATGGTACTAGAGAAAGACATGCTGTTCTGGTAGCTCCAGGTCTTAACACTCACATCAATTTTGGAGGATGAATACAACTGAAGGAAGCCCAGGTGGGTTTGCCGCTGGGGCAGTCAGTCATGTGACTTGCCGCTGGGGCAGTCAGTCATGTGACTTGCCGCTGGGGGCCTCCCCAAGGCAGTGGACCCCCAGAAAACTGTCTCCCCTTGCCCTATTGTAGTTACGCCCCTGCTTTCCAAGTAAAAGCACATAATAAGATCAGCTGTTAGTGTAATAAAATAAAGTTGTGGGTTGAGTTGATGTCGACTCCTGGCGACCACAGAGCCATGTGGTTTTCTTTGGTAGAATACAGGAGGGGCTTACCATTGTCATTTCCCGCACAGTATGAGATGATGCCTTTCAGCATCTTCCTATATTGCTGCTGCTTGATATAGGTGTTTTCCATAGTCTGGGAAAACATACCAGCGGGGATTTGAACCAGCAACTTCTTGCTCGCTAGGCAAGTTACTTCCTCACTGCACCATTAGGTGGCTGTAGTAGTGTAGTACTGTAGTAGGGTCATAGGATTCAGATATTCTGGAGTGAGGCACACCTCTTTAAAATAAAGAATAACTTTAAAGTGATGGGCTATCTTGGTCCTTAAGTGAGTGTTATGTATGGACTCTTCACACTTAAATAAAACTGTCATTTCATAGCTGAACTCCCTGAAAGTGGTACGTTCTCTGAAAGTTTGCTCTAGAAACTTGAACGTTTGAAGGGACGATTTCTAATGCTAAAAGTGGTTCCCTCTTGACAATCAGGTTGCAATTAAATCAGTTTATCTAGTAAGAATGTAGGGAATGAAGAATGCAGTGCTCAGGTGACTAAACCAGTGGCCTTCAGTCCAGTTTCAATTTCCCCTTTAAATGTTCTCTTGCATATGTCATGGAGAGAAAGTGGTGTGCGTGCGTACTGCATTCCTTTTGACTTCACAAAACATATATTTTGTGGCTGAACTTCAATCTGTATGCAGTACTTAAGGTCCAGTGATCAACCTGAACAGGTGCAGTCCTGCCAAAGATAATGGAATGATACGAAAGAAACAGATTTGACAGCCGATTCCTGAAAGGTGTCTACCTTTTTTTGGAACCCAGGATTTGTAACAGAATGAGGTGCTGTTTTGTAAAATCAACAAGGGGTGCTCATGGCTGAGTTCACTGAAAGCCAACTTTTGAACACTTTCTTCCTAAATTCATCAGTAGTTGCTGATGTTCTTGTTCTTTTGGAAGTGTTTTGAAAGAAATGCCTAAGTGTTGCCATGAACTCGTGAAACTTACAAGTTCTTTAAGAAAACTATTCCCAGTTCCAGGTGTTATGGAGCACATTTCACCAGTGTGAAAAAGGAGGGGGGAAATGTTCTGGATCCCCCCCCCCCGCATTTTTGTTTTGTTTGATTCGGGAAATGGGTAAGCTGGAATTGTAAGTATTCTCCCACGAGTTGCCCTTTTTTTGGCTAGTAGAATTTCTCAGCATATAGTCCTTGGAGCCTATAGGTTTCTATTGCCTACAAGAGAAATGCAAAGAGATTTCCTTAAACAGCAGGTGTGCAGGAATGTGGTATGTAATCAGTGTTGACTGCAATGAGTAAATCACAACAGCATTTCCAAGGAGATATGTGAGCTGTCTGGAAACATTTTGTATGATAACATTTGACCTGAGATGGTGAACTTCGGTATTTTAAGGAAATATCCATTTCTTCCAGAGTTCGTTCAAAGGCCAGAAGTTTTGCACAAACTGATCCACTCATGAAGCAACTGCTATATGGTTGGTCCTTTTTGACAATAAGGGCTTTACAGTTAAAATGCACATGCTCTCAGACCTAGATGGGGTATTTATTACAAAACATGCAGAGAAAGAAGATTCAAGAATAGAGGATGTCCATTTTAGAGCTAAACATGACTTTTCTGCCCAAGTTTTATTTTTAAAAAACATTTAATTCTGTACAGGATATGTTGGTGCAAAATCATAACAAAGAAAATGATTGCCTCTTGCAACAATTTAGTAATCCTACAGATTATAAAGAATCACAGTTTTTCAGATCAGTTAAACTTGCATATCCCTTGTTCAATATAGACTTAACACATTAGCTTATCTAAAACAAATTCCTGCCATTTAATAAACCTAGAAGGTTCCCAATATTTGGCATAAGATACCCTAGCTGCTAAAATAATAAAACAGGAAAATTTCCTTTGTCACTGCAAATTCGATTGCTTCAAGTCAGACACACTTTAGGATCTTGTTACTTGAAAATCTTTCCCCTCTTATTTAAAAGTGAGACTGTTGGTTAGCCTTTTGCTGTATGTAATTAAAAACTGGTAAAGCTGCCAGTACCCAGATAAAATTGCTTCAGGGCTGATAGGCATTCCTGGTTTCAATAAATCAATATAGTGCTTGTTTCTCTTTCTGGTTGTGTTGCTCATCACTATAGTATATATTTATTGCATATTAAGTATTAAAGGTGTTAGAAGATTAGCTCCAGATATATTTTAGCATCAGTGCTAGGCACATACATTTATCTGTTGGCAAAACAGTAATTTTGTATCAGTGGAGAGTGGAAAAACATATTGCAGAACAAATGTGAGGCTCTTACATCTCTGTTGGTTTATAGTATTAATATGCGATTGGGGTGGGGAGGGTGCATTTGGAGAGAATCCTGTAATTATGCTTTAAGTTGCATCCAACTTTTGAAATGAATATTCTGTAGAACAGACTGTTTCAAGAACATTCTTGAAGACACAAAGTTAAATTTTCACTTCACTTTTAACTCATGACTTTGTAGGGCTTGGAAACAGGAATATTGTACAGGGTAGAATGGGACAATAAATCTTCAGTGAAAAGTGTTATCCCTAGCCGCTCAATCAGATTTTGCTTTCACCCTCAGGAAGTTGGTGCTTGTTCTATTTTAGGGCAAGGGAGGAATCTTCCTGTGGGCCATATAAGTTAATGACTCTTGGACTTCCCCCTTTTCTCCTGAAGGTTGTGAGCATAGTTAACTCACTTTGACGATCTGTGTCTAACTTTAAATGCACTTGCAATCTGACAGATGTCTGTTGCTTGTTGCAGACTCCCTGTTCTTGTTTTCTACTTGTTGCATATACAATCTCGCATAACAGTAGAGGTTGTGGTCTTCTGTTAATGTAATTTAATGCTCTGTGGATGGTTAATGAGTTGAATTTAGTCTTGGATAGCCAACTTCAACATGGAAGTCCAGATAATCCTTGGCCAAGCTACTAGGGGGTCTGGAATCTCCTTGGCTATAACATCATTGTAGCTCCTCCCTCCAGCAGTTTGAGTAGGAAGCTACAATAGAAATTCCACTGTACATTGCTGAAGAACTTAGCAGGGACCCATCCAGCGGGAAATGAGACCTCTCCAGTCTTGCTGTAACAGTGTGTCTGAACAAGTGCCCAACGAGTGCAAGAAGAATTAACTGAGGAATGAACTTGCTGTGCTTCTTGCCTTGTAGGCATATACCGTGCATACCAGGAAATGAAGTTGCACTGGAGATGTCTTCAATAAGGCTACAAAGTGAACTGCATGTGTTTCTAGTTCTAAAGTACTATTGTGGGTTGGGTTTTTTTTTTTTTGTTTGTTTTTTGGTGTGTGTTTATGTATGAGTGCTGGAGCTGGGTGTTTGAGGCTTTGATAGTAAATAATGGGATAGAGATTTTTCTACCAAATCCACATTCCGGTCTGTTCATGCAATCCTCTAATTTTGGGACTTGAAATAACTTTCAGTTAAAGAAATAAAAACTTCCCTACAGAATCGTATGAAGGGTCTGTCTTGTTTCTGATAGTGTTGAGCCAATAGCTTTGGAAGGCTCACAAACAGCATACTGTATGATGATAACGTTCTTCCTTTGCTTTTTGTCTATCTGGTACCTGGAGGCATACTGCCTCTGAACATAAAAGTTCCATTTAAATATGGTAGCTAATGATGGGCACATTATAGAGAATAAGCCTCACTCTTAAGAAGTCATCTAAACCAGGGGCCATCAACACATCCTATAGAAAATTCTAAAATTTCTGTTGCCCATTAGCTTTGTTTAGTAAACCTCTGTTCTAGTATTTGTAACGCTTATCACATTTTTCTACACTAAAACCCCAGGATGATTTAACCTTTGCTGCAACCTCTTAATAGTTAGTTGCTCTTTTTTGTACCTTTTTCCACTGCTAGTTTATCCATCTGGAATGTTTTTCAAAATGTGGCTGCACCATAGATCTATATAAAGGTCTCATAATACTGGCCATTGTATTTTGTACTGAACTATTTTTATTTGTATACAGTCTCAGTTAAATAAGCTAGATGTCTGTCTTGTGTTGGCTACCACTGGCGCATTTGTCTTGAGGGTCACTCTTGAGCCAGTGCAGTTGATACAAGATGATATCCTTGGCAATGGTGAAAATGCACTTTGAAAATATAATCAAAACCAAAATCTTCTTGCATGTTAACATATGGTAATAATAGTACTCAAACAATAGGTTTTCTCCTCTGCTGGCAGTAACACACAGGTGGATACAGCAATAAAATTGTGAATGTAAACCAGTTCCACGCATTTTTTTTTAAAGTTAGTGTACAGAGATTATTTTCACAGTATAGTTCAGGTGAATAAGCATATGTTTTTAAATTCAACACTACAAAAACTGAATTGCAAAAAATAATTTCACATTGGTAAGTTGTCACACTGTCTTGTACAGTCTCTCCTAGAACTTCAAGTATATATGTTTTTAAAAGGGTGTAGTTAGTATGTTGAAAATGTAAATGTATTTTTATTTAAGATGATAGTTTTGATTTAAAAGAGACTCTTGCTCTGATCAAGAACTCTGTATACACTGCAGTATGCATGAAGGGCATCTGCATGTGTGCATTTAATAGGCAGGATGGATAAAGTTGTACATCCCTTAGTGTGCACTAATGCCTCTGCACTCAGAAGATGGATTGGGCCAATCCTATGCATGCCTGTTTGGGAGTAAGCTCCATAGAATTCATGGCAGAAGTGCCAGGACTTTAGCATGCACCAGATGCTTCACTGCATGTCACTTTTTTATTAGCCTACTTACCAGTAGGTTTATGAGATCACCTGGCATTCTGTGTGTGTGCCCCCCCCCCGCCATCAACTTCTCAATGCCTGGATCAATATGAACCAAACTGGGTACAGTTGTAGGGACAACTAAACGACATAGTTTGTAATGATGCCATCCACCCCGATCCAAGATGGTGGATGCATAAACTTTTGAGGCACAAATGGGCTAACTTGTGAACCACTTAACCAATTTGAACCAACTTTGCTACAGCTCATAGCAATGCCCTAAGGGCATGGTATGTGATGATGTCACCCACTCCAATTCAAGATGGTGGCTGCGTGAACATCTGAGGCACAAGTGGGCTAATTTGTGGACTGCCTAACCCATTTGAACCAAATTGGGTACAGTTGCATTGAGTGACACACAGGGACACCTCATTGGCATAGTTTGGGATGATGTCATCCACCCTGATCCAAGATGGTGGACACATGAACATTTGAGATGCAAGAGATCTTACCTGTGGACTTTGATTTGCACCAAATTTAGTCCAGGGCGCTGGCCAGATTAGACCCTGCAACAGGGTCATGTCGGATCTCAGAAGTGTGCTTCCACACTTCCTGTGTTGTGACATGGCAGTCCCTACGCAGACAGCAGGATGCCATTCACATTTCCAATGCCTTGTTTTGAATTTAATCACTGCGATATAGAGCTAGGAAATTGTATATCCGGTGTAAAAAAGGTGTTGTTTTTTCGGGTTGTAAGTTTGTGTGAGACTGTTCCTCCTGCAGGTTTTACGTTTTGAATGTGATTTGCCAGAACAAGGCATTTAACCGCTTTTGAGCGGCTAATTTGGAAAGCGCCCAGATGTAGAGACAGTTAAAGGAAAGTAGGCTGACTAATTCTACAAGAACAACTTGTTTGTTTATACAGCTGCAACAACCACAGCCACTTCCCTAGGTGCATGCACACACATATGTGCAACATCCACACCCTCCTTCCCTGAGGCAGGAACACTTGCCGCTGCTGCTTGGCCCAGTATGCAACCTCCTACCTTCCCTGCATGTAGGTGACAGAATGATATGAAAAAAAGGAAGAGGAAATAATGTAAGGATCATAGAGTACAGGGAGTGTTCTATAAGTGTACAGTATTTTACAATCTGTAAAGTACAGAAAATGCTCCATGGAACATTTTTATTACTTAAGGCTTGCTTACTAGCCTGACAAGGGAGTTAGGAAATTGCATGCTGGATAAGGAAGGGGCAGCAGCAGAGAACAATCTTGTGCTGGCTTTTTGCTCAGTGATGATTGTGCTACCACTTGGCAAAGAGCTGCTCCAATGACAGAAGGTGGCAGGACCATCTTGCTATTCCTAAGGCTCACACAAAATCTCCTACTTAAGCTGACCATCTTGGTTCTGGGGAAGACCATAACATTCTTGCCCTGTTCGTGAATTTCCAGCCCATTTGTCTGGCTGCTGTTGAACTAGGTGGATTTGGCTAGCAAGGCAATTAAGGTTGTAGTCATAAATGGTTATTGGGAAGTAAGCATTATTGGACAGAGTAGAACTTACTACTAAGTAAACATGCAAAACAGAGCACTATATCTATATGTGTTGTAACCCAGTAATAAGAAGACACAATAAATTGGGGAGGCAGTTCCCTAATGATGTGCCGACATCGGTTAAGAAATGTATCTTAGAACTACCTTTAATCACTATAGCTATGAAGTAAGAACGATGGCTTTAGATACAATGTTGTCTTGTATTTTGAAAAAGCCATTTGTTTTGTCTTCCATTTCTTTGTGTGAGATGGGGCTTCTGGAATGATATTTTGTAAGATGTCAAGTAACCAGAAGTGTTCAGATAATCGGACATAAGAGGCAAAAGTGGGGACACGGCAGGCATTTAAAGGTTTGCTGTCAGGATTCTCTGTTCCAAAGGATTGTAGTTGAGTTTTTGGGTGTTCCGGAATGGAAGGTGTGTGTATCGGCCAGAGTATTTATTTATTTAGCAAGTCTTTGGGCGGTGACTAAACAATAAAAACAGCAAATAAAAAGGTTAAAACATTACGACAATTTACCCTGAAGTCCCTGTGAGCTATCAGGGAATACTTCACACACAATTTGGGTTTTTCATTGTGTGATAGAGTGTAGCTCGATTTATATCCAGAGTGTAAAAATTCACTTTTTGTGTCGGTTTTTTTGGACAAATTCAAACTTGCAGTAAACTCCTGCTGTGTGAAAAACACTTGTTCACAAATTATCTCAATATAGCCCTAAGATCATTCTGAAATATGAGGCTTAAAATAGTTTGCTTAAGCCAGCCTAACATACTGTCTAGTCGAAAAATACACATTCAGTTTAAAAACTGGGGTGTGTGTGTGTGTCTTCCAGTATACATTCATGTGTGCAAAAAATAGTTACATGAAAGCTTTAGTATCGCATGTAGCACTATATATGTGAAGGCTTCTTAAGTTAGATGTGTATGCACTTGCATTCAGGTCTAGCAACTGGAAGTTCTTATACCTTTGGAGAACTTGATATTGGCATGTTTGCTGGGGATGCTGGAAAGACCAAAAAACAGACAAAACCAAAAACACCTAAGGGAATCTAATTTCTCCTGTTGAAGCTGACTGGCAGGTTTTGGAAGTTCAGTTGTATGCAATGGAAATAATCCATCCTTGACACACAAATCTCAAAATAATTAATTGTTAAACTTAATGCAAAGATTACTGTATTGTGATTCTGCAAAGACTTTTGCATAAATATGGTGAGCTGTCAAAACATCCACTGAAACTGAACACCTCTGTGTGTCCCAAGAATGCTGGGCACTTACCATCCACTATTGACTTAAACTTGATAAAGGGCACTTGATGCATCTGAATGTGCTGGATTTCAGATTGCAACATCTTCTTGAAAATATTTCACATTTTGTAGATGTAAGTTGTAACTGTGTACCTGGTAACCATATCAGCATGAATTTTGGGAGAAGAAAATAACAAGGAAACAATGCTAATTGTAAAAGAAAAGAAGCATGATGGGCTGTGCTAAATTAACTTGTATAGATCTAGGCACATTTCAAACTGGTTTTACAGCAGGCTATGGGGTTGTGACAGCTTGGTCGGCCTGATGAATTATCTATACTAAAGAATTGGCAGAGGGACTGTAACTTGGTTGATTCTTTTGGATCTCTCAGTGGCTTTTAGATATCGTCAACCATGGTATCCTCAATTGTCTGCGCAACTTGGGAATAGAGGGTACTTCTTGGTCATGGTTCCATTCCTATTTCTTGGGCAGATTTCAGATGGTGTCACTTGAGGATAGTTGTTCTGTGAAATGAGAGCTATTGGATGGTGTCGTTCAGAGCTTCATCCTATCACTAAATCTTTTTTAACATCTTCATGAAACAGCTGGGTGAGATCATTGGGATTTGGAACAGGGTGTTATCAATATGCTGATGACACCAAAATCTATTTTTCCATGACATCATCATCAGGAAGTGGCAAAGATCCCATAAATGTCTGTCTTCAGGCAGCAATGGGATAGGGAATAATAAATTAAAGCTGAATCAAAACAAGACAGAGGTACTAATGGTGAAGGGTTATAATCTCAGGTATGTGGTGGAATTTCCTATTCTGGATGGGGTTGCACTCCCCCTAAAGGAACAGGTACGTAGCTTGGGAGTGCTTCTGGACCCTGATTTCACCCTTGGGTTCTAGTTAACTTGGGTAGTGCAATAAAACTGAGCTACATGATGAGCAGAATTGCCTGGTGCCAACTCTTACTGTATGATTTCTGCCCTGAGGGGAATTGTATAACTGAATTCTTATCCATACAAAAATTGTCCTGCACACAGAAAGCTAGTATTCTAGTTTTCCACATAGTTTTTAAAACCTATATCCCATTTCCCCCACTCAACATGAGGGTATCCAGAGCAGTTAATAGCTTAAAACAATATAATAATCAAAAATAAAATCCCAGTAACACTCCACCGCCTGCTAAATGCATCAAGAGAAAAGAACATTAACAGCAGCAAGATGAAAGATCCTCCTTTAACAAATAAATGCTTAGACCATTTATTAAGACCAAATACTCTTAAAGACTAATACTTAGAAGAAAATATTGGGGGTTGGCACAGAAGTGTAAAAATGCATTTCAGGGCTGGTCTTTGCTGCAGATTTTAGCTTTCTAAATGGAAAATGATGTATTTCTCATTAATATTCCCATCCTAAAAATAAACAGGTGAGCCCATAGGGAAATGTGGGGGGGGGGTGTATGCACGCGCTCGCACATGTATGATGATAGATAAAAGCACTCTGAGTATGTGGAAAAGTGCCTTTCCTTCAAGTTAACACACAAGTCTTGCAGTGGGGGGTTGGCACAGGGACAAGATGCTAGTTGGAATGCACTCACCCCCTCTTCTGCTGCTTGTGTGTTAGGTACTGAAGGAACAAGGTGGGGAGGTGGCTAATCTTGTTTCCTGCAAGAGGGAGTTTCACATGGTGGTGGGAACCACCACAGAAAAAGGTCCCCCTCTCATGTCATGTTCAGTGGCACTGTTATGGGAACTTGCTGGTTTGGGACCCCTGGGCACCCCCCTTGCACCCCTTCACATTGTGCCTGGCATGGAGGACCTGTATTTTGAAGTTCAGGAGAGATGCATGTATATGCTGGCAAGGGAGAAATTGGGAAAGTCAGGTTTGCAAAGGCTAGGCCTGTGACCAGGTCATTACTTTAGGGTCATGCTGCGGATCCTGATATCATGAAATTGACTTTCCATATCAAAATCTCCCAAACCCTCCTGATAGATCAGAACATTAATGGCCCTAAATAAGCAAAATTAATTGTACTGGTTGAAATCTTTGAAGGCAAATAAGAGGTGGCTGTAAATATTGATGAGTAAGAACTCAAAATTCTCAGCACCGCTGCAGTGTGTTCTCTAGCTTTATGAAGTTGAGAAAGGAACAAACAGCTTTGACTGTCCCTGTCTGCTGAAAATGCATGCTGAGCAAATAGCATACCCAGCTTATTCATTAGGAAAATGCCCTTGTGACCTGCTTTTTAACAACCAAGTGAGGTCTGAATAGTCAAATGATCTGAAAAACCATGGATGACGTTTGATGGATGCTTGGTCACCAGGAATGTTGGACTTCCATGTGATATATAAGACTGGCTGTCCTTGATGATTTGCATTTTGAGGTTTCATAGTAGCGTGTGGCAGGCCAGGCTTTATATAAAATAGTTTATTTTGTTTCTGTGAAGATTTCTTCTTCTTAATGCTGGTGGTATTTAGCTTCCCAAAGCTGCCTCAGTTGATCTTTTTAAAATTAAAAATCTTTTTCAGAACTCTAACTGGCTAGTGTACATTTTACTGTTGGTTGTCATTTGCATTTCTGTGAAGGTGAGTGAGTATGTGGTAGAGGAATGGACCCATGACTCGTTCTGACAGTATAGCCCTGTTCAGACATTGAAGTCCTCTGTAATTCTGAACGGCTAATACCGTAAGCATGTTCGGGGCGCTTCCATGGTTGTTAGGCTTCAGCCTGCTAATAATCAAAGCATTTATCTGAAGAGGCAAACACTGTATGTGATGAGTACAGAAAGAATGAGACTTTCATGCGCATTAGTGCTGAGCTCAGGACTTCTGTGTGTGCTCTGGGAACTGTTCATGGTTAGTGTTGAGGTTTTGTTTAGTGCGAGTCTGTATCTGAACAAGATGTACAGCTGATCCTGATAGGTAGAAATTTGATCACTCCCTCCAATTTCCCCTGGCTTTTATTTTAGAGAAGACTAGCTGACCCCGCACAGAGCATCTGTGCACTCTTGGGGGCTGGCAGTTACCTCTCCCCCCACCTTCTGCCCCAGTCTCCACTTCCAGGCCCAGCTGCTGAAAGGCAATGCTCATGTTCCTTTGCAAAAGTGATGGAATAATGCCATGCTATGACCAGAGCCCAAGTAGCAATGAGGCATCCTTCGGACCAACCTAGGTGGGTCGCTTTTCTAAAAGTGCAAAAGATCCACTTTCTGCCTGCATTTGGCATACTGGGGTTTTGATGTCACAAAGCCCCCGCTTGGCGCCGCTTGGCACAGCATGTTTACGTCTGCAGCGAGCAAGTCCCAAACAATGATAAAGTGTTCTCTGACTCGCAGTGCCCACTGTCCGTGTACGGGGGAGGGCACGGTTCACTCGGTTTCCATGGAAATGGGTGCCTGCAAGTTCCGTCTAGCAAAGGGTTAACTGTCAGGAGCTGCCTCTCCTCCCCACCGTCGCTTCTGCCCCCCTCCCCCCTGGGCCTCGCCTCCACGGCTGGGCTGGTCTCCTCCGCGGCCGGGCCCGCCGGTGCTGCCGCTCTCCTCCGCGGCCGGGCCCGCCGGGCTCCCCGGCCATGGCCGCCACTGCCGCCGGTCTCCTCCACGGCCGGGCCCGCCGGGCTCCCCGGCCATGGCCGCCGCCGCTGGTCTCCTCCGTGGCCAGGCCCGCCTGGCTTCCTGGCCATGGCCGCCGCCGCCGCTGTTCTCCTGGGTGCGCCTTACCCAATCAGGTGCCCCCGCAGTCCAGCCAATCAGCTGGGCTGCCGGGACGCAAGTTCTAAAGGCACACCCAGGCGAATTATATATATAGATTATTTTGCCAGCATTGGCTTGAGACAATCTGGTGTGCATGATGGGGGGCCAAGGGAACAACTTTATTTTAATATCACTGGCAAACTGATGACCACAAGTGAATCCAAAGTGTCCAGTGCTTGGAAGAAATGAAATCTGCAATTGCAAGGGCCTAGTTTTTTATACAGCTTTCTAGAGTTGTTTGTGATGATAGGTCTGTGCTAGGATTAGTGCATTTCCCAGGTGGCAAAGCCTTGTTATCCTGCAGATTGGTCCACTGCAGGAGATACACCTCGAAGACAGTGATCAAACTTTCTGCTATTGGGGATACTCTTTCCACATCAACTAGTGTGCTGGATAACTTGTGCAACTGCTGTAGAATCTCTGTGCGCTATAGTAGATGTGTGGGGTGTAGTCTAGTGTAAACCATTTGTTTGTGGCACTGAACAGGCCCATTGGACCCAGAGTGTATACTGTAGAACACACAACACGTGATTTCATCTGAACATTGTGATGGAAGGTAGGTAGTGCAAGGCAAGCTGCCTTCCATACAAGCTTGTCCACCATTAGTAACATTGCAGCTAGATTAGTGCAACATGCTGTTGCTGTTGTGTTCTGTCTAGTAGTCTTTTATGATTTTTACAAGTTTGTCCCAGTGGGGATCCTGTAGGGGGGTGGGGTGGAGTGAGTGAGAGAGAAGAGAATGAAAGAACAATGAGAAAAATGGAGTTGTTTCTGAATAAGGTCTTAGTTAAACCAAGTTCATTTTTATGAGGGGTAAAAGGTAAAGTGTGCCATCAAGTCGATTTGGCCTCCTGGCACCAACAGAGCTCTGTGGTTTTCTTTTGGTAGAATACAGGAGGGATTTAGCACTAGCACTTACATTTACCATTGCCTCTTGCAGCTGTAAAATATACACTCAATGTGGGGCTGCCTTGGAAGAATATTTGAAAACTGCAGCTAGTGCAAAATGTGGCAGCTAGGCTTTTATCCGGAGCTGCCTGCTGGGACTATATTACACCCACTCTGAAAGAGCTGCACTGGCTACCGATTTGTTTCTGGGTCCAATTCAAGGTCCTTCATGGTTTGGGGCCCTGGGAATCTGAAGGGCAGCCTGCTCCCAAGGGTTTCTGCCCACTTGACAAGATCATCAGGGGTGCTCTGCTTTGTGTGCCAACAGTGAGGGAGGCTCAGCTGTGGAGTACACACATCGGGGCCTTCTTGGTCATTGCCTCCAGGCTTTGGAATGCGCTCCTGGCTGGCATCCACTCTTCAGTCTCTATCACAGTTTTTAGAAAATAAGTGTAAATGTGGCTCTTCACCTAGGCTTTTATATATGAGAGCTGGTTTTTTTGCTGCTGCTCTGTGTTTTGTGTGTTTACTGTTTTTATATAGGTTTTTAAACTTTTAAATAGAGATTCAGTATTTTTATATTTAATATATTTGTACTTTTGTGTATTTTTACATTGTTTGAATTATATTGTAAATCATGTTGGGATTGTTTTAATGAAAGGCAGTATATAAATTCCACAATAAACAAATATTACTAACTTTTCACTGTAAGTTACCAGGGACCACAAGCTTCCTTTGAACTCAGTTTAAAAACCACAGCTCTGAGACATCAACCATAGAACTAGTGCATCATCATGTGGATATATGAATGGCCATTTTCTGTAATTGAGGGAAACTGCTTGTTTTTTAATAAGATCACACTCTGCTAGAATGATTAGGGATATCTTGGGTGCAGGAGAGACTTAACAAAATGCTGTTTCTTCAAATTGTAGTGGTAGAAGGATCTATTGCAAAGATTTATTTTTTCTCGGAGAGATGTTTCCTTTAAATAAACTTGGCATCAGTATAGCTTGAAAGTACTATGAAATATGATGGAGTCTAAGGAAATGTTGGTTGAACATGTGGTAGCCATATGCCTCTATTTCTGGAACTTGTTTTAAAGCCAGTCTGTCTACTGTATGTTTTCATGGTTTGCTTTTCTGCCAGGGCAGAAAAGATGTCCAGCTCGGATAAGTTTCCTGAATTTGCATAAAGAGCCTCCCCACTCCCTCCCTAACTCCTCCACAGGGGTATAGGTCTAATCAATGCAGTATGGTTTTTATAGTGGAGACAAATGGAAAAAGAGAGATAATGAGCTTTAATGCTCCTCTTCTATAGCCTAAAGGAGAGGAATTAGCAGTGATACTTATTGGCAAGTAGTGCTTTGTTCCCCCACCCCTGGCAACATTTACTGCATGGCAAGGACTGTGTTAAGAGATCTCTCTGACCTTGAAATATTTTTAAAAAATGATTAACATTTTGAGAGGCAAAGCACAACATGCATGTATCTTAATCAAGTAATTCATTCAGATTGGGAAACCTGGGTGGGCCCTTTTTTGGAGTGCTTTTTATAGCTGTGTTGCACTTGGCTTGGATTTTTAACATCTGCATAAGGAATACATTTAAGTCTGTTAGGTGAGTATTGTTGTTGCATTGTGGGTGAGGGGAAGGGGAAGGAATTTTTGGCTGTTCAAGTTTATTGGAAATGTATGCAGGCAGTGTAGAAGCGTGCATTGCTAGAGAAATGAAGTAGCAAATGAGCTAAGAGAAAATGAGCAGTATAGTCCATTCATGTTGGGAAATCCTGGTTTGATTTCCTCTCCAAGCAAATACTTATTCACTGATGTATATCAAGTTGCATCTGCTTCAGCTCAGTCTCGGTAAAGTGGGGATAATGGCGACTTATGTAGAAAGTGCTTGTGTGAGCAAATGACAAATGGTAAAGTAGTTTGTACATTAAGGCAGCATAGCATGTCCTACTGTAAGGATGTGGATTCTGAGCAGGAAGCACTGTTTCAGAACTCACATCAGTGAAGTGATTGTAAGCAATTCATTCTTCCCATTCAATCCCACCCCTTTTTTGTATGGGGTAACACTAAGAAGATTGCTTGTCAGGATTAGGACAGGATGATAAAATTTGTGACGTTAATTTGAAAACTCAAAAGTGCTATATAAATGGTAAGTATTAATGTAAGATGAAAACTAGTAGATCAGTAGTCTTCAGAGATCATATTTTTAGAGAACACTTGCCATGTTGACTTGTCTGCTGATAAATCTTTATCCATGGTGTAGGATTCTGAAAGATGCTGTAGGGTGTGCATTGCAGTAGGCATGGGCACATATTAGGCTTGTGGAATCTGTTGTGTTTTGTGGTTTTTTGTTTTACTAGAACTCTGAGTTTTACCAACTGGAACCAAATGCAAAATGGTGGCATTGTCAGTTGTCAACTGCACTTGATGAGCCACACGCTGGTCTGGCATGTATATACTTAATTTGTTTGTTCTTACTGAGATTGTTTTTATCTGTTTTATGAGTTTTAAAGTGTGTTATATTTTTATACTACGTGTTAACTTGTGCACTCTCTATAGATTTCTATATCAGGTAAACAAATAATAATAAATATACAAGTACAAACTTAAGATGGATTTCTGCTAGATTAGGGGTTCTAGCAGCCTCACAATTAGTGTAAGTTATTGCTAAATAATTGGGAACAAGAAATGCTGCTGATATACTGCAAGTTATCCACCATTCTGTTGGTAGATCTCAATCTAGAGCACAGTGGGGCAGAAGCAACACATCCAAGGCTCTGTGTGTCTACTGATTGAAAGTGTTGAGTAAGCTGCATTTAGGCAGGTTGTTCACTTGTGATCTTTCCAGTGTTCCCTCTAAGGTGTGCACGTGTGTGTGCACACAAGTTTTTTTTTTTATGTCCGCCCACTTAATTTTAGATTTGGCTCAGATTGAATCAGGAAGGCCCCACTCTGAATGCATGTGCACACACACTGCCTTGATACTGCTACCTAGAACAAAACTCATTTTGCCCACAGATTAAAAAAAATTAGAGGGAATACGGATCTTCTCATTGAGAATTCCTTGATCAGCTTCCCAGGAATGCTAGAGTTCCTTGGGACACAGTTTGAAAACTACAAACTTGCATCCTTTGCTGTGTCTATAAATAGCTTAGAATAGATTGTGTGGACT